>NC_133665.1:76551029-76876029 GCF_037893015.1 Macrotis lagotis
TTTTCCTTCCATTTCCTTCCTTTCTTGAATTTTTGGAATGAAGAGAATTGTAAAGACAGTGTTCAACACCAATATTCTAACTTTGATGTGATATTTTTCTAGAACTCCACTGCCCCTTTTCTCTTTCCCTTGACAAGAATCTTTTTAAACCTCTCTTTTTCTTACATCTTCTTTAGAGTTTCTTTACTTGTTGTTTAATCATTTTCAATTGTGTCCAATTCATCATGATCCCATTTGAGGTTTTCTTGGTAAAGATACTGGAAAGGTTTGCTGTTTCCTTCTTCAGCTGATTTTAATAGATGAAAAACCTGAAGCAAAGGTCATACAGCTTTTACGTGTTTTAGATTTGAAGTCAGGAAGATAAATCTTCCTAACTTCTGCCCAGCACTTTTTTCTACTGCATCCCTGCTACTCACTAATTCAGTGAATAGAACACTTTGTCTTTAGTCAGTAAACCTAATTTTTTTGCTTAGAACTAACCTACCCCTTAATTTCTCCTCCCGCTCTCTTCTCCTCTTTGTCATTTGTTTTCTGTTGAGTGAAATTATTTATGCAACTGAATATGATGCAGAGAAATGTGGGCATGGGGGTGATGAGATCAGTTGGAGACAAACTTTGTAAATCTTTTGTTTGCATTGTAAAGGGAATCTTCCTTCCTTTATCATCTAATTTAAGCCACACCTGAGGGCCTGACCTTCAACTTGGATTGCATTGGGCAACTGGTTAGAGTTTCCAAGTCAGAAGAACTGCTCTGAGTTTCTGGCGGAGTTGGATATGGGGGCCTGTATAACATTAGGTCATCGAGAATATCTATATGTTCTAAGTTTCCCTCACTTATTGGGGATTTTGTTACTAAAAGTTTTCCTTTTTTTAATAAGTTCTTGTTGGCTTGCTAATGCCATAAAAGCTTGAACATAGCTCACTTCTGTAATTCTCCCTGTCCTTCTGCAGAATTTGTCTAATTCTATAATGATTTCATATTGCAGAGTGCCATGAATTGGCCAGTTTTCATCTCCTTTTAGATGGTACCTAGGCCAATCTTGTGTGCAAAATTTAATGAGATTTTTTTTTAAAACCTGCAAATCTAATTCCTTCAAATTAGATAGCACCTGACCCAAAGGAGATGCTTTTGGTACTGAATACATTTTCCCCATATTTTAATTCTCAAGGTCCTGAGGAAGAAATACTAAATCTTCTATAAACTGTTCAAAAACCCCGAGAGTGGGATTAAGCCTACACTCTTAAAACCTGTACAAAGCAGAGGTATCTATCTTGGGGAAGAGTGGCAAATAGACTTCACTCATATATACCCTTGTCCAGGCTTTAAGTTCCTCCTAGTCTTGGTGGACACCTTAACCTCTTGGGTGGAGGCATGGCCTTGTAGAACTAAGAGAGCTCAGGAAGTCTCCAAAGTCCTTTTGAAGAAGACAATTCTATGCTTTGGCCTGCCCTGCTCTTTGCAGAGTGATAATGGCCCTGCTTTTGTCTCTCAGATAATTCAGGGAATAGCTAGAGCCTTGAACATCACATACTTTCTTCATCCATCTTGGTATCCTCAAGCATCAGGAAAGGTAGCAAAGATGAAATGGAACTCTCAAATGCACCTTAGCTAAATTGTGCCAAGAGACCAAGGGAGACTGTATAACTCTTCTTCCAATAGATTTGTTGAGAGTTCATATTGTTCCATGGGAAAACATTAAGCTTAACCCCTTTGAGCTCTTATATGGTAGACCATTCTTGACATCAGATATTCTTGTGGACCCATAGCAACACCTAGTTACATAGTTTGCCACACAACTAGGCACTGTTAGAACAGCTCTCTCTGAGTACACTAACAAGTATCTGCCCAAAGTTGAAGGTAATGGCTCTAGGGAAGTCTCCTCTGTAAGTCCAGAGGATATGGCATATTTGAAGTCTTGGAAGGCTCGGAACAGATCCCCTGGGGGTGAAATGGAAAGGACCATATCAAGTTATTCTCACTACCCTAATAGCAGGTAAATTGGAAGGTCTCCCCAACTGAACTTACCTTTCTAGGATTAGACCTGTCCCTCCCCCCAGCTTCTCTGCCAGGTTGACACCACATACTCTTGGGAGCCCCTGGAAGACTTGAAGTACCTGTTTAAGATTACATCCTGAGAAAACTTGGAGACAAGTGCCAGTGGATACTTTACACTCCATATAACTGAGCATATTCTTATCCTCATCCTCACTGTCCTTAAATCAAACACATCATGTTATTACTAATTATCTTTTGTCTTTTTATTCCTATCTCCTCTGATTTAGGGTTAAATCAGATTCTTCATAATGGAACTCAAATGCTCTGGTTAAAATTGGAAACTCTATAGGACAGGGTCGGGCTCAAGACTGCTGGTATGTCACCTTCATCCACAACAAACACACTCAGTAACTCCTTTTGCTCTCCCTTATCCTCAGAAACCTTCATGACAGCTCACTTATCAGAGATCAGCTCCATATCTCCTTGGTATAATTAATGCCCATCTTCTCTTAAATCTAACAGCCCAAGACCCCTGTCTTGGGGCTGGAGAAGAAATGGGAGATTCTATCTCTTCTGCAAGGGAGATACTCTTGGAACTTGCATTAAAAAGATTTATCCTTCCCCAGCACTCACTAAAACACCCTCCAGGCCACACCCTTAGTAACTCTTAACCTTACAATACTACTGAGCATATGCCTGGACCACTCCCAGGTATCTGTAACACAACCCTCCCACAGGCAATCAGGATAAGGACTCTGTTGAATCAGACAGCAGGGACTCTTTACCCTCTTCCTTTGTGGGTGGATGGATCTTAAGACTTTACACACCTTGCAGATTGTGTTCAAATCTTACTGTCTCTCCCCCCCCCACCAGCCTCTGGGTCAGTGTACACTTGGTCATATACTCTCTCCTGTTGATATTTACAACAACACAAGAAATACACATCCCCATGTCAAACTTGGACTTTGGAGAAAATCCTTTGGTACCTAGCCAAGGGAGCTGAGTATCTGTTCCCCTGGTATGGCCTTTTAAAACATGAGGCCATACTTTCTAATCTAACACTTACTAATGCTAATGAAACATCCCAAGCCCTCTCAGATATTCAAGAGTCTCTTAACTCTTTAGCCAATGTGGTTCTAGATAACTTTATTGGTCTTGATTATCTCCTTGCATCTTCAGGTGGTGTTTGTGCTCTAGCCAATACATCTTGCTGCATGTATATTAACAATCGCTATAAAGTAGAACTCCATACCAAGGAAATACTGCAAACTCCCCTTCCTCTGGATCTTCTTGGGGCTCCTGGTTACTGTCCTTGCTGAGTCCCCTGATTGTTCCACTTATAATAATTGTTCTTCTGCTTCTTTTTGGCCCTTGCCTACTTAAACTCCTTGTCAAATTTGCCTCCTCTAGGATTCAAGCAACAGGCCTACGGCTAGTGAATCTTGGCCGGACATCAGTCTCTAGCTAATCCTGATTGCACATATCCCTTGGATGCCACCTCAATCAAGTTTTGTCTGCCAATTATTCCCTCTCCAAATGGGCCCCTAATTGGTTAGGTTAGGTTAGGTTAGGTTAGGTTAGGTTAGGTTAGGTTAGGTTAGGTTAGGTTAGGTAGGGAGACTGCTACAACTCTCCTCAGCTTTGAAGAAGTTCCAGAAGTTCCAGACCTTCATCCCAATTCCCCAGAAGAATCTAGGTCCTTAATAATTTGAGGTGGAATATGATGTAGGGAAAGATGGGCATAGGGGGTAATGAGATCAGTTGGAGAAAAACTTTGTAAATCTTTTGTTTGCATTGTGAAGGGAATCTTCCTTCCTTTATCATCTAATTTAGGCCACACCTGAGGGTGTGACCTTCAATTTGGATTGCATTACTTTTCCTGGGCAGCCAGGAAGCACAGGTCCTGGAGGACCACACAAAAGGGACCTTCCCCAAAAGGCAAAATTTCCAGTGAGGGTCTTGGATCACTCCCAGGTCACCACCCCCTCCCATGGATTCAGGGAGAGAACTTAAGGGAAAAGAGGAGAGGGCTCTCTCTCTTTGACCTTCCAGTCTCATGCTGAATGCTGGCCAGATAGCAATCTACATGCTTTTCTCTTTAAACCCTTTCTAATTTTTCTATCCCTTTCTTAATATGCTGTAACTTCCTTTAATAAATTTCTATTTTCTTTCCAAAATCTACATTCCCCAGTCTGAGCCACAATTCCTCATGGGGCAGAACTGAACCCAAGAAACAAATCAGCAGCAACACTTGTATTCTCTCTTTTGACCAATGTAATTGAGGTTCAAGTGTTGACCACAACCTTATCTATTCTTGGTTTTATATTTTTTTACTTGGAAAGACCAATTTCCCCCCACACTTCTCCCTTATCTTCCCCCACTTTGTTCCCTCTTTAATGTATCCCTCTTTTATTCTTTCTCCTTTTTTTTTAGAGCATTAAAACAGCAAGGCTACTTTCAGGTCCTCATATTATTAGACTCTCTCTTCCACTGCTGATTATAATAGGACTCTAAGGGAAAAACTATATAATCTCCCTTTATTAAAATATAAACATTTATTCCTTGTAAAGTCTTACCCTCTTTTATCTCTTAGTTTATCAGCAAAAGAGAAGAGATATGTACCACCTCCATATCTTAGAAGAAAAATTGTTGATTCCAGTTAAGTCTCTTATATTGTTCATTCATATTTTTTCTTTTAAAAACTGTTTTGATGCCTGACTTCATATTTCAAGTTTTTTGCACCTCTAGTCTTTTCATTAAGAATGATATTAAACCTTTTATTTCATTAAAAGTTCATTTTCACCCAGTAGGATTATACTACAGTTTTAGGGGGTTATGGTTAAATGTCTTATCTGTTTATCTAAATATTTGCAGGTTTTCCAGAACTCCACTACAGATGTGACTGCTGAATTATATGTGATGCTGCTTGTAGCAAATTATATTTGAATTGTCTTTCTCTCTCTCTCTCTCTCTCTCTCTCTCTCTCTCTCTCTCTCTCTGTCTCTCTCCCTTTTTCTCACTTTCTCTGTGCCCACATCACTGTTTCTCTCTTTCTCTCTGTATCTTTCTCTCTCCCCCTCTATCTCTTTGTATACAACTTATAAATACATAGAAATATATGCAGGCATAAATTAATTTTTCTTTGAACTAGAAGTTCTGGATTCTGTGCATAATGTTCCTGTTTTTATTATTTAAGCTTTTATTTTGAAACTTCTTTTAGGATATGAATAGTAGATTTTACTTTGTCTTCTGACATAATAGATTTTGTTAACTTCATTTATTTTTTTAAAATTATGTCTAAGGTCTTTTAGTGTTGTAGTTATGCATATAAGGTAGCCCAATGAGTCTTTCCCCAATCAATCTCATATTATTTATAAAATCATTATCATTTTTTTTAAAAATTGTGCTTCATTGTTCCATGGAATCTAGGTTACCTTGTTCCCAAGCTCTGTTTTCCTCTGGGGCACTTTTTGTAGATATTTTTTAACAATTTTCTTTTCATAAGTTCATCTCTAAAACATTCCCACACATCAAAATATCGCTTCATTATATCATTCTTTGTTTATTTATTTGTTTGATTAGTTTTCCAGCTCTGTTTCCTGACTGTATGCATTTTATTCAGAAAGTGTAAACTGCTGAAAGGAAAACCAGGATCATGATTTATCTTGATTATTTCAATTTTTGGTCACCTGAGTTTACAAATGACTTCAGAATCACTTTCATTCCTTTTTCTAATTCATCCACTCCTTAATACCTTAACAAATTCTTTTTTTTGTACTTAAAGATTTTATTTATTTTGAGTTTTACAGTTTTTCACCTAATCTTACTTCCCCGCCCCCCACCCTCACAGAAGGCAATTTCTCATTCCTTAACATTGTTTCCATGGTATAAATTGAATGTGATGAGAGAGAAATCATATCCTTAAGGAAGAAACATAAAGTATAGGAGATAGCAAGATCAGACAATAAGATATCAGGTTTTTTTCCCTAAATTAAATTACTGGATCAAAGGGTAGGCACATTTTTGTTGCCCTTTGGGCATAGTTACAAATTTCTCTCCAGAAAGGTTGAATGAGTTCACAACTCCACCAACAATGTAATAGTGTCCCAGATTTCCCACATCCCTTACAACAATGATCATTATCCTTTCTGGTTATATTGGCTAATCTGAGAGGTGTGATGTGGTACCTCTGAGAAGCTTTAATTTTCATTTCTATAATAAGTAATGATTTAGAGCAATGTTTCATATGACTATGGATTGCTTTGATCTCCTCACCTCTAAATTGCCATTGCATATCCTTTCAGCATTTGTCAATTGGGAATGGCTTTTTATTTTAAATTTGACTCAGTTCTCTGTATATTTTAGAAATGAGTCTTTTGTCAGAAACATTAGTTGTAAAGATTGTTTCTCAGTTTACTACATTTCTTTTGATCTTGGTTACAGTGGTTTTGTCTTTGCAAAAGCTTTTTAATTTAATGTAATCAAAATCATCTAGTTTGTTTTTAATGAAGTTCTCCATCTCATGCTTAGTCATATACTGCTTCCCTTTCCATAGATCTGACAGGTAAACTATTCCTTGACCTTCTAGTTTGCTTATAATATTGTATTTTATGTCTAAATCCTGTATCCATTTTGATCTTATCTTGGTATAGGGTGTGAGATGTTGATCTAACTAAGTTTCTTCCATACTAAATTCCAGTTTTTATCAAAGACAGAGAGTTTTTATCCCAATAATTGGACTCTTTGGGTTTATCAAACAGCAGATTACTGTAATTGTTTCCTGCTATTGCACCTAGTCTATTCAACTGGTTCACCACTCTATTTCTTAGCCAATACCAGACAGTCTTGATGACTGATGCTTTATAATATAATTTTAGATCAGGTAGGGCTAAGCCACCTTCTTTTACACTTTTTTCCATTGAATCCTTGGAAATTCTTTACTTTCTTTTTTTTATTTCTCCATATGAATTTACTAACAACTTTTTCTAACTCATTAAAGTAATTTTTTTGGAATTTTGATTGGTAGGACATTAAAAAGTTAGTTTACTTTTGGTAGAATTGTCATTTTTATTACATTAGCTCGACCTATCCATGAGAATTTGATGTTTGCCCTGTTATTTAAATCTGATTGAATTTGTGTGAGAAGTGTTTTGTAATTGTTTTCAAAAAGTTTCTGAATCTACCTTGGCAAATAGACTCCCAGGTATTTTATATTGTCTGAGGTTACTTTGAATGGGATTTCTCTTTCTTGCTCTCCCTGCTGTATCTTGCTAGTCATATATAGAAATGTTGAGGATTTATGAGGGTTTATTTCATATCCTGCAACTTTGCTAAAATTGCTAATTGTTTACAGTAGTTTTTTGAATGATTTCTTGGGATTCTTCTAGGTATACCATCACATCACCTACAAAGAGTGAGAGTTTTGTCTCTTCCTTCCTAATTCTAATTCCTTCATTTTCTTTTTCTTCTCTAATCGCTGATGTTAACATTTCTAATACAGTATTGAATAGTAGTGGTGATAATGGGCATCCTTATTTCACTGCTGATCTTACTGAGAATGCCTCTAGTCTCTTTCCATTGAATATGATGTTTGTTGAGGTTTCAGATAGATACTGCTTATTATTCTAAGGAACAGTCCATTTATTACAACACTTTCTAGTATTTTTAGTAGGAATGGGTGCTGTATTTTGTTAAAAGCTTTTTCAGCATCTATTGTTATGATCATGTGATTTCTGACAGGTTTGTTGTTATAATTAATTATAGTTACTATTTTTTCTAATATTGAACCAACCCTGCATTCCTGGGATAAATCCTACTTGGTCAAAATGTATTATCCTAGTGATAACTTGTTGTAATCATTTTGATAAGGTTTTTATTTAAGATTTTTGCATCTATATTCATCAGGGAGATAGGTCTATAATTTTCTTTCTCTGTTTTTACTCTTCCTGGTTTAGATATCAGCACCATATTGGTGTTATAGAAAGAGGCAGAGTGGCGTCTTCCCCTATTTTTCCAAAGAGTTTAAATAGAATTGGAACCAATTATTCCTTAAGTGTTTGGTAGAATTCACTTGTGAATCCATCAGACCCTGGAGATTTTTTCTTAGGTACTTCAATGATGGCTTGTTGAATTTCTTTTTCTGAGATAGGATAGTTTAGGTACTTAATCTCCTCTTCATTTAACCTGGGCAACTTATATTTTTGTAACTATTCACCCATTTCACTTAGATTGTCAAATTTATTGGCAAAGAGTTGGGCAAAATAATTCCAAATTATTACTTTAATTTCTTCCTCATTGGTGGTGAGTTCACCTTTTTCATTTTATGATACTAGCAGTTTGGTTTTCTTCTTTTTTTAATCAAATTGACCAGAGGTTTATCAATTGTATTCTTTTTTTTATAAAGCCAACTCTTGGTTTTATTTATTAATTGCATAGGGTTTTTTTGGTTTTGATTTTAATTTCTGCTTTAATTCTTAGAATTTCTAATTTGGTATTTAATTGGGGATTTTAATTTCTTCTTTCTCTAATTTTTTAGTTGCATATTACGTTCATTGATTTCCTCTTTCTCTAATTTATTCATGTAAGCATTTAAACATATAATATATCCCTTGACAGCAACTTTGATTGAATACAATAGGCTTTGATATGTTGTTTCATTATTGTCATTATCTAGGATAAAATAATTAATTCTTTCTATAATTTGTTATTTAATTCACACATTTTTTTAAAATGAGGTTATTCAGTTTCCAATTAGATTTGGGTCTGTATCTCCCTGGCCCAATATTGCATATGATTGCTTTTGCATTGTGATCTGAGAAAGATGTATTCACTATTTCTGACTTTCTGCAATTTATTATTAGGTTTTTATGCCCTAGTACATGATCAATTTTTGTATAAGTGCCATGTACTGCAGAGAAAAAGGTATATTCATTTCTATCCCCACTCAGTTTCCTCCATAAATTTATCATATCTAGACTATCTAACAATCTATTTACCTCCTTAACTTCTTTCTTGATTAATTTATGATTTGATTTATCATTTTCATTGTCTTTAATTCAATTCTTCATTTCTTGATTATATTATTGTATCATCTTTTTAAACAGTACTTAATGTCTTTCTAGATCTCACAAATAAATCATTGTCATGCATCTTCTAAAATATTCTCCCTAAAACACAAGTCAAATTATATCTAAAGACTGATTTTAAAAACATAGAATATATATATATGTATATACATATATATATATATATATATATATATATATATAGCCTAGCACTGAACAATTCCCATAATTTAGCTCCTTTTTACTATTTGCATTTTTGTTTCATGTACTCTTAAGTTTTAGCCTAATAAAACTAGTATTAATGATTCTACTTTGTACCTATACTTTGTTTCAATTGTAATTAAGGCAGGGTTCCCAGATATCTGGGATGTTCTTTTACTTTATCTGTATTTTCTATAATTCCTTCTCCCAAATGAAATTCAGACTTGCCCAACTTCATGAAAGTCTTCATGGTCCTATCAGTTGAATATGAACCATTCATTATTTAATTTTCCTGGGAACTTTATTTGGAATTCTTTTTGACTCTTGTCACGTTCTATTTTTTATCATATGTACATCATCTATTCCTAACTCCTCCCAACCGAACTGTCTTCCTGAAGGTTATGAATTGTATCATGAGGATTTTTATATGGCCTTGATTGCAATAAATATTTAATAAGCATTTGGTGAATAAATTCAAGCAATTGGCTTTTATTTTATAATTTTTAAATTTCTTAGGAATAACCACCAAAGATTATTTAATAGGGCTCCAGTAAGTTCAGTTTAATCTTTTGATATACATTTCAAGTATATGCTAATGAAAATACTGCAGATTAAAAACTGTAATTACTCATATATTTTTTGCTTAGTGAATCCTCATAATCTATGGAGGAGTTTGATATTTGTCTTAGAATTTATTTGAAGTGGCTGCAGCCTATAAGCTATTTATGATAATATAACTGATCATAAATAAAAATAATATACTAATAATTTCATGTAATTCTCAATTTAAAAAATGTACAGCTCTTTTATAGAATTAAAACCTATTAAAGATGGTTTCATTTTTTCAGCATCATTTGATTATTGTTATTAAGAATAGATGGCCAGGTAACTGAATTAACATGTAACCTTAGAAAGTATTCATTATTCACCACAGTGGCATTGATATCATATTAGATATGTTAATTTTATACAATTAACCTTATATAATTGCTTAAAGACCTTGTATACTTGGACAATGTGTTATTCTATTGATGGAATAATTGATGAAATCCCAAACCTGTAACAAGCTTTTAAAAAAACTCATTATATCCTCAATATACTTATTTTCCTTTTGGACCTTAAAGAAAAAGGAAGGAAAAAAAAACCTTATCATTTTGCTTAATTATTCTAGGAAAAATTCTACCTCAATTGTTAAGAAATCCCAAACCTTATTTCTGCCTGGTTTAATTCATAGTTCTTATTATCAAAAGTAGCTAGTAATGGAAAATCATTATTCACAGTCAAACAGTTTAGTTTTTTTCCTTAAATTCACCTCTCAATTACAGAAAAAAAAATGATCAAATACTTTTTTGATGGGAAAAAAATGACAATAAATAAAAGAGGAAAGCAGGATTCATTTGTGTGAAATTAAAGAACCAATTGCAAATTTTGTGCTTCATTGCTCAACATCTGCTGATGGTGAGAAAAAAAGGTTAGTGCAAGGTATTAACCCAATAATATATTCTGGTTAAATTACCCTAGTTATAGAATTAGATCAATTAGCAGAAAAAATAAAACAAAAAATCATAATATCATTGTTGGAAAATGAAGCTAAGGCAGCATGAAACAAAATTGAATAACTTTGGTTATCTCTAATTTTTGATGAATCTTAAAAATTAAAACTTTATTTAAAAAAAGAAAGTTCTGTGGCTATGAAGAGATGGTGAAAGACAGAATGCTGTAGGGAAAAGAGTAATGGACTTGGATTAAGAGAAGACCTGGGATTTAATCCTTTTTCTGAGGTTTGTTAGTATTCTGAATATGGACAAGAGATGCACTTAATTTTTCTGAACCTACTTCTTCATCTGTAAATGCTTTGGAAAGCCCTTCCTATTGCTCCATATTTATTATAAATTCTTTTTAAACCTCTCTTTTAGAAGTCATACTCTTCTTTTTCAAAGAGGAATGAAACACTATTGACATGAATATCTTTTCCCTTTTATCCTTATATCTGTAAACTCAAAAGTAAAAGTATTCTCTATTCTCAAGTATCTTATATTCTAACAGGAAAAATAACAAGTAAATCATTTGTGTCAAGCTCAAATAGAAATAGTACCAATGAAGTATATTTAAATGCATTTTTAACTCTCTGAGTATAATTTCTCATCTGGAGCATAGCATGTGTTGCTTTCATCCTCTAGTTCCATACATTCTGCAAGTAGATGGCAAACTTGAAGGTTAGTTGTTACATAGAATGGTAAAGCAAAGATAAGCCAAGGATGCTCTGGCAGAAAGTATAAGAATATTGAGTTTATGTGTAAGAGTAAATGCAGCAGGTGATAGAAGACACAATCAATGATATCATAAGGAGACCAAAGACTCGAAAGCAGATACTGTAGAATTCTGATCAAGCAGTCAAAAATGAAGAAAAAGTAGGAGAGAGTGGCTAGTTCAGGAATGATGGCCTGAGAAGGAACTGAGGAATCAAGGAATTCAAATTCCTAGTACCAATGAAGAGCAGGGTTTGATAAGAGAAGGGAGGTAGAGAATAGAAATTCAAGGGATTATCATAAGATAAGGAAATTTTAAAGTTCTTAAACATAGCACTGGTACATTTGTAGGACAATGAAAAACCAAAGTTATGACCACTTTTGCCTATGGTTGAGGAGCAGGTGATTCACAGAAGTGGATCATTAGAAAGAGGTAGGATGAGAAACTAAACTGTTAAGATGAAATTCTTTACTATAAGGACAGGAGTTGACAAGAGGAAACAATATGAATCAGGTAGCAGAGGAAGAAAGAGAAGTGACCTGAAGGTCTTTAGGTTGACTGATAACTAGACTCCAACTTTACCCCCAATTTGTAGAGAACAAGAATAGAAAAGAAAGGGCATGTATTTGGCACAAAGCAAGAGCACTTAGAGAGCTAAATAGAAGTAGATATTTTGGAAGGGTACCAGGATATATGGGGCAGTTAGGTGGTGCCTCTAGACAACAGAGTGCTGGGCCTGGAGTCAGGAAGAACTGAGTTCAAATTTGACCTCAGACTCTTGCTAGCTATGTGGCAAGTCACTTCAGCTTTTGCTTCAGTTTCCTCATCTGGAAAATGATTTAGAGAAGGAAATGGGAAACCATATCAGTAACTTTACCATGAAAACCCCAAGTGGGGTCAGGAAAAAGCAAACATAACTGAACAGAAACAACTAGCTTGTATTTTGTGTAAGGATACATAACACCTAAAGAAAAGGGTACTGAAATACAGTTGTAAACAGAGGGAGCAAAGAAAAGTTAATTCCTGAAAGTGGAAGAAAATTAACACATTTTTGAAGTCCAGTTCCTGGGAAGACCACCATCAAAACAACAAATAATAAAATCAGCTATAGAGAAATACAATGAAAAAATGCAAAACTAAACAAATCTCAAAGGGAAGTGCAGGGGTCCAGCCTCCACGGGGTTCTTGGAACCTGACAGGAGGGATAGAGTCAGAGAAATGAGTTGAGTCAACAAGTGGGTATAGGCAGGAGCAGGTTGACTGACTGTCAGCTGCTTGGATTTATTTTTATAGTTTCAGAATCATGTATGTTTCAAGCAAGCAAGCTGAGATCATTTCCTTGGTTACAAGAGTGTACAGTTTTCGTCATCAATCATATAGTTCATATGGTTACAAGTTTTAATCATGTGATTACAAGTTTAAGTAATAATCATATAGTTAATTAATTTCTTATCCCTACTCAGACCACGATGACCTTAACCTGTCTGTTACCATATTTATTACTACATTGTATAATTGTTAATTCACTTAAAGTTATTAATTAAGCAATTCTTTTAATGGAAAGATTTTTATATTTTTTGTGTAGGTAATGTTATTTGATACACTTCCTTAACAGTCTGTAGTAAGGGTCTTTATGCTTGTCCACCCATCCGTTAACTCTTACAATAACCAATTTTTCTTTCTGGCCTTGTTGGTAGAAACCACAGTTTCTGTGACTTTTTTATTCTTTCCCATGAAACTAAGGCTGCTGGAGTTCACATATCGTTCACCTGTACTATTTTCTCACCATCTTTTTCATATATTCCTGTGTATGGTAAGGGGGGCAAAACTATTAATTTCCCTGGAATTCTATCTGACCCATCTTGTATCTGTTTTCCCTGTATATATTCTGGTATCTCCTTGGAATTCCCAGTGCTGGGTTTTCCAGAGATTTCATAATGTTGAAGCCTTTTGTATGCCTCAGGGAGAGGCAATCCTGTTAAATTTAGACAGAGTTTACAATCTGTTTTATTCAATGAATTTTTCTGAAATCCTTCCTTTATAGTCATTCCAGTATTAGAGTGAGTAAATATTGTAATCAATAATAAACCTATAAATATTGGTATTCGTGAAATCCCTATATATATTGAAAAAGGAAATGTTGTTCCATCAGGCAGTGTGACTGCCTTGAGTCTTCTTGATGGGACTGTGTCAAACAGCTTAGAGACCCTGGCTCCCAACAGGGAAGAAAACTTGGTTAAAAACCTAGAGGACTGGGGCAGCTAGATCGTGCAATGGATAGAGCATCAGTCCTGGAGTCAGGGGGACTTGAGTTCAAATCCAGCCTTAGACACTTAATAATTACCTAGCTGTGTGACCCTGGGCAAGTAATTTAACCCCATTGCCTTTCAAAATTAAAAAACAAAAAATAGAGGACTGAAAAATAAATAAAGATGATATTGAAAAAGAAGAGAAAATGGCCATAAAAAATCTAGATGACTGCAAAAGTCAAAATATTGCAAGCTAAAAGAATTGAAATCAAGCTAATGAAATAGAGAACTCTATTGATTTCCTCAAAAGCATGGAACTATAGCAAAATATTCCTGGATATTCAAGAGAAAAATTAGAATCCTGGGAAAACCTAAGCTAGAAAGGAAAAAAACAAGAAAGAATTCATAGCCTGCTAAGTAGAAATGATTAACAAGATTAAAGGAAAAGAAAAAGAAACTCAAAAACTTTCAATGTACATTGGTGTCTACTGAAAGAGTTAAAAGAGAATTGATTGTTTTTATTTCTATTTTTTTTTGCAAGGCAATTGGGGTTAAGTGGCTTGCGCAAGGCCACACAGCTAGGTAATTATTAAGTGTCTGAGACCAGATTTGAACCCAGGTACTCCTGACTCCAAGGCTGGTGCTTTATCCACTATGCCACCTAGCCACCCTGAGAACTGATTGTTAAAAACGAATATACTCATGCCAAAATTTATGGGATGTAGCCAAGGCAGTTTTGAGGGGAAATTTTATATGTCTAAATGCTTATATGAATAAAATAGACATAGAGGAGATCAATGAATTGGGTATGCAACTAAAAGGCTAGAAAATAATCAAATTAAGATCCTCATTTAAATACCAAATTAGAAATACTGAAAATCAAGGGGAAGAGTAATAAAATTGTGACGAGAAAAACACTGAATTAAGAGTTGGTGTTATGAAAAAGCCAAAATAGACAAACCTTTGATTAAATTGATTTTTAAAAGAAGAAGATAGCCAAATTACCAGTATCAAAAATGAAAATGATTAACTAATCACCAATGAGGAGATAAAATCTCCAATAAAGAGATAATTCAGAAGCTATTTGGCAGAACTATATGCCAATAAATTTGATAACCTGAATGAAATGGATGAATATTTACAAAAATACCAACTGCCCAGGTTTCCTGAAGAAGAAATAAAATTCTTAAATAATCCCATTTCAGAAAAAGAAATAGAAGAAGCCATCAATTAAACACCCTGAGTAAAAGTCTCCAGGTCCAGATGGATTTACAAGTGAATACCACCAAACCTTTAAGGAATAATTAATTCCTATTCTACATGAACTATTTTTAAAAATAGAAGTTTGTTAAATCCTTTTTCTGACACCAATATGGTGCTGATACCTAAACCAGGAAGAAGCAAATCAGATAAAGAAAATTACAGACCAATCTCCCTAATGAACATTGATGCAAAAACCTTAAATAAAATTTTAGCAAAGAGATTACAACAAGTTATAACTAGGATGATACACCATGATCAGATAGGATTTATACCATATTGGCAATATTCAGAAAACATTCAACATAATTAAACCTGTCTATGGCAATACTAATAGAAATCGTATGATTATCTCCATAGATGCTGAAAAAAATGTTTGATAAAATCTAACATCCATTGCTATTAAAAACACCAGAAAGAATGAGAATAAATTGAATTTTCCTTAAAATACTAAGTAGTAATTTTATAAAACCATCAACAAATGTTCTACATAATGGGGATAAACTAGATCCATTTCCAATAAGATCAGGGGTGAAACAAGGATGACCATTATCCACATTGCTATTCAATATTGTATTAGAAATGTTAACTTTAGCAAAATGAGAAGGAAAAGAAATTGAAGGAATCAGAATTGGCAATGAGGAAGCAAAGTTTTCATTCTTTACAGATGTTATGATGATATAGAGAACCTGAAAAATCATCTAAAAGTCTTCTTGAAATAAAGTTGCAAAATATAAAATAAACACATATAAAAAATATGATCAGTATTTCTATATATGAACAACAAAGCCCAAGACTAAGAAATAGAAAGAGAAATTCTATTTAAAGCAATTGCAGACAACATTAAATACTTTGGAATCTACCTCCTGAGGAAAAATTTGAAATTATATGAACACAATTACAAATCACTTATCACCCAAATAAAGTCAGATTTAAACAACCGGAAAATTTTCAATTCCTCACATTTAGGTCAAGCAAGTATAATAAAAATGACAACTTTACCAAATAAAATTATATATTCAGTGCCCCATCAATCAAAATACCAAAAAATTATTCGACTGACCTTGGGGAAAAAAAAAAAAAGAAAAATTCAACTGTAGCAGCAAAAGGATAAAAATATCAAGGAAACTGATGGAAAAAATATATAAATGAAGGAGGTTTAGCTCTACTAGATCTAAAACTATGGCAGTTATCAAAATTGCCCGGTATTGGTTAAGAAATAGAGTAATGGAACAATGGATTAGGATAAATTGAAAAGAAACAGTAGTAAATGCCTAAAGTAATCACACAATTTGAGAAAATTTGTTGGGAAAACTGGAAAATAATGTGTCAAAAACTAGCAATAGACCCACATCTCACACCATTTACCAAAATAAGGTCAAAATGGGTACGGGGGGTGGGGGGGGCTAGGTGGCACAGTGGATAGAACACCAGCCCTGGAGTCAGGAGTATCTGAGTTCAAATCCAGCCTCAGAAACTTAGTTATTACCTGTGTGACCTTAGGCAAGCTACTTAACCCCATTTGCCTTGCAAAAATCTAAAAAAAAAATGGGTACAGGATTTAGACATAAAGTGTAACACCATAGATCAATTAACAGACCAAGAATTCTACCTGTCAGATTCATGGAAAAGAGATAAATTTATGACCAAGTAATAAATAAACTACATTATAAATTGCAAAATGGATGACTTCACTATATTAAATTTAAAAAAAAGTTTTTGCACTAATAAAACCAACGCTGCCAAAATAAGAAAGAAAACAGAAAGTTGGGAAACAATTTTCACAGGCAGGAGTTCTGATAAAGGTCTCATTTCTAAAACATATAGAGAATTGCATCAAATTTATAAGGTTACAAGTCATTCCCCAATTGATAAATGGTCAAAGGGTATGAACAGACAGTTTTTAAATGAGGAAGTTTAAGTTATATTTAACCACATGAAAAAATGCTCCAACTCATTACTGATTAGAAAAATATAAATTAAAACAACTATGACATTCCACCTCACCCCTATTGGATTGAATAAGATGACAAAAACAGGACAATTATCACTGTTGGAGAGGTTTTGCAGAGGATTGGGACATTAATGCAGTGCTGGTGGAACTATTAATTGATGCAGCCATTCTGGAGAGCAAGATGGAACTATGCCCAAAGAGCAATAATACTGATAATCCTTTTATCCAGTAATGCCAATACTATGTCAAGACCCACAAGTAATGCTAAAAAATGTGACAAGTCCCACATGTTATAAAATATTCAAAGCAGCTTTTGTAGTGGCCAAGAATTGGAAATTGAGTGTATGCTCATCAATTGGGGAATGACTGAACAAGATATGGTATATGAATGTTATGGAATACTATTTTTCTACATGAAACCATGAATGATTGGAATGAATTATGGGCAATGATGCTCAGTAAAAGGAGCAGAACCAAGAGATCATGCTACACATTAACAAAAACAGTGAGTTGATCCAACTTCAATAGATGCAGCTCATCTCAGCAGTTCAGACTATTGAGACAACCCTGTTAGACTAGCTATGGATAATGTTATACCCACCAGAGGAATAAAAATAAAACAAAACAGAACAACCAAAAAAACCCTTCAGAATATGATGAACACTACATTCAACTTTTTAAACTTCTCTTATGTATTTCTTTCCTAGCTGATGTTTTTCTTTCTTTTCCCTTAATCCTAATTCCTTATACCAAAAATGACTAAACTATAAACATATTTAACAGAAATATGTATGTACAACATTCACCTGACTGATCACTGCTGAGTGGAGGGAGGTAGGATGGTAGGGTGGAAGAAAATCATGTAACTTTAAAAAATACACATATGTATGAATGAATGTTGAAAAACCTTCATTACATGTATCTGGAAAAAATAAAATATCAATTAAAATATACTGAAATGAAGAATAATCTGGAAGAAGTAAAGGACAAAGCAATAACATTAAAAGATAAAAGAATTTGTTGTCTCTATTAATGTCAGAGAGGATACATAGAGACAATTAAGGAATCATAGATATCATAGATAAAGCAAGACCAGAAACACACACACACACACACACACACACACACACACACACACACACACACACATAATAACAATTTTAAGCACGTATTTAGTATTAGGTACTGTGTTAAGAGCCAAAATATAATCTTTCTCAGGAAACTATATTCTGGGTCAGGAAGACAAAGCATAAAAGGGAAGTAAAAAGCAGCATGAGAATAGGGAGTAGAATGGGAGAGTTAAAATATTTCATGCAGGGACTTAGAAAAGTCGAAAACACAACTGAGAGGAATATTGACTGTCTTGGGCCCCTCCCAAACATTGAGGCTTCAGATAGAACTCACCAATAGTAAAAGAGAAAAAGGGATGTAGCATACTAATTGAATGTTTCAGGATGAAAAATCTCCAAGTGCAAAGTGGAGTTCCAGGGTAAGACTGTAACTGAAGGTTGAACTGATGTAAAATGAAGTAAACAGAACCAATACACTGTACACCAGAATTGGGGACCATCGAGCCTATAGGGTGTATAAGGTACAAAATCATTCTGTCTAGACCCAACAACATAACTGAAGGTGGGACTTGAAATTCAACATATCTAAGAGTTTTTTCCATAGCATCAAAAATGTGTTTTAAGCTAATAGTAAATAAAATTTTGAGGAACAAGCAAGGAATGTCCATTAGAGAATGAATAGGACACATATGAATACATGATAGGACAGACAATATGCTTCTCATCAGCTGCCTTGGACCCACCTAGCTGTATTTCAATGACACAAGAGTGGGAGTGTACATACTCAAAAGTGCTAACACATAATGGCAAAACTATGGTGATTGGTGATGGTGAAACAATATGCAAAGAGATGATCCCCCTCGATGTTGATGACTTTGCCTCCAATGATCGACAATGATACAGATTTCTTTGTCTTCACAGATGATAACTCTGATCTAAACTTTATTCACAGGTGCACCATCAACAATGCT
The DNA here is from genome assembly GCF_037893015.1 of Macrotis lagotis. NCBI lineage: Eukaryota > Metazoa > Chordata > Mammalia > Peramelemorphia > Peramelidae > Macrotis > Macrotis lagotis. The sequence continues at coordinate 76,570,045 of NC_133665.1, forward strand.
AGCAAAAATTGAACCTCGGATGAAATTACAGTATACAGAAAAGACTTCAAGTAGATGATATGAATATTGGATATGTACCAAATCCAAGATGCACAATTAGAACAGTGCTCAAGGCAAAATAATCATGTAACAGGTGACACATTGGATAGTTATTAAAACTTAAGTGGTGTGACATCCTACAAATGGTGACTTAGAAAGAAAGAAAAATTGTGCAGAGTGTAGATCTTTCCAAGAGAAACGGACAAATGATTATTTTTTGGCTGAAATCAAAGTCAAACTTCTGTGCCTAGTTTGTGGAGATACATTAGCAGTAGTGAAAAAAACAATCTGGAATGTCATTGCAACTCAAAACATGCTAAAGTCATTGAATTGGGAGACCAAATGCATCTATATAAAATCAGAGCTCTTCAGCAGAGCTTGCAATCATAATATGCCATTTTCATTAGATCTTGTTATGACAGAGGCAATTATTCAGATAAGCTATGTAGCAAGCCAGCTTATCGCAAAGAAACTTAAGGCCTCATGTAGGGAAAGAGTTTGTGAAAGAGTGCATGATGGGCACTGTGGAACTGTTAACAACAAGCAAAGTAAAGCATTTCAGAGTGTTAGTTAGTCTAGGGAGAACTACCTCAGATTGGATTGCTGGCTAAAAATAAGATATTGAAAAAACCCTAAAGGATTCTGTGGGATATTTCCAATTTTTCTCTCTGGCTTATGATGAGACAATAGACATAACAGGCATTGAACAATTGGCCTTTTTGTTTGTGGGACAACAGCAAAGTTTGACACATAAGAGGAACTGCTGTCGCTCAAAGTCAGATATGCCCTTATAAGAAGTGAGGACTTGTTTGAAAGAATTATTTTATCAATGAAAAAAACTTGAAAACTTAAGTGGCCTTACTACCATTGGAGTTCCAGCTATGGTTGACTCACTAAAAGAGTGAATTGTCCAGAAAGAACTGAATTGTCTGAGTGTTTTTTTTCTAGATTTTTAAAATTTTATTTTTCTAATTTCATGTTATGAAAGGTTTTCAATATTCATCCATGTGCATATTCATAAGTAACATAATTTCTTTCCACCCTCCTTTTCCCACCCCTCCCTTCAGCAGTGAACAGTCTAATGAACATTGTACATGTACATGTATATTTGTGTTTAACATGTTTATATATTTCATTTTCTGTATAATAAATTAGGATGGGGGGAGAAAACCATGGGATAGGACAGAAAAACAAGAGAAACTTTTAAAAAGTGAACATAATGTTTATTTAGATTCTGTAAGATTTTATCTATTTTTATTTTGTTTTTCTTCATGTGAATGTGTATAGCATTGTCCATAATAGGTCTCCCAGGGTTATCTGGCTCTCTGAACTGCTGAGAGGACCTTCATTCATCAAAGTTGATTAATTCCCAATGATGTTTTAAATGTGTATAATGTTCTCCTGATTCTTTTCCCTTCTCTCAGCATCAGTTCCTATAATTCTTTCCATGCTTCTAGAGTCCAACTATTCTTGGTTTCATATAGAACAATGGTTCTTCATACTTTGACCTGTGCTTATCTCTCAGTTTCAAGTGTGTTTCTTATAAACAACATATTGTAAGACTGTGGTTTTTAATCCATTCCACTATCCTCTTCCATTTTATGGGAGAGTTCATTCCATTCACATTTACAGATAAAAGACTAAATCTTTATTTCTCTACAGGTTATCTTTCCTCATTTGTACTTTTTCCTTTCCACTTACTCCTCCTCACCAATGTTTTGTTCCCTTTCCCCTTTAACTTTTTTTTAATTTAAAGTTTGTTTGCTTTCACTTAAACCTTCACCTTCCCTTTTATCAGTACCTTTTCCCTTTTTTTCCCTCCCTTCCCACCCCTGTACTTCCCTACAGGATAGAACAGATTTTTTAAACCCAATTGGGAATGTAGGTTATTCTCTATCTGGGTCTGATTCATTGAGTAACATTTATTCAGTGTTCACATCCTCCCTTATTTCCCTCTACTATAATAGGTCTTTGTGTCTCTTCACTTGGTATTATCTATCCACTAATGCCTAACCTTCTACTAGTATAGTCCTTTTTTTATATTTTTATTGTTTTAACCTTGTCTTGTAATTACATCCCCTTTGTCAAAATATACTCCTTTTATCTGACCTGATAGAAGTACTATCAATCAAAGTACTATAACAGTAAAATCAAAGATTCATTGCTTGATTGATTGTTAGGCTCAAAGTATAATCAATCAAAGTACAGTCAAAGGTTGATTGATTGATAAGCAGCATTGCCTCACAATTACTAAGAGCCCTCCCCTCTTCTGTTTCATTAGAAACACTCTTTTTAAGAGTCATGAATCACAAACTATGATCACTTTATACTTTACCCCCTTTTCAAGTACCTCCATGGACAATCTCATGATACAAAGCATCATGCAAAGCCAAATCATTTCATGAACAATTGCCCCCAGCATACTTCCTCCATGTGTAGTCAAAGCTTCAAGCAAAGCATATTTCTTCATGATGTTTTAATGCCTAGTCTGAGTGTTCTCTTCTCTCTCTCTCTCTCTCTCTCTCTCTCTCTCTCTCTGTCTCTCATACTCCAACCAAAGCTCTACAATCCTCCCCAACAAAAGTATTGGATACATTCTCTCCCACTATCCCTTTATCATAAGCTTTATCATAAGACTATTACAGTGCTAAAACCCTCTTAACTAAATCACAGATTAAGATCAGAACACTTCCTAATCTCTTTATGTTGAACCCTTCTAAGTACTAACCTACCCTTTACCCCTATTGCTCTATAAACCTCTAAGTATATAATAAAGAAAAATTATTTCTGATTTGATTATGTATAGAACCTCTAAATAATCTAAGTATTGGAACACTCTAAAGATCTCTCAAGTACTTTAGCAGTGATCAGAAATAGAAGATACTAGAACCACTCAGCACAGGGTTCCCTCATTTGAAAACTTACTGAGCTCTATAAACAAGACAGAATTGAAGTAACTCAAAGGAAACAGGAGACACATAAGTTTAGAGTAAATACACCATCTGTGCCCAACCTGTGATAGAGCATACTGAACTCCTATTGATCCAATCAATCATAGGCAGATGCACTGTAATTTTTCTCAAACAAAATGATGATATTTTGGTCTTCTTTGATAGCAAAGGACAAGAACCAACTATACCCATATCCTCTAAGTACAATCCCTTCAATTATTTTCAATCCTTTATCTATCCGAGGGGAAATACAATTCTCAAGAGTTAAAAGTGTTATCTTCCCTTGTATGGTTGTATGCAATTTAATGTTCTTGACTAGAATTTTTTTCCCTTTCCATTTACCTTTTTATGCAATTCTCAAGTCTTGTATTTGAAGATCAAATTCTCTGTTCAGTTCTGCTCTTTTTATCAGGAAATGTTGGCAGTTGTCTATTTCATTGAGCATCTATCTTTTCCCCTGACACAATATGCTGAATTTTGCAGGGTGGTAAATTCTTTTAAAAAAATAGATTCATTCATTCATTTATTCATTTATTTATTTATTTTAATTTTGACAATTTTCCCCCTATTCTTTCCCTCCCCCCACCCCCAAGAGAAGGCAATTTGTCACTCTTTACACTGCTTCCATGTTATACACTGATCCAAACTGAGTGTGATGAGAGAGGAATCGTATCCTTAAGGAAGAAACATAAAGTATAAGAGATAACAAGATCAGACAATAAGATATCAGTTTTTTTTTTCTAAATTTAAGGCAATAGTCCTTGGTCTTTGTTCAAATTCCACACTTCTTTCTCTGGCTACAGATGGCATTCCCCTATTACAAACAGCCCCAAATTGTCCCTGATTGTTGTACTCATGGAATGAGCAAGTCCATCAAGGTTGATCATTGCCCCCATGTTACTGTTAGAGAATACAGTGGTTTTTCTGGTTCTGCTCATCTCACTCAGCATCAGTTCATGCAAAGCCCTCCAGACTTCCCTGAATTCTCATCCCTCCTGGTTTCTAATAGAACAATAGTATTCCATGACCTACATATACCACATTTAGTTAATTTACAATTCTTTGCCACCACAAACAGGGCTGCTATGAATATTTTTGTACAAGTGATGTTTTTACCCTTTTTCATCATCTCTTCATAGACCCAGTAGTGGTATTATTGGATCAAAAGGTATGCACATTTTTGTTGCCCTTTGGGCGTAGTTCCAAATTTCTCTCCAGAAAGGTTGGATGAGTTCACAGCTCCACCAACCATGTAATAATGTCGCAGATTTCCCACAACACATTGTAGTAAATTCTTGATTGTATTCCAAGGTCCTTTGCCCTCCAAAATATCATATCCCAGAAACTCTGATCCTTTAACATTGAAGGTGGTAAGTCCTGTGTAATGTGGTCTCTTTGTATTTAAATTGCTTCCTTTTGAATTCTTGCAGTATTTTCTACTTTATCTGAGAATCCTGGAATTTGTCTATGATAGTCCTTGGTGTTTTTAATCTAGAGTCTCTTTCAGTAGGTGTTCTATGCATTTGTTAAAGGGCTATTTTGTCTTCTTGATATCATACATTACAATGGTTCTCCCTGAAATTTGAAAAATTTTGGTCCAGATTTTCAGGTAGACAAGTAATTTGTAATTTATTTCTCCTGAATCTATTTTCCAGGTTACTTGTTTTTCCCAAAGGTAAATATATTTTATTTTTACATTCTCTTCACTTTTTTCAGCCTTTTTGACTTTGTTTGATGGAACCTTGATTTCTCATAGAATCATTAATTTCTATTTGTCCAACTCTAATTTTTAGCTTTTTATTTTTTTCAGTTAGCTTTTGTTTTCTTTTCCATTTGGTCAATTTTTCTTTCTGCTATGTTGTATTCTCTTTCCAGTCCATCAATTTGAGTTGTAGATGAGCTGCATTTCTTTTCTAGTTGGTTAGCTTTATTTTTCGTAGAATTACATTCTTTTTCCAGTTGGTTATTTTTGCTTTTAAATTTGATTACTTTGATCAATTTTTCATCATTTCCCTGCTTGGGTCTCATATCCCCCCCCCCCCCCCCATTTTTCTCCTTCCTCTATTTTTTTGGTATTTAAATTCTTTTTTTTTAAGTTCTCCTGTGAGATTTTCTGTTTGAGTCCAATTCATAGACTCCTTTGAGACTTTCCATATAGGCAACTTGTCACTGCTTTCTTTTTCTGAGGTGGCATTTTTATCTTCTCTGTCTGTATATAACTGTCTATGATTAGTACTTTTAGGTTTTTTGCTCATCTTGATTGTTTGAGCTCTATTCCTGGGGTAGAAGGAGTATAGATGCAAGCTTTTGGTTCTAGGACTGGTGTCTGATCCCTGAATAAACACTCACCAAGATGATGCCTATGCAGTCCAGGCATTACCTATTTAGAGGTTTTCCTCTTCCTTTATGCCCAGGCTCTGCCTATGCAGTGGTTTGTTTCCAACCCAGTTTTGTCTTTTATCCCAGGGTTCAGACTTTGCCTGGGATTGGGAACCTCTTTTTTGACTTGCTATAACATCTGTGATGCTGTCTAGCTGCCAGGATCTGGGTTACACTGTGGCTAATATCCTTTGGCTGACTTTCCCAACCTCCTGCCTAACTTGACTTTATGTCCCCTTTCTGCCCTTCCCCAAGAGACAAACCTTCATTGATAATCCCCTACAATGACAACAATTGTAAACTTGTTTTCTTTTTTCTTTCTTTTGGTGCAATCTGAAACTTTAATGTCTGTGTAGAGACTTGCTTTAACAATTTGTAGGGGAAAAACTCCAGGAGTATGTTACCTTAATGTCACCCTCTTGGCCCCAACCAGGATATCTCTGAATTATCTCAGTCTTGATTCAAGTGATTTAATTATATGCTAGTGCCTCATACACCCAGAAAATCTCTGTGCATAGTAATTGCAGCTCAGCAATGCGATGTCTTGTATAATTTTTGTCAAAAGTAGAGGATTTAACAAAGGAGTTTCCTGAATATTTAAGGAGTTTACTGGTTGAAAAGTTACTGAATAATCTTAACTAAGTATGGTGATCTTGTTTATCACTGTGAAGTGCAGGTTTTATCACTGTTCATGAGGTTTAGGAACTGTGGATAAAGTCAAAAATTTCATGGAGATAAAGGGAAATCCTGTCTGATAACTCAATGATAGCACATGGCTATGTAATCTAGCATTCATGGTGGACATTACCAAGTAACTCTCAAGAATGTCAAACTGCAGTGTCCCAACTAGTTTCTCAGCTCCCTACTTTCAAATGTAAAGTCATCTGAAGCTAAATTAAGGCTGGGAAAAGAACAAATCCAAAGAAATAATATGGTGCATTTCCCCACTCTGGAAGTATGAAAACCTTCTTTGAAACTTGAATATGGGGGCAGCTAGGTGGCACAGTGGATAGAGCACTGGCCCTGGAGTCAGGAGTACTTGAGTTCAAATCCAGCCTCAGACACTTAATAATTAACTAGCTGTGTGGCTTTGAGCCACATTGCTTTGCAAAAATCTAAAAAAAAACAAAAAAAAAAACTAGAAACAAAACTTGAATATGCTGTTAAATGTGCAAAACTAATTGAGGTCTATTAATGAAAGATTATGAAAAGTAAATAAGTGGAATGGAACTTTTTTTATTACACTGTTGAATGTTGTACCAGTTAATCTGCCTGATTACCTACAACATGAAATCATTCAACTACAAAGTGATGAAGAGCTGAAAACTAGGTACAATAACCTCCCATTGCTTGAATTCAAGAAATGTTACATAAGCAATAATGATTTTCCACTTTGAGTAGACATGTATTGACATATGCATCTATGTTCAGAATGACTTTATATTGTGAACATTTTCCAAAACTTACCATCACAAGGAGTCAACTGTGCTCCATACTGATAAATACTGATCAATCCAGCACCTGGAAAAACAGTTATAAATAGTAACACAAACAGCTACCATCACCTGCCTCACAAAAGAGAAGACCCAGCTATCTCACAAGGGTTAAGTCAATGAATTGTTTGATGAAATAAAACTGGATAATTTTAAATTGATAATTTTGTATGGTCATAAAATGATGCTATAAATATCCAAATGGCCCTTGGAAGAAAAAGGTCCTAACCCTATAAGCAATAACAGCAATATCTTTAGGATGATCAAAATGAAGGATTTAACTAATTTCAGTAATATATTGATCCAAGACAATTCCAAAGTACTCATGATTAAAAATGCCATTCACTTCCAGAGAAAGAACTGGTAGTCTGTATGCTTATTGAGCCACACTATTTTTCACTTTCTTTTATTTGTGTGTGCTTCTCATAACACATAATAGGAACTATGAATTATTGGACATATATAAGCTATATAAAATTGTTTACCATCTCAAGATGGGGAAATGAGGGGAAGAGAGGAAGAAAATTTGGAACTCAAAATTATTTTTAAAAAAGAATGCTAAAAATTGCTTTTATATGCTAGTGGGAAAAATAAAATATTTTATTAAAAGAGACTGTGGATGAGTCATGGTATTGAATAATAGAATGTCAGAAAAACAGCAAGGAAAGGATTAATATCCAGAAGAATTAACAAAACAAAATATCTGAACAAAATAATACAAGAAATAAAAAAAATACTTAGAACTCTTGAAAATAAATGTGGAAAATATCAATCAAAGGAAGATATAGGTTATACAAATAATTTTTAAGGCTCTATGCTACAAATTACAAGTCACATATTATATACTTTTAATAATTTGAAAGGACAGCAAGGTGGTGCAATGAATAAAGCAACAGACCTGAAATTTACTAGCTGTATGACTCTGAGGAAGTAATTTAACCCTGATTTAATCTCCATACCAAGAAAATTTAATAATTCTAACAAACACATATTCAGTACTTCTAAATGAGACTTCTAAAGGACATGTTCTAAACATTATATTGAATTTTAATAAAAAATCAAATATCAGAGATGGATACATTAAAAGCAAATGTAAATTTTCAGAAATAATAGATATAATCTTTACATACTATAACACAGTAAAACTAGTGAACAATTCATCAAATGGAAAAAAATGCAAAATCAAGTGGATACAGTAATGGAATTCTAAATAATGATTTTTGTCAAAGAAAAAATCTGAATAGCAATAGTAAAGTATGTGAAAGACAATGATAATGATAAAAAGATACCAAAGTTTCTGAGAAGCAGCTAAAGCATTCCTCAGAGAAAATAAATTTACCTTAAAAGATATATAAACAAAATATGAAACTATAGAAAATTAACTGTTCATTAGTTAACATTTATATAGTGTTTATTATGTGCCCAAGGCTCTGTGCTTTACAATTATTATTTTATTTGATTCTCACAATTACCCTGGGAGCTTGATACTATTATTTTTTCTCATTTTTCAGATGAAGCAAATCAAGATTGAAGGCCTTGCTCAGGGTCCCACAGCTGATGTGACTGAGGTTATATTTGAACTCTTCCTCCTGACTCCAGACCTACTGCTATATTCACTGCAGTTCATAGCTGCAACTTAAAATAAACAATCTAAAAAAATTTTTTAAAAAAAGGCAAGGGGATATTTGAAATTAATAGGAGAAATTGATAAATTGGAAACAAAATTCCTATAGAAATGAGAAAAAAGATTAAAATCTGGTTCTTTGAAAAGTCTAACAAAATTGGTCAATCTTTAGACAAACTGATTAAGAAGGAAAAGGCAATAAAAAAATAATAGATAAACAAGGTAACATCAGAAGAAATTGAAAAATTCTGCAGTGCTCACTTTGTTATTTGCTAACAATACTGAGAATAAAAATAAAATAGAATACCTTTCCCCACCACCCAAATAAATTACCTTAATAAACTGAAGATGAAATAAAGTCCTTAAATAATTTCTCTTGTAAAAAAAAAATAGAATCAGCCTTAAAGGAACTATCAAAGAAGAGTAGAGGGAGAAAAATTTATTGTATTGCTAGATTTTCAAATTTTTAAAGAAAAATTAATTCTATTATTAATTCTCCAAAAAATATATAAATAAAAACACTGAGAATGAATAATAACAAACTCATTATATAAAACAAATATAGTCCTTCAAAAGATAAGCTTACATACTGACACAATTTTCCCAATTATAGTAAAACAAAAGAATAGTTATTTTATCTGCCTATGTAATAGTTTGCAAAAAATTAAATATAAACAAATAAGAGCAGGATAGAAATTTAAGTTTGCAATATCTTTATCTGAGCTTCCTCACTTATTTAAAAAATAATAATAATAACATTTTTGTGCAACATTTAGGCTCACAGCACACATTCTTCATGGCAAGCCTTCAGATAAATTTTGTAAAAATGTTTAGAAATGAAGAAATAGAAACTCAAACAACCTCTCAGTTTCTCTTCCACATTTTAACAGTTGTCATTGCCCAGTGTTCACTGTCTATACTCTGTATTCTAAATTTCATTGACCCTGGCAGCAACTAAATGATGAACTCCTTTAAATTCTACTTTTATGAAAAGAGCATCATTTTTGAAGCCACAAAGGACTGGCCAAGACTTTTCAAACTTCTTACTACTTTTATAGTATTGAAAATAATGTGAATTTATATTAAAAAAAAAACTTGCTAGTGAAATTCATATACACCTGAAATGGCGTCTGTTTCAGTAGAGCTAAAAATTCAGTTGTTTTTTTCTAACCTATTTTTATGTTTACTCCTTTTCCACTAGTATAAGTGAGGACAATAGCTTTTAGACACATAGGAGATACACATCTGGATATGTTTTCTCAGGGAAACACCTTTGGGAGATGAACAATGCTTTGCACCACTGAGCTGTAACATCTCATTATCACTGGTGTTGAAAGCTGTACTGAACTGGTGAGCTCTTAGATAATACTGCTTTATATGTTTCTTCTGTTACCCTGTCCACTTGTCATTTAGGTAGAAGCTGATGGATGCCTTCATTCATCAGTCATTTGAAAGGAATATTCCTTTGGAGGAAAGGGATTAGCAAGGGTTTTTGAAAATACAATGCTTTGGGAAGGGGTTTGATTGGAGAGAGGAGGGACTTGGGAGGTGGGCAATAATCATAGAGCTATTGTATGAAGCTAGACTCACAGGTAACTGAGTTCTGTTTAACAATCTGGCTAAGACAGATAAAAAGGAGTTTTGCTTAACATTGGATGCTGCCATTGCTTCTACAATGTGTATTTTTTGGGGGAAAAAATGAAAAGCGCCATCAGTCAGTTTCTGAGCATTTCTCCTAACCATCAAATGTTTCTCCCTCCCTCTTCCCCTTTTATGTTTTTTAAGCTATATTTTCATATAATCAACCTGGGTAAAGGTGCATTTTAAGCTTCCTGGAAAAAAATTATGTAAGATGTTTTTTATTAAATGCCTGTTATTCAGGCAAAATAATAAAAATACTCATTTTGAGACATTTTCTCATTTTTCTACCATGATAAACCATACACAAAGCATGCAGTAGATGTTTAGCTACTGAATTATTCACATAGAATGACAAAGAATAGTCAGAGGGAGAAATTTTCACAGACAACTTAGCTAATATAATTTTCTTCCAGTATAGAGATTTCTTAGTATCGTGACTCTAGATCACAATTTGTACAATGATCATTGCTAAAGAGTGGTACTTTGCTTCCTGTATAAGACTTTTTGAACCAATTTAGATTCTATAATTGCCCCTTGATAAACAAAGTTTCCATGACCTCCATCATTCAGTGACACTGGTCTGTTGAATGTTGTTTTAGTTGCTCCTGACATTTTCATTGTTTTTTGCCCATACTTGAACTAGTTTCCTACTTCATCTCTACATTACAACTTCATACATATATGTGTATATATATATATATATATATATATATATATTAACATTTTACATAGTTGTTTGTATGTTGTTACCCTCATTAACTTGCTAGCCCCTTGATAATAAAAATTTTTACCTCTCCTTGTAACCCTAGAAGAAAGTCCCTACTATAAGGAACAATAAATAATATTTATTGACTAACTGACCAATGATACAATCTTATTTGGTATTGGTGGTGGTGGTGAGAATCTTTTGGTTGTTTTTAAATGGGAGAATTTATAATAGAGATAATATGGTACTGAGAACAGGACATGGGATTCTGAATCACAGAATGCTGGTATGAATAATGACCTTCCACTTACTATTATATCTCAGGAAATTCTTTTAATTTCTTTGATACTCATTTCCTCATCTGTGGTACATGCTATCTCCTTTAGAATTTCCACTCCTTGAGTGAAAAGACATGAAATTAAACTGACATTTAGGGCGTGAGGAAAGGAAAATGAGATGTTGAAGGCAAGAAGGGAAAGAAGAACCAGAAATAAAATTAGTGTTACTATGCAATGGATTTCATGAAGGAGAATGTTGTCAGTTGTATTGCAGGGAAATCTCAGATGCCATGAATTAAAAAAAATGCCATTGGTAATGGTAATTAAAACATCACTATTGATCTTTAAGATAAGTTTCAGTATCATGTTATGAAAATTATCCAGATTAAAAAAGAATTAGTGGGTAATGAGGAAAAGGAATATTCAGTGTGGATGATTTGGAAGTCTTAAACAATGTTTTGGAACCCACTTGTGAATATGATGATGATAGGTTCTTGTTCAGATTTAAAAAGGAAACAAGGACAGCTAGGTGGCATAGTGGATAAAGCACCGGCCCTAGAGTCAGGAGTACCTGGGTTCAAATCCAGTCTCAGACACTTAATAATTACCTAGCTGTGCGGCCTTAGGCAAGCCATTTAACCCCATTTGCCTTACAAAAAACCTAAAAAAAATGTTAGTCAAGACCATCAAATTGTATACAACTCTAAAAGGGAAGATATAATACTTCTATCTCTTGAGAACTTTACTTCTCTTAGGATTATTAAAGGATCGAATATAATTGAAGAGAATGGACTTAGAGGATATTGGTATAGTTGGGTGTTGCCTCTCCATTGAAGAGGTCCAAGATAACATCACTATATTTGAGACAAAAACCCTAATGAAAAGCAAGGGTGTTAACTCTAAATTTAGGTGTTCTCAGTATCCTTTGATTCACTTCAATTCTACTGTGCTGACAAAGCTTAGCACTTCCTCTGATGAGGGCATCATAAGCTGAACAGTTCTGAGTTAGTGTCTCCCATAACTTACAGTCATTTATAAATTTCAGAACCTCCTATGACTTAGAGTCCTTTAAGATTCTTATAGCTAATTAAATCAGGGTTTGACTTAATACTTACTTCACTTAACAAGGGGGTAATTACCCTGGGTGAGGGGTGGGGTGGGGTATATTATGAGAGAAAATAGACTTGGAGAGAGGGATACAAATAATTCATGAAATGATTTAGCTTTGAATGATACTTTGGGTCATGAGGATTGTGTGTCTTTGGAGAGTACTTGAAAAGGGGGTAAGTAAAAAAATGTAATTCAAGACTCTTGAAAGTGTGCTTTTAATGAGACAGAAGAGGGGAGGGTTCTTAGTGACTTTGAGGCTGGTTATCAAACACTCAAGGAATCAATCAATCAATCTGTGATGGTACTTTGATAACAATTTGAGCTTATAAAGCTATCAATTAATCAAACAGTGATTGATGATAAGTGATTAAAAGTATCTCAGCAATTAACAACACCAGATGAAGAGCTAAAAAGATTTAAAATTTTAGAGGGAAAGAAGGGAGAGTGTGAAAACTGAGTAAATTCTGTTCAATAGATTTGATCCAGAGAGGGAATAAAATACATTCCCACTTGGTTTAAAAACCTAGCCTGCTCTACAGGGAAAGGAGCAGGGGAAGGGAAACAGATAGGTAAGGGAGGAAGGGACTGATAAAAGGGAAGAAAAAGGTATAAGTGAAAAAACTGAAAGTTAAATTTTTAAAGAAAAATTAAAGGGGAAAGGGAGTTAAACTTTGGTGAGGAGAAATAAGGAAAGGAAAAGAGAAAAATTTAAAGGAGAGAGATAGCATGGAAATACAAAATTAATAATCTTAACTGTAAATATGAATGGAATGGGGGTGCGGCTAGGTGGTGTAGTGGATAAAGCACTGGCCCTGGAGTCAGGAGCACCTGGGTTCAAATCCGGTCTCAGACACTTAATAATTACCTAGCCGCGTGGCCTCAAGCAAGCCACTTAACCCCATTGCCTTGCAAAAAAAAAAAAAAACTAAAAAAAAAATATGAATGGAATGAACTGTCCCATAAAATGGAAACAGACGGAAGAATGAATTAAAACTCAGAATCCCACAATATGTTGTTTATAAGAAACATATTTGAAACAGATAAATATACACAGGGTAATGGTAAAAGAATGGAACAAAACATACTATGCTACAGTTGATGTAAAAAAAATCAGGGGTAGCCCTCCTGATCTCAGATAAAGCAAAAGCTAAAATAGATCTCATTAAAAAAGGAAAAGGAAGGAAGCTACATCCTCTTCAAATGCATAATAGGCAATGGTGCTATATAATTATTAACTATGTATGCACCTAGTAGAATAGCATACAAATAGCTAAAGGAAATGTTGAGTGAATTACAAGGAGATAGAGACAGCAAAACTTTAATAAAAGGGGACCTCAAACTCCTGCTCAGAACTAGATTAATCTAACAACAAAATAAACAAGAAGGAAGTTAAGAATCTGAATGAAATTTTATAAAACTTAGATATATATGATAGAATTCTGAAGAAAACTTAATGGGGATAGAAAAGAATAAATCTTTTTCTCTGCAGTACATGGCACCTAAACCAAAATTGACCATGTACTAGGGCATAAAATAACTCTGAATCAAATGCAGAAAGGCAGATATAATAAATGCATACTTCTCAGATCATGATGTAATAAAATTTACATTTAATGAAAGGTCATGGAAAGAGAAACTAAAAACAAACTGGAAACTAAATAATTTAATTTTAAATAATGAGTGGATCAAGCAATAAATCATAGAAATAATCAATTATATCCAAGAAAATGAAAATAATGAGACATTATAATAAAATTTATGGGAGGCTGCCAAGATAGTTTTGAGGGGAAACATTGATTATCTAAATGTTTATATGAATAAAATAGAGAAAGAAGAGATCAATGAATTGGTTATGCAACTAAAAAAGCCAGGAAAAAGAACAAATTAAAAGGACAAATTTAACTGACAATTAAGTACCAAAGTAGAAATTCCCGAAAATCAAGGGAAAGATTAATAAAATTGGAAGCAAGAAAATCATTTATCTAATAAATTAAACTAAAAATTTATTTCCTGAAAAAGTCAATATAATAGATAAAACCTTTATTAATCTGATTTAAAAAAGAGAAAGATAACCAAATTACCAATTTCAAAAATGAAAAAGGTAAACTAATCACCAATGAGGAAGAAATTGAAGAGATAATTCAGAGCTACTTTGTCCAACTCTATGCCAATAAATTTGAAAATCTGATTGAAATGGGTGAATATTTACAAAATTTCAAACTACCCAGATAAATAAAAGAGGAAATAATACACTCAAATTACTTCATTTCAGAAAAAGAAAATGAAGAAACTATCAATAAACTCCCTAACAAAAAATCTTCAGATCCAGATGAATTTACAAGTGAATCCTACCAAACATTTAAGGAACAACTAATTCCTATTCTACAGAAACTACTTTTAAAAACCAGAGAAGGAGTTCCACCAAATTCCTTTTATGACATCAATATGGTGCTGATACCTAAACTAGGAAGAATCAAAACAAAGAAAATTATAGATCAATCTCCCTGATAAACATTGATGCAAAAATCTTAAATAAAATTTTAGCAATGAGATTATAGCAAGTTATTATTAGGTTAATATACAATGATCAAGTAGGATTTATACCAGGTAGGCAGGGGTGGTTCAATATTCAGAAAACACTCAACATAATTGAATATATCAATAGTAAAACTAACAGAAATCATATAATTATTTTAACAGATGCTGAAAATGTCAGATAAAATACACATCCGTACCTATTAAAAACTAGTAAGCCTAGGAATAAATGGAGTTTTCCTTAAAATAATAAGAACTATCTATTTAAAAACTATCAACAAATATTATATGTAATAGAGATAATCTCAGAGCATTTCCAATAAGATTAGGGGAGAAACAAGGATGCCCATTATCATTATTACTGTTCAATATAGTTTTAGAAATGTTAGCTGTAGCTATAAGAAAAGAAATTGAAGTAATCAGAACAACAATTGTAAAAATAAAAAATTGCAATGACTACGATTTCCCAGATATAAAAAAGAAGCAGAGTGAAACTTCATCCAGTCTTTGCTGAGGTTGGTGAGTATGGGTATGGAATACATGTATAGTTAAATCTAGTTGATGTTTAATTAATGTTGCTGAATTGTTTATTTTTTATTTTGTTTTTTATTCTTTTTAAAAATTTTATTTATATTTTTCTAATAATAAGAAATAAAATAAGCATTTCCATAACATAGCAATATAGAAAAAAAGATGTTCATACATGAAATTATGAATCTATAGTATTCAAGTTATTATTCTTTTAAATATATAACAAACTTATTACATAAATTTCCTTTATTTTTCCTCCTCCCATCCTAGAGATGAATCATGGGGACTTATTTTGCAGGTAATAGATGGTTTATATATTCAGCCATTAGTGACATTTAAATTAAATATAGAAATAAAAACTGAAAAGTTAACTCTCTTTTTCTCATCACATACTCTACCCTCCATTTTTCATTGATTTCAAGGACCATAATTCATTCTTTGGATGTCCTCCTTACTCTTCTCTGCCCATTATAAACCTATTCATTCAAAGTTTGCTTCATAGTCTACTTCCTCCATGAAGCTTTCCTTCTTTGCCCCAGCTGAGAATGATCTTTTCTACTTCAGGTTTCATATAAGACATTGTTTGAATTTCTTATTTGCTACTATCACATTCTATTTTTCAATCACATTTTACCTATACAGATAAATGTATATATCTATAACTATAGTGATATAGACATGGATACAGATACAAATACAGATGCAGATACAGATAGAGCTATAGAGAAATCTCCTCTGCCAACCCCCCAATAATTGTAAATTCCTTGAATTTTAAAGTTGGGTAATTACACAAATATTTCTAAGTTCCTTTTCAGCTGTAAATTCAATGCTCCCATGATAAAAAGAAGAGTGTATATATATATATATATATATATATATATATATATATATATATATATATATATATAATTTTTCATCTTTATAAATCTAATGTTTAGACTAATATCTGGGAGATATTTGGAGCTGGATGTATGTTTGGTGATATAAACTACATTAAAAGATAAGAAACGTAGGAAACTTTCCTAGTAGTCATTCTATCACCATAATATGAAAGAGTTAATGGTAAAGCATAGAGCTTTTGAAATTGTGCTTATCTAATGAATTACAAAATATTTCAAATCATTGGGTGAAATTTATACTCAACTCTATCTGGAGCTCAATTCACACCTACTTTCTACATAAGTACTATATATTATGTAGAGTGTTTTTTTTTATCATTTTGAAAACCCTTTCATTTTCAGTATCTTATACCTACAGAATCCTCATCACCTTGCTAGGGTCGGACAAGTATCATTATCCCACTTTATAGTTTCAATTAATAAATATTCATTAAATAAGAATAATATGCATGAAATTAGAGATATAAAGACAAAAATGGAGACAGCTAAGAAAAATTGTCAATGAAAAATAATTAGATGAGAAAACAGCATAAAAGAGATCTGGTAACTTGCCTTAAGGCACACATTTTAGCACAAGAATCAGAAACTTCAAATCTTTAGGCATCAGGTCCAGTAATGTTTCTGCTATATCATAGTACTAGAATTAGAACTCCTTAGAGATCAGAGGAATTTGGCCATCTGGCCAAATCAATATCAAAGTAATATGATCCTATGTTAATTAGGATGTTATTTTTGTCTAGCCTTGCCCAAATATTGTGCCAAAACATCTAAGCACAAATAAATGTCAACACAGAAATAGAACCAGTTGTTCAGTGTGCAAAAACAAATAGTACATATAATATGCCATGTTCCTTAAAGTTCAAAAAATACAAAGATGTCAGAAAAGGAGTGGAAACAGACCATATCACCATCTGATCAGCAATATTTTTAGGTACTTACTTGTTCATGGCACCCTCATAAGGAGGGACCATGGGGATTATTTGGATTATAATGGCTAATTTGAGCTTGAAAGTTCAAGTATGCAAAACAAATTTATCTAAAAATAGGAATTAAATCAAAAAAAGCAGTTATTTAACACCCAACTACTATGCTAAACCTCTGACAGTACATAGAAAAGGCAAAATCAATTTGTGACTTCAAGGAGCTTACTTTTTATGCAATATATGACAAATGCAAAAATAGCTATATATAAGATAGATGCAAGATAAATTGGAGATATTAAATGGCAAGCATATAAATAGGTTTATGCAGGATTGATGAATATGAAATTTATCCTTTCTCAAAGAAGACCATGACATAAGAGATGTGCTGCCATGAGAAGCAAGTGAATTGTATCTGAGTGAGGGGTGCTGTGCTAAGTCTCCAACCTCTCACTTTCTCCTCCAGAACCATCTAGGTCCAGAGTTCAGATAAGAATGTGGATGAGTGGAGATGACCTCGGATATAAGGCAATCAGGAATAAGTGACTTGCCCAAGGTCACACAGCTTGTAAGTGTCAAGTGTCTAACATCAGATTTGAACTCAGGTCCTCCTGACTCCAGGGCTGGTCCTCTATCTACTGCATCACCTAGTAGGATAGATACAAATTGGATGGAAGATTCTAGATAGTACAAGAATTGACAAGAAGGATGGAGATGTATCAGAAAAGACCGTGCAAATAATATCATCTGAGTTGAATCTTCAGGAATATTAAGAAGAAGAGGAGAGTTGACTAAACATTGCAGTTATAGGATATAGCTAATACAAAGTTATGGAGACTGAAATCACTGTGGTGCTAAGATCTAGAACTGAATCTGGAATCAGAGAAAATGAATTTGTTGCCCAGTTCTTTTCCTTACTATCTATGTGAACTGGAGCAAGTCATTTCAACTTTCTGATACTGAAATTATCTTCTTTAAAATGAAAAACATACTCTAAATAATCTCTGAGGTCCCTTCTGGTTCTAAAATTCCATCACCTTATGAATCCCACCAAGTTTTTAACAACTAATGCAGTTTTCCTAACTCAAGAGACATCATTTTCTATGACTTTTCCATGTCTCCACACCTATTTTCCATGAAGTTTTACTGTCTGTGTTTTCTCCTTAGCTTTTACTGCTAATAGAAATGAATAATAAATATTTTACTGGAATAGGGATGCATTGCTTAGCATTCAGTGCCAGTGCCTGGTAGAACCAATGCATAAAACACGGTGTTAGTCAGCCATTTAGCAGCATGTGGGTGTACTGTTAGAACTCATATACATGCAGAAGTTTAATACAGCATGAAAAAAGGTAATCTTTTCAACTCATATAAATGAAAGTCACTCATGGAATGGGTGCACTCATTTCCTAACAAATTGTGAAAGTAAAGCTATGCCACACTATTTTGATTTGGGTCCATTCCTGAGATTTCTTAAGCTGAGGGAACTCATAATGAAGAAAGTCTCCTCTACCAGTGCATATCAATACCTGTTTGGCAACTCACAGGTTTAAAGTGTGCTCTGGGACATGGAAAGGTGACAAGACAGACATTGTCTCAGATTCAGGATGTATCAAGAGAGAAGTTGATCCCATTTTTTTTATTTCTATTCTGTGATCAATACTATCTTTTGTACCAAACTGACTGAACCCCTTCCCCTCCAAAATGTACCTCATAATAGTATCATTTTTCCCCAAGTCATTTTGCATGAGTTTCACTAGCTTTTGGAATAAAACAGAGGGAATTGAAAACAAAGCAGATTGAAGTGTATGTGAGACATTATCTAATATGGAATAACTGATCCCTTTCTATATATATAATATTCAGCATAAAAAATGATAGTAGATTCTTTTTTCTTGATAATGACATAAGTGGAAAAGGAATATAACACATGAATATAACAAGTCAGAAAAGACATGTTTATTTGGGTATATCTTGCTTTTTGATGTATCTTAGAATACAATGAGAGTTTTAGTTCGGTTGCTATTATTCCTCCTTAATTGTGATGTCTGTCTACTACCTACCTTATTATACAAGAACAAGTCATTTGCCTAGAACTAGATGTCCCTTAAGTATCCATAGTGTAGCCATGTGCCTGCAAGTAAGAAGCAAACGTCTATTAGCCACAAATAACTATTCCAAACCACATGTCTTTTACTTTGTAGGGAGGTAAAGTCATCTTTAACCCTGGAAAATAAAAAAAAGAAGCAAATAAGTCAGCAGGTTAAAAGTGTCACAGATTGTCAGTCACAAAAGTGGTAGATGGTAGCAGAGGACAGGGAAAACAAAAGTAATAAAGCAACAATTATATAAACACACTTGAAATGGGAGAAAGTGGTTGTATACAACTCAGCAAGTCCTGATAGTAATTAATCAATCAAACAAATGCATAAAGCTCTTACTATTTAAAGTTCCCTTTATATGTACTAAAGATTCAGGAAACAAAAAAAATAAGGCAATAATAGGATCCTAGAGCTATAAAAGAACTTTAGAGTCCTGGGGTACAACTTCCCCATTTGCAGATGACCAATAAGGAAACTGAGGCATAAGACAGTTAAGCAAATCTTATAAGGTCTGAAGTAGCTTTTGAATTTCGTGTCTCCAAGTCCATCTTATTTTTCTATTGTATACAATCCCTATTATGAGCTAACACATATTCTATCAGGAGAGACACATATATAATTAATTATAAGTAGGGGGAAAGGATTATATGGAATAAATAATTATGAATTGAGGTTTTAGTGCTTGTGGATGATTAGGAAAGGTTTAAGGTAAAAGATAATCTTGGAATTTACTTGAAGGAAGAAATGCTGTGAGGTCTAGGTAAGAAAGAAACATATTTTATACATGAGTAATGACAAGTGCCAAGGCAAAAGAAGAAAAAAGTGTTCTATGTGCATGTGTGCAACAGAAAAAAAGGAAATTTTGTTGAGAATAATGCATAATGAGGCAAGTAAGAAAGTTTAGGGCTAGAATGTAAATGATTTTGAATGTCAAAGGCAGAAGTTTATACTTTATGAGAGAGAAAACAGAGAGCCACCGACATTTATATAGGGAATTGACATGATCAGATTGACCCATAAGCAAAATCACTGTGATAACTGTGTGAGAATGTATTTGAGTAAGGAAAGAAAAACACTTTAGTTGGGATACAGATTAACCTTGAGAGATTAAGAGACCCTGAATTGGTGAATAGTGAGGAAAAGATCAACTGTAAGACATGTTGTGGAGAGAATGTTTTCCTGGAATCTGTGTAAATGTATGTAATCTACATGTATACCTATATGTTTATGTAAGTATGTCTTCTGTTCATATTAACAGTGGTACTAATTAAACCCATGGCTGCTAATGAGATGAGGGAAAGCATAGAAGTCTAAAAATCATTTGAGGTGCAGCTAGATTAAGGGTTCATGTGGCTAATGAGTTAAGTTAACAAAGGAAACTGAGAAATATTTAAACAGTTGGGAGAAGAATCAGCAGAGACAAGTAACACAAAATCACTGAAAGCAGACCACATGTTTGAGGGAACACACACATAAGGGAATGATGATGATGTCTAATATGTGGAAGAAAGAGCAAGAAGGGTAAAAAGATTGTTAGATTTGACAATTAAGAGATTGTTAATAACTTTAGAGAGAGCAGTTTTAAATTGAATAAAAGCCAGATCACAGACAGGTGCTACAGGGAATCTTTTTTTCAGCCAGACATCATGTGGATATTTATAACATCTTTTTGGGCTACATTTGGTCAAACATTTAATTAATCTCCCCCTAAAAACCAGAATTATTAAAATTTCAAGCCCTATGTGCATTTGCCTTGACAGTGCCACAACAATACAGAACTTGGGCTGTAGGATCCCTACCTCTAATCTATAGTATTGTTTAGCAAATTTAATCTTTGAAATAGTTAATAAAATCTCAGAGGTGAAAGGTAATTTAGAATGCATTGACTCTAACACCAACTTTAACAAATACTTCCTATAATATTCCTCAAATTAAACTGATTCTCTTTTTGAAGACTTCAGATAAGAGGTATACAAGACCTAATGAGGCAACTCATTTTAATTTTAGAGAGTACTAATGTTAGAATTTTTCCCTTGTATTAAGCTCAAACTTTGTCCCCTTAAAATATTGTATCATTTTGCTCATAGGTCTTCAGAAATCAAGAATAAATATAATCATTCATCCATAAGACAGCACATCAAACTCATGAAACGAGTTTTCATTCACATTTTCTTTTCTACATTTACTCACTTCCTTCATTTCATCTTTGTCAATTAGCCCTTAATCTGTGATAGTCACTTTGCTAAATGTTGAGAATGAGAAGAAAGGCATATTCTAAAAGGGGAGATAATATGCAAACAACTGCCTACAAACAAAATTTATAAAGCAAATTGGAGTGAATTTCAGAGGGAAGGAATGAGAAAACTTTTCTTGCAGAAGGAATTTTAGCTGAGACTCGAGTGAAACAAGAGAAGTCTAGAAAAGAAGAAAAGAAGGGAGAGAATTCCAGGAAGAGGGAACAACTAGTGAAACTGCCCTGTCAGGATAGGTAAAGTCTTGTTCCAGGAACAAGAAAACCAGTTTCACTAGATTGTGGAATACATGTAAGGGAATAACGTATGAGACTACTGGAAAAATAGTGAAGTGGGGGTTTCTGGGCAGAGAGAAATATTGTTAATTTCCCTCCCATTTTTCTTTACTGAGACAAATGTAATCCATTCCTTTCTATGTACTGTTGCTTACAAGAAAACCACTTAAAAACAACTCTCCATTTTGTTCATAACGACAGCAAAGTTGATTGGATCAAATGCTGTGTTGAAGGCATGGTATGTGAAAGACAACTCTGTGATGCTTAAAGAAGAAGCTATTTTACTTGATTAAAGGTTCAGAGAGATGTATAGGATTGTAGAATTTTGCTTTTAAAATATCCCTATATTTCAATGCAATTGGTGAAGGACAAAAGAATAGAATTAATCTAAAAGTACTATTTTCATTTTCAGAGTTTTATGAAAGCTCTTTACAAAACTTAACAAAAATTAGGTTTCTTTTAGAAAAATTTCATTTTTAACCTGTATGTTAAAAATGTAAAATAGAGATTTCTTTTAGTCTCCCTTCATTTATACATCATGTATGAAAGTGGATTTGATCCTTGAATTTTCTCTGAATAAATGTATATGAAGCTGGAGTGGTATGATGCTAGTAAGTGATATTTTATATTGCTAAGAGGTGAAGCAAGTAAATGAAAAATATAGGACTCTGGAGAGTTTGGATAACTCTTAATTCATAACCCTGGTATATAGTAAATATATTCCTTGAACAGGTTTATTTCTTTTATCAAACAGGATTTCAAATAATGGATGGCACTGTTATAAAAGGGTGACTATGTTGTAACTAGGTGCATGAGTCATCAAGACTGATGAAAAGTAAGGAGATCCAGATTTCATAGAGAGATGAAATTTTTTAAGGAGTAATTTTCTTTCAACTTTGAAAGTGATTTGGGTCTTCTAGAAAGCAAAGGTGTTATCCTTGAAACACACTACAGAGTGAATGGGTGATACAAAATCATCCTCATATGAATCAGTAAAGTAATGCAATCAAGACTTGAAATCTCTTCTTATTCTAGACCTATATAGCTGAACTGTTAGATGGGTGACTTTTCTTGTTTGTTAAGTTTTCTTTTAGGTATACGGGTAAATTGGTATAGGAAAAAATGAGTTCATTAGGCAGATGCAAGGGAGTTATTTAAATCCAAGCTATAACTAGGAGAAGGCAGTTGAGCCTCTTCCCCAGGATTCCCCATGAGGCCAAATAGAAAGGGCACATAATTCATAGAGATCTAATAGTCCTTGGACTCCTTTAGCACAGTAGGGAAAAAAAAGAACAGTACTAAATTAGTACAAATAATTATTTAAAAAACATTAACCAGGTGATGGTCTTGGGTATACTTCTTCTTCCCATATTATTAAGTGACCAAGTGCCCTCATGAAGATCCTAACATGACTAAGTGTCCCAGTTACTCTCCCCTAATTGCAGGTGTCCTTCATGCCCCTTGTCCTGTACATGCAATTTGTGTTACTTGCCTAGGGCATAAAAATCCTATTCACAAATCTTCAGTATCTTATTTCTGTCAGTATTTTGACCTCAACCTTGATATAGACTATTGGTATACCTCAAAGTATTTAAAATTTTCAGTTTATATAAAAACAGCAACAACACACACATTCATTGCTGACCTTCAGTGACTCTGTGTAATGTAATTTTCAGCTGAAAATCTCATCCAGTCTCTCATGAGATGTCAGTTTCTGGTTCTGGTCAGGTCAGAATTACCATGAAAAGGGCTTTTCTAATGATATATTTAGCACAGTAGATCTGCTCCCACTACAGACTAAAAAGGGAGAAAAAAGTGCACTCTGTATCTTCCTGTTGACTCCTCTGCTTCTCTAGAGTCATGCACTTTCTACAGCAGGGAGAAACTTGTCAAGATGATCCATGATCTATTCTTGCTTCACATCTAAGATGCTATTAGAAGCAAGAAAATCATTCTCAGCCCAAAGACTTACAGAAGCAAACACACAAGAATATGAATCAAGTCCACAGAATCCTTAAAGACAAAACATCTTTCTGGTCTGTAGGACCAAAGAGAAACAACTAATTTGAGATTTATTGCCAGAGAACTGGATATATTTTAGTTCAGTGTTTGTAAAAGATTTAGAATAATGAAATAACAAATCCAATAAATATTGAAGTCATTATTTTGATACTTTGAAACTTGTAACTTTATTTGAAGCTAAAAGGGACCTAGTCCAATTCAATCATTTTAAATATGAAAAAGTCAAGCCCCAAATATGTTAGGTGACTTGATCAAGGTCGCAAAATGACTCTCCACTTACATTTTCAGGATTTTCCTCTACCAATATCACTCAGTCACCTCTACTTTGAGGTTCTTTCAATCCACATTTATTATTCTGTTAGATATTGTTTAAAGAGCTCTGTAATACTTTCCTTTTCTCAACCAGTTCAGTGTTTAGCTCACAGTCTCCTCCCTAACTATTCCCTAATTATTAGGGAACTTCAGCATTTCTTGTTGTTCAGTAGTTTTCAGTCACATCTGGCTCTTCTTGAATATCCCATTTGGGATAATCTTGGCAAAGATTTTGGAATGGTTTGTCATTTCTTTTTCCAGTTCATTTTACAGATGAAGAAAATGAGGCAGACTGGGTTAAGTTACTTGCCCAGGGTCACCTAGATAGGAAGAATCTAAAACCAGATTTGAATTCAGGAAGATGAGTATTCCTGACTCCGGACCTAGATCCCTATCCTCTGCACCATCTACCTGCCATTCAAACATTCTAAAACCTCCCAGTTCTTCCACATCTTATTTCCCATGACTTCTTCCCACTACAACTACTCATGATAATAGAGAAAATGATGTCATCCAAAGGTTTTCCACATTCATGCTCATCATCTCTGCAATTCTTTTATCTGATCACAGTCTGTTATCATTACATGTCTCCCCTCCCTTTGCTTTGCATTATAAGTCATGGTCTTCACTCTCACCATAAACTAATAGTCCCTCAAACCCTTAGTTCTTTCCTAGGCTATTACTCTTGTCCTGTTTATACTATCTTTTCTTCCTCATTTTGATCCATGGACAAATTGTTTCAATCTACACTTTCATTTTCTCTAGAGTCCCTTGCCTATATATTCAATTAAAGGTCTTGTCCTTCTAAATCCTAACTTTAGATTACTTGCCATCATCCACTGCCATCACTCTTTGTTTTTTTTTGTTTGTATTAGGTTTTTTTTGGGGGAGGGTTTGTAAGACAACCAGTTAAGTTGCTTACCCAAGGTCATACATCTAATATATATCCAGTGTCTAAGGCTGGATTTAAAATCAGGTCCTTCTGACCCCAGGGCCAGTACTCTATCCATTGTACCTTCACTATTAATTTATAGTAAAATTAAGCTAGAAAAAAAAGAAATTGTACTAACTAGATCCACTACATAATAACATTACCTAATAACACACAATTGGACCCTTACTACTACAAGGCAATCAATTCTTTTTATGCCTGGCTAATTTATTCACTAGATCATTAACCACAACAGCTTTTCTGAACCTTTTCATTTCTTGTGAAACTTTCTATAGCTTTACCTGTTCTTCCCCTTCAACTGAGAACTTTGCCTCATATTGCTTTCTTTCTTTCTTTTATTTTTTTATTTTCATCCATTTGTACATGCATATTTCCAAGTTACAGAATTTCCCCCCACCCTTCCTTCCAACCCCCCTCCCCTCAGCCGGGAACAGTCAGGTTAGCATTTTATATACAGATTTTGTTAAACATATTTAAAATTGGTAAATTTTGGCATGAGGAATTAGGATTAAGGGAAAGAGATACATAAGAGGTACTTTTTATAAAGTGTTCATCAGATTCTGTAGGAGTGTTTTTTTCCCCTGTGTGTTTTTTGTTTTTCTTCCTCTGGTTGGTGATAATATAGTCCATAACTAGTCTAATATAGTTGTCTTAGCTATCTGGACTGTCGAGAGGAGTTGTGTCCATGAAGGTTGTTTATCTCATAATATTGTCAAAGTGTATGTTATTCTCTTGACTCTACTCCCTTCACTCAGCATTAAATCCCGTAAGTCATTCTGTGCTTCTCTAGAGTCCAACCATTTATGGTTTCTTATAGAACACTAATATTCCATGATATTCATGTACCATAACTTATTTATCTATTCCCCAATTGATTGGCATACCCTCAATTTCCAATTCTTTGCCACTACAAAAAGAGCTGCTATGAATATTTTGGAACATGAAGGATGTTTTTACAATTTCTTCTGGATATAGTCCTAAAATTGGAATTTCTGGGTATGAACAGTTTTATTGCTCTTTGGGCATAGTACCATATTGCTTTCCAGAAAGGTTGGATCCATTAACAACTCCACCAGCAATGCATCAGTGTCCCAATCTGCCCACAGCCTCTCCAACATTGATCATCTTCCCTTTTTCTCATCTGGTTTTCCTCATATTTCAATGAAAAAATATGAGGTCATTCAAAAAGAAACTCTCTCTCTTCTTTCTGTCCATTATCTCCTCCATTTCACATAAAGAGGTATTTCTTTATATTCTCAAATACGCAGGTTCTCATTATCATCCCTATTTTATCACTAACCTTTAAAAAACATCCCCATTTGATCTATCCATCCCTTTTGTTTATCATTCATATCTCTCATCTGTTTTCTGGCAAACATCTTTGAAAAGTTGATCTACACTTAGTACCTCCATTTCCTTTCTTCTCACTGTCTAATAAACTCTTTCCAATCTGGTTTCTAACTTCATCATTCAGTTGGAACTTGCTATCTCTAAAATTACCAATGATCTCTTAATTATCAAATCTGTTGTCTTGTCTCAGTTCTCATTCTTCTTGACCCCTCTGGAGATTTGACAATATGTATTGCCCTTTTGACCTTGATAAACTCTTAGCTAGATTTTTGTGATGTTGCCCTCACCTAATTCTTCTCCTTTCTGTCTGCTACTTCTATCTCCTTGACTTGATTTTTCATCCACAGCATGCCCTTCAAATCCAAATCTGTCTCCTCCCTCCTGCTTCAGGTTTGGTCCTAGATCTTCTTTTCTTCTCTCTTCCATACACATCAGCTTTTATTGGTTCAATTAATATATTTTCATATATAAGTATATATATATATATGTATGTATATATATGTGTATATATATATATATATATATATATATATATATATAAATTTATGTATATATGCCTGTCAGTTCATTAGGCTCTGCTGCCTCCAGACTTACATCTCCAACTGTTTTTTCACATCCTGAACTGGATGTTGTTTGACATTGTAAACTTAGCATGTCCAAAACTCAACTCCATATCACCTTTCCCCCCAAATCCTCTAGTCTTACCAATTTGCCCATAACTCTTAAGAGTATTACCCTTCTCCCAAAGGATGCTAAAGGCAGATAGTGACTCATTGAATAGAACATGAGGTTTGGATTCAAGAAGACCTGTGTTCAAATTTGAACTCAGACACTTTCTAGCAGGGTGATTCTTGGTAAGTCATTTAACCCCTGTTTTCCTCAGTTTCTTCAACTGATATGGTTATAACAAAGCACCTATTCACAGGATTGTTGTGATAGACAAACTAGATAATATTTGTAAAATCCCTTAACAAAGGGCCAAGCACATATTAGGTACTATATATAAATGTTTATTTACTTCCTCGCTCACATACCCAGTCATTCAGGAATGCAACTTTCTCCTCTCTTTTTATTTACCCCATTTCTAATCAGTTGCCAAAGTTAGTCATTTCATAAAGGCTCCCTTTTCTCTTCTGAAATGGCAATCAAACTGGTGTAGATCCACATCACATCACACCTGGGCTATTGTAACACCTTGCTGGTGTGTCTCCAAGTCTCAAGTCTCTCCCTACTGCTATTTATCTTTAATTCAACAGTTGAATTAATCTTTCTTAATTCTCAGCTCTGATTATATCATCCCCTATTCTGTAAATTCCAGTGGTTCACTATTCCCTTCATGATCAAATATAAAATCCTCTGTTTTCCTCAAATGAAGCATAATATTTTTTGCTCCAGCCCTTTGCTTTTACTTTGTATGGTTTTTTATTTCTATTTCAGGTGTGTTTCTTGTAAATACAATATTGTTGAATTCTGATGTTTAATACATACTGCTATATTGTTAAATTCTAGTTTCTTATCCATTCTGCTACCTGCCTCTGTTTTATGGCTGAGTTCATCTCATTCACACTCAATTTTGTATATTATCTGTGTATTTCCACCATCCAATCTCTCTCTCTCTCTCTCTCTCTCTCTCTCTCTCTCTCTCTCTCTCTCTCTCCCTCTCATTTTCAATACTCTGTTTTTTCTTTTGACACCTATCTCCTTTATTCCGACTTTCCTCCCATTAGCCCCTTTCCCTACCTCTTGCTACCTTCCCATCCTCCCCTCCTATTTCCCTATTGGGTAAAATAGATTTCTATACCTAACTGATTAGGCATGTTATTCCCTCTCTGAGTCAATTGAAATTAAATTCAGTGACACTAAGATTCAAACATTGCCTACTATCACTACCCTCTCCATTTTACCACCCATTGTTATAAACTCTTCTTTTCATGCTTCTTTTATGTGAGATGAGTTTCCTCATTCTACCTCTCCCTTCCCCCTTTTCCCAGTGCATCTTTCTTTCTCACCTCTTAATTTAATTTTTTTAATTATCCCATCATAGTCATCCTGCACCCTCTAACTATAAATACTCCTGACTGCTCTAATAATGATAAAGTTGTTAGGAGTCACAATTATTATTTTCCCATTAAAGTAATGCAAATATTTTAAGTTTATGGATTCCCTTATAATTTCTTTCATCTTTACCCTACTATGCTTGTCTTAAATCAACTTTTCCATTCAGCTCTGCTTTTTTTTCCATGAGGAATACCTAAAATTTCTCTAGTTGATTAAATGTTTCCTTTTTATCCTGAAGAATTATAATAGCTTTACTAGATAAATAATTCTAATTTTTAATCCTTCCTTTTTTGCCCTCTAGAATATTTTATTCCAAATTCCCTACTCCTTTAATGTGGAACTTGTTAAATCATGTATTATCTTGACTCTATAAAATTTGAATTGTTTCTGCTTCTTGCAATATTTTCTACCTGAATTACATACTCTCTAATTTGGCTTTAATATTCCTGGGTGATTTTTCATTTTGAGATCTCTTGCAGGAGATAATCAGTGGATTCTTTAAAATTTCGTTTTACCCTCTGTTCTAATGCTGTCAGAGCAGTTTTCCTTGTTAATTTATTGAAATATGATTTCTTTAGCTCTTTTTTTAATCATGAGTTTCAAAGAATCCAATCATTCTTAAATTTTCTTTCCATGTCAACTCTTTTACCAAAGAGATATTTTACATTTTGTCCAATTTTTTCATTCTTTTGATCCTTGTTTTATTTCTTCTTTATGTAACAAGAAGTCATTGATTTCCATTTACCTGATTATAATTTTTAAGTAATTATTTTTCTTCAGTCAATTTTGGTGCCACTTATTTCATTTGGATAATTATGTCTTTAAGGCATTCTTCTCTTTAGTTGATTTTTAAGCTTCTTTTTCCATTTGATCTATTCTGGTTTTTTAAGGTACTACTTTCTTCACTATTATATTGAGTTTCTTTTAGCAAGCTGTTGACTCTTTTCATAATTTTCTTGTATCACTCACTTTTCTTTTCCTAAGTTTTCCTCTACTTATTTATTTGAATTTTAAAACCCTTTTTGAACTCTTCCAGAGATTTTTCTTTAAGGTTTGACTCTTAGATTTTTTTTTAGGTTTTTGCAAGGCAAATGGGGTTAAGTGGCTTGCCCAAGGCCACACAGCTAGGTAATTATTAAGACTCTTAGATATTTTTGACATCATTGTTTTCTTTTTGGTTGATATCCTAATCTTTCCTATCACTACAATAACCTGTTATGGTCAGATTCTTTTTTGTTGTTGTTGGATCAGTTTTTCAGCCTAAGTATTGACATTTAACTTTATGTTAAAGTTGAACTTCAGGTCTTTGCTGCTTTTTTCTCATTGCTAACTCAGGGAGGTCTCTAGAATTTTGGTGCTTCCAAAGTGGTATGTTCTAAGGAGAGTTGTGCTTATTGCTCTCCTGGTCTGTGTACTGGTCTTTATCTAGCAAAAGACCTTCTTTCCCCTCTAGCCACCAGGATTAGCACTCCTCCTGGCCCTGAGATTCTGACTAGGTTCCCTGCTCTCCTGCACCTACAAGTACTCCCTTCTGCCTTGAAATAGAGGCCAGGGTCCCTACTTCCCTGTGACTAACCACAAAAACTCCTCTTTATTCTGGAGCCATGACCTGACTCCCTGCTCCCCTGTTTTCACAAGTGTAAAATTCCTTTTTGGCATGGGACTGTCACCTGGAACAATCTATACACCATGCAACAAGGTCATTAACCTAATGCCAGCAAAGGATCCTTTGTATCTTGCTCTTACTAGTTATCCAATTCACCTCCCTCCTCCCACCCCATCATTGTCATGGGATTAGAATTTTCAGCTAATAGAGGGACTGAAGTTTGCTCCTGGGGTCCATTACCACCCCGTTACTCACCTTTCCTTCAGAATTCCCAAGTTATCTGGGGCCAGGAAATTGTTTCACTCAACCTGTTCTTGTTTCAAACACTGAAGAAATCAATTTGAAGTATTATTTCAGAATTGTTCCAAGGGGAATTTGGGAGAGCTCAACTGAGAGCATATGTACTTCGCCATCCTGACTGGGTCTCCTAGTCTGAATTTCAAAGTCCTTTATAAACTGACCCCTTCCTGTCTTTTCCACCTTCTCATATATTACTTTTCTCCATTTCCTTCACAGTTTAGTGACACTGGCCTTTTTGATGTCCCTCACACAAAACATTCCATTCCCAAAATCTATGCATTTTCTTTGACTATATTCTATGCCTGAAACTCTCTCCTGTCTCATCTCTGCATCCTAACTTCCCTGTATTTGTTCAGATCTCTTAAGTGCCATCTTTTGCAAGAAGTCTTTCCTTAATCTTAGTGCTATCCCTCTGAGACTCTTCTAAATTTATCCCTTATATATTTCATTGTAGATAATTACATACATGTTTTCTCCATTAACATGCTTCTTATATTATTTTAATATTTGTGTTATTAATTATAATTATATAATACTGTTATTATTTATTATAGTAATTATTCATTTTAATCAATATTTTTTGTTATCATTTATTTCTATTATAACAAACTTGAGAGTTGGCTCTTTTCTCCCTTTCTTTGAACCTCCAGTGCTTAGCACATTACTAAAAAAGCAATATTTAATAAATGCAAGTTGACCAATTGACCATGATGCCATTTGCAGGTATATTCCCTTTACTGATATAATTCCCAAACTTCAAATAATTCTAATAAATGGTCCTTGTGACTTGTTTCATCCATTTTTATGTAGTGTATGCTTGTGTTAATCTAGGATAATATTCTAGAATATTCTAGATCTACATAGTGTACTGAAGACATTTCTTTGTATGTTTCTTTTATTATGTAAACACACATGTAATTTTTGCAATATTCAGACTCTTTATTTACTATTCTTCACTCTCAGTTTCCACAATGTGTACTTTTGATGTGTTTTACATCACTTTTTATGAACAAATTATTATTGGTAGTATCTTTTGACCTCCTTACCCGACTACAATTTCAACCATAAGATCAAAATAAAAGCCATTGAATTCACAGCATCATCTTCCACCAGACATATTTTTTGAGGGAACAGGGCAGGCTGGGTGAGGTAATCAGGTTTAAATGACTTGTCCAGGGTCACACACCTAGTAAGTATCTAAGGCTGAATTTGAACTCAAATCCTCCTGACTGCAGGGCCAGGGTTCTATCCACTGCACCTTCTAATTGGCCCAAGTTAGCCATTCTTAAATTGTGGCCAATATTAGCACTCATGAACTTGGATAGGAAAAAATTATTACTTTAGTTTTATTAACCTTAAACTCAAATTTTTCATTTACTTTATTCAGGTTGGGTCCCATATGTTCCAACAGGCTTCCAAAGAAGTCTGTTAAATGGGGAAAAAAAGGTTAACTCTTGTTTTTAATACCTAAAAATAGAACAAATAAAACTAACTTGTAAATAAAACAGTCCTTATTATAATGGAGAAAGAGAATGCCAAAAAATTAAATGTGAAATTTATTTTTTAATTCCTAAGAGAACAGAAAACAGATACAAACATAGATACATATGCATGCTTGCATATATGTGCATGCTTTTATGTATCTTTGTATGTAAAAGCCAGTAAATTAGCACTCATAAGGAAACATAATATATATACTCGTTTTAACAAACCCTTTATCAGAGAAAGGTATGCTAAGATTGGATGTATTACTTGTGCATGTTTTCCCTTCTTTTTTGGATTTTTTATTGTCCATTAAATTTTCTCCCCTTCCCTGATAGTCAGAATAATTTGAGTTTCAAAATTTGTCTTTCCAGAATGTACACAGCAAATTCATATAGAAAAATCACATAGCGTAGTCCCACCCCTCCTAACTTCAGTGCTCCTCACTGAAGTGTTTACTTTTTAAAATGCTATAAGTTTGATAATACATCTAAAAAGGACTGTAGAAATCATCTAATCCAGCTGTCTCCAAGTATCAGATAGATTTAGTTTTGCAGACTAAAAATCAAATCTGAAAATTAGGGGGAAAAGTTGTCCTCAAAGGGTCTCAAGCTATCATATTGAGACAGCCAGGTGATTAAAGAAATAGAGTACCAGACTTGGAGTCAGAATTACTGACTCCAAGTTACTTCATAATTAACAAAATAGGAATAACATTCCTTTATTCTCCCAGGAATATTGTGAAAAAAAAAGTTGCAAACTATATTTTTGAGTGACTATCTGTACTTGGCAAAAGTGAAGCCATGTTAGTTGAATCAGACAACTTGAGTTGAGGTCCTGGCTTCTGTCCTTCAATAAAACTAAACATCTTCTTAAATTAATGTGCTTTGTCTCTCCTCCTTTCATATTCCATCTCTGGCTTCTCAGATCCATTCTCCAGATGGCTAATACCAAATCAGCACTCCTCAAGTGGAGATCTGACCATGCCCATCTTTTGTTAAAAAACTTTCAGGAGCTCTGCATTGCCTTTATGACAAAATACAAGGTCCTCTTTTTGTCATTTAAAGTGTTTCAAAACTTGCCCCAATCTCTCTTGCTAGATACATTGCACATTCTTCTCCTTTATCTACTTTACACTCATCCTCTTCGTGTGTAAAATAAGTTGGAGAAAGAAATGGAAAACCACTTCAGGAAAATCCCAAATGGGGTCACAAAGGGTCAGCTATAATTGAAACAACTAAACAACATAACCAATGAAAGCACCATTCTTCTGTTCAGTAACCTCCATAATTGCTCCCCAATATTTTTGTTCATCCTTCAAAGATGACCAATGACACACCAGGGATATCTTGACTTGAGCTTTAAGTTCAAATGCAAAGTCCTGCTTGACATTCAAAACTTTTACAACCCAAATCTAAGCTAAGTTAATAAGTTTATTATACCTCACTTTGTTAAACACTCTAAGATGTAGCCAAATGTTCTTGATGTTCCTCATACAGGATATAGAATCTTTGCCTTATTAAAAGCTATTTCCAATACTTTGAATGCACTCTCTTTTCTCTCCTCAGATGCTTTTAATTTTTAATTTCTTCTGTAGATCAACTCAAATACCATTTTCTTTGAGTCCTTTCCTGATACTCCCAGCTGCTAGAACTTTTCTCCAAAATTACTTTATATAAATTGATAGATGATAAATAGACAGATAGATAGATAGATGATAAATAGATAGATGAATATATTGACAGGAAAATCAACTAGAGGACATAGTAGATAGTGGTTGACTTAGGACTGGAGGAAAGTTCAAATCCAGCCTCAGCCAATTTTTTTAGCTGTCACCTTCTTCAAATCACTTAAACTTTGCTTCCTCAGTTTCCTCATCTGTAAAATAAAGACATTCATAACTCCTACTTCTCAAAGCTGTTCAGAAGGTAAAATGGGATAATATGTTCAAAGTATTTTGTGAAACTTAAAGTTCTAAATCTATTATTATATCAATCAGATTCAATCCAAACACATTTATATTTATATATGTAGGAATATAAGTGTGTATTCACCCCTTCATGAAATACTCATAAAGCTTCTCTTAAAAATGGTCTATATTGTCAAATGGACTCACTGTGGAATCTTGAATCTGCCTTGCCTCATTGTGTCCAGATGTAGTTCCTTAAACAGAGGAACTACTGTTGTGCTTCCAGGAACAATGGTAGAATGTGATGATAAAAAGTTTAAATCCTGTGGTCCTCTGAAGTAGTTAGATGACCCATTACATCTCTTTAGTTCTATTATCTTCTCAAAATGCATATGCAAATAAACATATACAATTTATGAATAACTATAGCCATATGTGAATATATATGTATATATACATTATATATATATATATTCCTCATGTATTCCTCACCTCCATTATGAAGAATAGAACACTACCTAGGCAACAGACCAGTTTTAAGACAATACTGTCATGTATATTAGTTCTTATATATGCTTTAGATTAAAATTGGTAGTTGGCAAAGATTTTCTTTTGATTCTGTGGGCATGGAGTCATTGAAATATAATAGCAGTAAACTGAAAACTCAACCTATTGGACTAAATATAATACTTTTCCCCTCAATGTCATAACTTATAAAGTATTATTATTATTTTTATAAAAATACAAATTCTAATATAAATTTCAATGCATAAATCGCAGGAGAAATAGATGGAAAAAACTAGGTTTATGTTATGCTTTAAAAAGACCTTTAAGGAAAGACAAGCTGTCCAGAGTTCTCCAAATACTTTAAAGAATAAGCAGATAGAGCAGGAGGCTTGTGTCACTTCTAAAGCACCAAGGAATTAAAATTGGTTAAAAATATCTTAATCTCTTTACTAAAGCAATAAGGTTTGAATGTCAAGTCACCGATTTAACACTTTTTGGAGTGTTTCTAAGAGACACAGGTAATTTGTAAGTCACATTGCAGTGCTTGGGGAGCTTGAAATGTGAGCACAGTCACAACCACTGTGGAGCAAAAGAAAAGTGGAAGCATAGTGTACTAAGCCACCCAGATGCTATAGAAGGTATTCAGACAAGGACATGGAGTGAGGGCTACAAGTAAATTCACAAAACATAAATACTTACTGTGGGCTCAGAATATCTGCTAAAGGTAGAAAGTGAGGTTAGTTATAAAATGGCCAAAAAAATACACCCCCCCCAAAAAAAACCACATGCTATAAGAGCAAGAACCTTGGGTCTGGAGTTAGGGATCTAGGTTCTTTGATGTTTACTACCTGTGTGACATTAGTCAATCACTTAATCTGCCAGGATTATAATTTCCTTAATTGCAAAATGGCAGGGTTAGACTAGATGGTTTTCAATGTCCCTTCCAACTCTAGATCTTTTAATGCTATCTATCTTCATATCTATCTCATTCACTTCCAGGGTTCTCTACTTAATAAATATGCAAACTTTATCAATTGCATTTAGAAGAAGTTTCAGGGGATCATATATGAAAATTATTATTTGGAGGAGCTCATCTTGATATTCAACCCAAAACTATATGTTCTTCTGTTTTTTTTCCATGTTATTCTTTAAGTTTCTTGAATGCACAGAGGGGATCACTTTCCCTGGGCTCTTCTTCAGGTACTGCCTAGCAATTTGCATGCATGTGACTTTTGACTCTGTTCCAGATGGTGCCATATACCTGCTCAGGTGTTTTTAATTACTTGTTTCTCTAATAGCTGACCTATAAGTCAGACCTGTGTCTTAGTCCTCCTGATCATCCCAGAGATTTAACACAAATCAGAAAAAGCAGAGTTTGTAGAGCAGAAAAACATCTTCTTGGACACATGTATTATGCAGTTGGCAACTCTGGCATCTGTTTGTGAAGTGAAGATTGTAAATGATTCCATTCAGCCATTCTTTGGTAGTATGCGTCCTGGGAAATTACCAAAATGTGCATTGAAACAGATGGGATCGGGCAAGGGCCAGAACCCAAAAGGTGAACATTCATTCAGGAATTATTTGCATGTCTTCTTTCCTTATTTATTGCCAAAAGGCTTCATTCAGATCTTTGTGTTCTGGGCAACACATGACTCGAATGGGTATTGGGATTCTAGGACCCATAGAAAACATTTCAGTGTGTCAATCAAACCATATAGAATAGCAATGATGTCAAAAATGAATGTGATCATCTATCTTAACAATGAACTGATCCTAAAATATCAATTAAAAATAAAAATAAAAGCATAAGTTGCTACTTTTAAAGCTTTGAACAGTGAATTATAGTTATACATATTATCTTTATAGATTGGTAATGTCATTAGTATAATATTTCAAATTTCAGTCCATTCATGCCTTTTCATCCTGTGCATTTCTTTCCTACATCCTTCCATAAAAGTCCAACATGGTTTCTTATCAACAGAGTAGCATACTTTCCTCAAATCTTTTAATATTTCATAGATTGAACTGCAGTCCATCTATTACCATCCTTTTGTTTTCACTCATTTTTACTATATGCCTTGGCTGGCCTGCATCTTGATTATTCGCATATCCTGTAATGATGTTTTTTACATTCTTTCTAGCAAGACATAGTAGATAATGTGCTACAGGTTACTAGCATACAGTGTGAATTTCCCCATTATCTTTCAGTCACTCACAATTTTGGTTCTTCAAAAATTGTCAATCTGTAATCATTAGAAGAATATTTGTGATGGAAAGATAGGTTTTTGTGTTAGGGAGCAAATTTCTGTCATTAAATCCTGTGCAATTTCCCAAATATCATGCATCCTAAATATCTCTCCTTATTTGTTTCTGGGGCCAGGTAATTGTTCATCTGAAATGACTATTGTACAAGACATATGCACTGATGGAATAGTTCAGTGTGCTACCCATCCCACTTCATAACATAATGAGAACAATATGCATTCTTCATTACCTTGATTTTTCCTAGACTTTTTGGTCATCCTATTTTGGATAACTATAGATCTTATTCTTATAGTATTTTGGGACTTGATACAAGCAGCATAATTTCAAATGCATACAGGAGCAACTGAAGAATTCAATCTGAAAATCCCTCTTTGCTTTGTTCTGCTTATTCCAGCTTATTTACCATTACCCTAGCATATGTTATTGGTGAGCTTATTTCTCCCTGTTAACATTTCATTTATCAATAGTCAAAGGATTATAAAATGAAATTACCTATTGTTGGATCCAGTAAGAAACCTGAATAATCTTAGCATATGTATAATAGATATTTGTTTGGAAGTGAACTTTTGAGGCTGAATTTTATCAGGTCAAATGCTTTTGTTGTCATCAATACACAATAATGTAACTCTGTCTTTTATTAGCCACATTACTAAGTCAATTGAGTGATTGTGATGAGACATTCTACTTAGAAAAATTTCTATAAAAGTGTTTCTCTCCTATTTTTTTCATCAAACAAAGATTTTATTGAGTTGGGAAAAACCCCAATAGTCATGTGAGTCATTATCTACTGGTATCTTCTCAATGGTTCTTTCTTGTTCATATACCACTCACAAAACAGTACTCATTAGACTTATCCTGATGAAGTGATGACCTTCTATATTCTAAAGTTATATCAGCAACATATAAGGTCTGGCAGGTTTTAGGATCCTGGAAAGTCTTCTTCTGTATTACCATCAAGAACCTGGATTTTTTATGACCAACTTTGCTAAGAATAGAAGTTCATCACCAGTTGGCTGATTACTTGGTAATGAATCATTTGACCATGTCATTCCATGAAAAAGATCAAAGTTCAGAAAAATTCACAGTCCTATATATTTTTCCTTCAGTATCTTGAATGATAGTAGTTGAGTGAATGAAAAAAAAAGACCTGGAGGTGAGGGCAGAGCATGTTAAAAATCACTCAATTATTATACTATGTGTACATAAAATAAATAAATTTATAAATACCATAAAAAAGTTTTTTCTTAACACTCTAAATGTGAATTCCTTTTCTAGTAACTGGTGAGTAGGCATACAACTTGAGTCAAATTTTGATATTCCCTATATAAATAAGACAAACTGGAAGAATGACTCATGAATTATCTTATTGAACATTCAAAGGATACATGAAGCAATATTTCAAGAAGTATTTCATCATTTCATATAACAAAAAACATTTTAAAAAAGATGCCCATAGACATAATTGCATATCACCTTCTTTTTAAGAGGATGAGCTTTTAGGAAAAGCATCCTATGAATAGCATTATAAAAAGCTCTCCAAATTAAATAAATATATATTTGCATATTCAATGATTTCAGTGGAAAAGAGGAATGACATGTACACAAATGAATGTGTATACATGTATATACATACAATTGTACATCATATGCATGTGTATAGACATAACTATTCACTCATCCAGTCATGCTCAACTCTTTGTGACCCTGTGGATATAGCTCACCAGTATTATCCATAGTTTTCTTGGAAAAGATATTGTGGTATTTTATCATTTCCTTCTCAAAGAGAGATTGAAGGCCTGAGGACATATTTAAACTCAAGTCTTCCTGACTCTAGGCTCAGTATTCTATCTACTGACCCATCTAATTGCCTCCAAAACACTCTCTCTCTCTCTCTCTCTCTCTCTCTCTCTCTCTCTCTCTCTTTCCATATATATATTATGTTGAATATATTCACACATGCAAATATATTCATGTGCATATATAGACATATTTATAGATAGACATTTATATCCATACAGTCCATATCTATGTATACACACCTGCATATACATTAGCATTCATATCCACTTATGTGTGAGTTATGTATATGAAAAGTAATGCTTCTATACATTTGTGTATACATATAATTATATATAATTATATATACATCTATGTATAGCTACACAATACATATCCACAGTAATATACTTAAACATCTGTGTATAGATGTACATGATATATAAGTTTACATATACACATTATATGTCTATATACTTATATATATATGCAAAATAAAGATTCATATACCTATATCTATATATACGTATTCATCAAATTTATCCTTATCCATGTATTTCCATATATATATATATATATACAATATTAGAAATGTATACATATACATCATATATGTATATATTCTTATATATAAAATTGTCCATATTCTTACATAAATATTAATATTATATATATATATAAAATCACCCTCTATATGTATACATATGCACAAACACATCCATACCTATCCATATTCATATACACTTGCACTTGTACTTAGCTAAGATGGTTTATAAATATGAAATAAGTGACAACAAAATATTACTGGCTCTGTAGAAACTTTGAGTTCTGGATACTTGCTTAAAGAAGAGAGTCAGGAGATTAAAAAAAATTAGAACAGTTTTCAGAAACACAAATGTGAATTATCTATAGCTCTTTGAAAATGTGTTCCCTGTATGGGTGCTATAGCAAAAGAAATGAAAACTAAAATAGCTCTGAGGTCTGGCCATATTCCCTGAAAACTGGCAGAGATGAGGAAACAAAAGGACTCATGATGCTTGGGGGGAGGATATGAAAAGATAGGCACCCTCAGATATTGCTGATGGGGCTGTGTATTATTATAACCATTCTAGATATCCATATAATTTATGTAAGTGCACAAAGACTTTTGACCCAGGCATCCTGCTAATGGATACATATCACAAGGAGGTAAAAAACAGAAACATACAGACCAAATCATTCATAGAAACATTTGTTTGGCTAACAAAGGATTGGAAACAATGCAGTGCCTCTCTCTCTCTTCAGGAATATCTGAAAACTATGGTACATTGAAAGAAATGGATAGCTACTAAAGTAAAGAGAATAGTTTTAATTTGTATATCATGGAGCTTGGAGACTTGGGTATTCAAAGCTAAAGGGAAGAAAACTGATAAAAATTCTGAGTAAAGTTCCCTCTTGCATCTCAGTTTTATCTCCCCACCCCCACTTCAGTTGTAAAATTCATGAACAAACCTCAGTAAAAATATTCTCTCCAAAGTGATCGAGAAAAGTGTCTGTATATCTGCAGAGAATGATAGGTTGCAAATCAGGATAGAGTGTTAGCTGAAGCTATTCTGGAAGAAGTAGCCTTTTAAAAAAAATTGCAGCTACTCGATCAAGTTGTTTTCTCATCTGTAGTGTCCTTTCTTGCCTTTCCATCTGAGGCAAATGTAAATCAAAGGCCTTTAGAGTTGTAGATCCTGATGATTCACAAGGTAATCTTGAAAACACAGTCAAGGGAATTTATGATTCACAAACTGCTTAAGTGGCACCTCTGCTATTACCCTAAAATACTGTTGCAAAAGATTTCATTTCATAATGGTTCATCTTGATTATATTTTAAAACTTTACTTTTTTTTGCAAGATAAATATACTCTTTTCCATTAGTATACATTTAGTTTGTTGAAGTTTTCAGTGGACTAGAGCAGACTGATTTATTTCAAGATGTTCTAAAGTTATTCTTTTTGACTTGATTGTCCATGCATATTTGGAATGATTACTGAATTCCCAAGTGATGTGTTTTTTCACTCAGAAATATGATTGAGTTTCCCTGGAAGTTATTATGATAAAATTACTGTATATTTTTCAATTTTGGATTATGCCTACTCAATGAAAAAGGTCCTGGAATATAGAATTTGTCCTTACATCTTTAACACTATAATTTCATTAAATAGTGCATTTTTAAGCATTGAATATATTTCCTTCAAATGAATATTTAGAATGCAGTGAATATATACACAAGATTTCTTTGCATTCTAAAATCTCCCTGGGAGTGTGATGGTAGTGGGGAAAATGAAGAGAGGAAAAGAAGCAATTTTTATTTTGCCTACAGTTTATGGATGCCATGCCATCCTTTTTTTTAGCCTTGGTAAGATATTTTTAGAGTAAGACATGATTAATAATGGAATTAAGTGTGGACATAAGGCAGTAGTCTACGATGTGGTGAAAGAAAAAACTATTAGAATTATAATCAGTCAGAAATAAATGGCTTTTAGTCTCACCCTTGTCCCTCAACTGCCTTTGCTACCATGACTTCACATTTCTGAACCTCAGTTTCTAAGACTTCTGATGTGAGGGCTTGCTGAGTCTTTTCAGGGTTATTCCTCCACCTTTGATGTCCATTGAATTCAATCAGTTCTCATTCGTGACTCCAATAATTTATTTTGGCAGATGTGCCAAACAGGTTGAGGGTAACTAACAGGTCTAAAATCGCTTAGTAACATAGGGTAATGTCTACTCTAAACAAGTGAAGACTTCCCTGGAAGAATGGGAAAATGAGTATAATTTGTTCCAAAGGCTATGAAGGTGACTGAAACAAATGCTATGGATTGCTTAGAGTTTAATCATACATGGAAGATGCTAAGGAAGAACATTCCCATTAACTTGACTGTTATTTTGCCACTAGACTTTAATGAGTCTAGTGTGTTCTAAAAGAATGAGAGTGGCGATTTTCCTGTAACCCTGCCTTTCTTTTCTTTTCTTTTTTGCAAAGGAAATGGGGTTAAGTGTTTTGACCAAGAACACACAACTAGGTAATTATTAAGAATCTGAGGTCGGATTTGAATTCAGGTCCTCCTGCTTCCAGAGCCAATGCTCTATCCATTGTGCCACCTAGCTGCCCCAATTCTGCCTTTCTTGAATCCAATTCACATACAAGTCAAGGTAAAACCTATGATGTCATTAATCCTCTTTTAAAACAAAGAGAAAGAGGCAGCTTAGGTGGTACAGTGGATAAAGCACCGGCCCTGGAGTCAGGAGTACCTGGGTTCAAATCCGGTTTCAGACACTTGATAATTACCTAGCTGTGTGGCCTTGGGCAAGCCACTTAACCCCATTTGCCTTGCAAAACCCTTAAAAAAAGAGAGAGAGAGAGCAGCAATTAGAATAATATTCCTAATATTCCTATAGTACCCAACTCATAAGTTTGGAGTAAAGATCAAAAGATAATATATGCAATATGCTTTGCAGCCATCTTTAGTCACAATTGCCCACTAATGGACAGAAGATAGTTTTTAAAATTTTATTTTATTTATTTATTTTCATCTATATGCACATGCAGATTTTTAAGTGACAAAATTTCCTTCCACCCTTCCTTCCCACCACCCCCTCCCCTCAGTGGTGAACAATCAGGTTAACATTATACATTCATATTTTGATAAGCACCTATACAGATTAGTAGATTTTGGTAGGAGGAATTAGGATTAAGAGAATGATGCAAAAAATAATTTTTATAAAATGTTCATCAGATTCTGCAGAGTTGTTTTCTCTCTCTGTGTGTGTGTATGTGTGTGTGTATTTGTTTTGTTTTGCTTTGCTTTCTCTAGATGGGGACTGAAGACACTTTTTAAATGCTTAATTTTAGATCGATTCTGATATATATTACTGAATATGCTAGGGACAGGACTTCAATTATTTTTTCTAATTTACAAGGTCAAACTCTCAAATGAGAGGGATGTTTGAATTCCAAATATGTGAGAAGAAACACAATTGTAACTATTGATAAGCTATTGTTGCCAAAGAAACATTTAGCCCAGAAAAAGGTAAATTCTATCCTTTCAATTAGCAGACAAAGGTCAATTTCTTTATCAAACTAAAATTAGGTAATAAGCAGGAAAAAAAAGGGAGGAAATATTCCTTCTACTTAAAGATACTCTCAAAGTTCTCAGTGTTCATAAACTACAGTACCCAGATCTGTATATAATGTTTCAGTTGAGGCTGGCAGGTATATATTACAGTAGGATTATCAATTCTCACTTCCTGGAAATCATACTCTCCTAGAACAGCCCAAGACTGCATTAACCTTTTTGTTTATTTGTTTCATAATTTTACTGACTCATACTGAACTTTGAATTCTCCAAAACCCTGATATCCTTTTCAGAAAAATTGCTTCCTTCAATCTTATGTTTGTATGGTTTTATATTTGCCTGTTCGTATTTGCTCAGTATTTCATTTAGTCTATTTTATATATGTTATGATTTTTGAAGATGATTAATTTTGCCAAATGTTGATGCTTCTAAATGATTTTTATTTCTTTTGAATAGTTGTTGAGTACTTATTATGCCAAAAAATTGGGGTTCACGGGCTAGAAAAAAAAAGAAACACACTAATGAAATGCTAAATAGAAATAATAAAATTATGTGGTACAAGACAACAATTGAAAATATCCCAAGGCAGGACAAACTGAAAGAAAGTAAAAACCTAGACTACCAAATGTGAGTAGTCAGAAATGGTTTGATGTTGGAGATAGAATATAATCTGGGTTTTGACAAATTGATAGGTCTGGAATAGATAAGAGTGAAGGGAGGAAGATATTTCTAGTATGGTTGAAAACACGCAAAAAAACCTGAAAGGTAGAAAAGTTCTAGTTGTGTTAAGAAAACTGAAACTTGAAAAGTATCCAGAGTAGAGTATTTGGGAAGGTAAATAGTGGAAGAAAAAACAAATAAGCTGTCTTGTAGATATAGAATAGAGGTCCTTAGATATTACATAAACATTGGACTTCATGCAGTAGGCAATGGAAAACCTTTGAAAGTTTGTGAGAAAATGAGCAACATAATTAAAGCAGGAATTTAGAGTTGTTGATACAGTGATGAGATTCAAAAGTAAGTGAAGGAGAAAGAGTGGAAGCTAAATTACATTAGCAATATAGCAATAATAATAAAAGTAATTTTCAGTAAGAGGAAGTAGGATTAAGAGAAAGAGATTAGCTTTAAACTAGGGAAGTTAAGGTAGAATTGTTATGGAGTATGATCTTATTGGAAAGAATGGGGAGGAGGAGAAAATAATCAAAGATAACTCCATTGTTTATGGAGTCCTTCACCTGAATATCCCACTGATACCTCAAAGGTAACATGTAAGGTGATATACACTTGTCTTCCTTCTCTCTTCATCATTTCCATCTTTATAATACCATTCCATCTTCCATATTTGAAAATTTAAGGTTATACCTCTCCACCTCTCATATTCAATTAGTAATCAAGTCCTCTCAAGGTCTTTGAGAATTTGAAAGAGTTTAGAAGATGCAGGACTCCTATTTTTCCCATCAGGAAATCATCATTCCCCAAAGCAACTGGTGGCAGAATTTGTTTGGAAATCAAAAAAAAAAAATGTAAATAAATTTATGGTAAAAAGTGAACAACATGAACACCTTGACATGGAAGAAAAATGTTTCCAGCAACCAGGACTTGTAGATTAACCCTTTGCTATATATGCTTTCTAATGCTGGTGGAAGAATGTGGCATAAACTTTTTGTGTGGATGTTTTCTATCATCAGTTTTTAACACCATAGTAAATTAAAGTATTCTGAATTTATAATTGTCAAGCAGGAATTAGATATAATGAAATTAGAGAATTTCTCAGATTTATTAGGAATATGCCTTAAACTCTGAGAGGTATATGTAGCCTTGTTATAAAGCTAAAACTAGCTTGCAAGAGTAGCAGGTTGAAAAAAGATTCCCCGCAGTTTCTGTAGATTTTCCTACTTTCATTATGTTCATTGTTACAGCAAAAAAAAAAAATGTAATTGCATATATGTCTCATTGTTCTCATTCAAAATTTCTTCAAATTTCACTATTTCCCCCCCTCCTTAAATTAAATCACTGGCTTCCTTCTCTGCTCCAAATCCCTCCACTTCACCTACATATTTTTTCTTTTTCCTTTTTCAATTCAATTCCTTCTTTCTTCCCTAATCTTTACCCAACCAAGGATGGAAGCAAAATTCTTACTTATATAAACCCAAAAGCCATTCACCAGGGGGTAAGTGGTCAAAGTGCATGAGTCAACAGTGTATTGTTAAATATTAACCATATAAATAACTGTCCCAAATAACAAATATGGGAAAGGCATGATTTAAAATCACTCTTAGGTTTCATCTCACATATAAAAATTTACCAGAGACAAAAAATGAAAAATGTCATTAATGGCAATATTGGAAAAAAGACACAAATACTAACATACTACTTGTAGACCTATAAATTGGTTTATCCTTTTAGGGAAAAATAATGAAATTTTGCTCTCCTTATCTATAGATATATAGATAGATAGACACATAATAGATAGAATTTTTGAGGAGGCAAACAACTATGAAGA
This sequence comes from Macrotis lagotis, assembly GCF_037893015.1. Lineage (NCBI taxonomy): Eukaryota > Metazoa > Chordata > Mammalia > Peramelemorphia > Peramelidae > Macrotis > Macrotis lagotis. The sequence goes on from NC_133665.1 coordinate 76,614,925, forward strand.
AAACATTACAATTAGGGGATTAGCTGGATAATTAGTGTAATATGAATAAAATGAAAAATCATTCTGTAAGACAAAGCAAATATTAGGAATTTGTATGTAAATGTATATGATTGTATATAAGGATAAATATGTGTATATATTTGTGTGTATATAGAAACACATTTATGCATATTCAAATATATTGATATACTTTTATAAAGTAATGTAAGAATAGGAAGAGTCCAGAATAAAATGATAAGAACAACATAAAGATAAATCAAAATGAGATATTGTGCAGTTAAAATGAACAATCTTACATCAGGAGAAGAAATAAGAAACCTCTTTTCATCCTTAGTCTGAAGATGTAGGAAAACTATAGGTAAAGAATGTTTTATATGTCCTTATACATGGCTGTTGTCTCAACAGTTATTTTTTTGCTTTAAACTGTTTTTTCTTTGTTACAAAAACAGATTAATTTGAGCATTAGGAAAGAGGAGAAAGAGAGATACATATGTAGAAATTAATGGTAATATAAAAACATGAATACAATGAACCTTTAAACAGTCCTAACTTTGGAGTCATTTGGATCTGGGCTCAAATCCTGCCCCTAAAATGTACTACCAGTTTGACACTGATTAATTTACTTAACCTCCCAAGTCACCTTTAAAATTAGGTCATTGCATTAGATATTTTCTGACTCTCTTCCATGTCTGTTATTCTGAGTCTATGATTCTAAAAAAAATAATAATTATAATGAAGTGAATCTTTTTTTTTAAATTTGGGAAATTTGGCAGGTAGTGAACAAATTCCTACTTGAACAAGAAAAAAAGAGAAAGGGAAAGGAAAAGGAAATAGATAAACATCAGAACAATATCTCTACAGGTACAATATTTGGAGAAGATAAGCAAATCCCATTGGATCAAGGGAAAATTGGATTGAGGAAAAACATACATATGAAACAAATAAGTCAGTTGAAAGAGTCTTTTTTAGATGAAAGAATGGTAGGACTTGTTAAAAATGATATGAAGAAAGTTCTCAAGCAAATAATGATGTCAAGTTTTCATATGCGAATTATGTATCTGTAGAAGTGATTAAATGGACTAAATGAATTTTTAAAAGGGGGGAATAAAGAGAGAGGGAAATCCTTCAAAATGTTAATTAACTAATGAGTGGCTTACCTAGCTAAGATCAAGACAACTGGAAGAAAAAGTAGGGCAATTATAGGTAAAGACTCTCACAAGCTAGAGATATATCAAAATTTACAAGAAAAAAGTGAGGGTTTGTGGTAAAATTCAAACATAAAATAAACTCCTTAAGAAGGCATGGGCAGTATATGAGTGAAAAAGCTCTTTTGCATAGGCATGAATTATTTCAAAATAAGCACAATTTCAAGAAGTGGAAATGTTAGAGGAAAGGAATGCAGTCTAATGGTGTAACAGTTAAGGTTGGGGAAAAAACAAAAATAACTTACTCGAAAATGAGTTAAGAAGAGCCAACATTATCAACTTGTCAAACATGGGAGGTACTCCTGAGTCTGAAGGTCTCAGTGCTAACTTTTAAAAGACATGACTTCTGATTGAGTAAATTTGTCTTTCAATATTGTGTTTGAGAAAAATTTAGGTTTTCAGAGTAAAACATGAATATCAATGATTAAATCTACAAAAAAGGAGAAGATAACAGCAATTGAAGGCCACTGCCATAACTAAACATTTACTTTAAGATTTTTCATAGGACTATAAAAAGAAAATCTGATAAGATTTAGTATTATATAACAGTTCTTATAATATAGACAATGAAAAATACCTGACTGATCAACTTAAAGGAAGTCTTTATGGAGCATGTTTAAGAAAGGAGGAGGATGGATATTTATTTGTATCAAGAAAAAAATAATAGTTGAACAATTATGGTTTTTGTTTTCTTTTTCATTTTAATATCATGCAAAGAGATTGAGTGAGAAACAAGCTGTTGAAATAGCTAAAAATATTTTATACTAATGTGATCACCATGATGTTTAGGGAAAAATACTAGGTAGCCCCAAAAGAGATTTGGAAGACAATAAGGCACAGTTAATTGATTTCCACTCTTAAAAACAAGACTACCTGGCTTCAAGTTTTTTTTTAACAATTATAAGGTATGTAGTTGACTATGCTTCTGATATACACTGATATATCACTTATCCTCTGATACATAATAGCCAATCACAACTATCTGATGTCTCAGATAACTCTCTAAGGTTATAATTATAAAGAGTTACTGACTTTCTAAAAAAGGGTCTAAATCAGAAATTCCCTAAATTGATGAAAGCAAAGATCCAGTCTCCCTGACTCTCTTCATTTCCTCACTTTAAGCAATAATCATCACAACAATTATATAACCCATAGATCCTCACCAAAGGAACAAAAAAGTCCATTTTTAAAACATATTGAACAACCTTAGAATGCTTATTGAACTTAGAATCCACTAAAACCCCAAAATCTTTTCCAGGGGACCTGATAAGCCCAATTAGGATCAATACTTTGGAACTAAACCAGCAGTTTCAATATTTTTGAAATTGATTTTTGGAAACCTAACATAAGATTTACATTCATTTATATTGCAATCAATCTTACTGAGCTTAAAACTAGCTTTGCATTTACTTTAGTCTATTAAATCAACATTTCAAAAGAGATAGTTAGGAAATAGAGGAATGTAAAATTAAAAGGGAGGGCAAGTGAGAGGTGGAAAAGATAGGGAGAGTAGATAGAGTATAGTATTTGAAATCATAGGATGTGACTTTAAATTCTAATGCTGAACCTTACTATTCATATTCCATTAAAATATGAAAATGGGGTGGCTAAATGATGCAATGGATAGAACACCAGCCCTGGAGTCAGAAGAACCTGAGTTCAAATCTGGCCTCAGACACTTAATAATTACATAGCTGTATTGCCTTGGGCAAGCCACTTAACCCCATTGCCTTGCAAAAAAAAACTAAAAAAAAAATATGATGAAGACATCAATTCATCTCATCTCTGCAACTTACTCCCTATAAGACTTGTCAAGTACCTTCTCTTCTCTGTACTTCAGTTTCCCATTTGTAAAATTTGATTATTTTGATCAAATCTGAAGTCTTTTCCAGGTCTAAATTGATATGATCTAGTCATCCTGTATAACTCTATGACAAGAGCAATAACAGAGGAAATAGCAGGAGATGTGTATTTATAAGATATGAAAAGGATACCAGAGAAGTTCACACAAGAGCCAAACAAATGAAGAGCAGTCTCAAAATTTCAAGAAAACAGTGAAATATGATAGTAGGATCTTTTGGACAGGGAATGAGATAGAATCTCTTTGGATGTAGAAATAATGGGAGATAAAAAGCAAACATGTGGAGGATTCAGAAGTGTGTATGTGTATGGGTGTGTATGGGTGTGTATGTGTGTGTGTGTGTGTGTGTGTGAATGAGTGTGTTATAAACTTGTTATCTGACTATCATAGGGAAGTCTCACTGAAAAATTGAGAAATTCTTCACTTTTGTTCTTGTTCATTTGTGTCTGACTCAACATGATCTGGTGGACCATAGTGTCCCTGAAGTTTACTTGGCAAAGATACTTGACAAATAATAGTTTGCATTTCCTTCTAATGTGTCCCCATTTCTGAAAGATGAGAACCTGAGGCAAAAGAGGGTCAAGTGACTTCACCAGGGTCACATATTAGTAACTGTCTTCAACCAGATTTTTAAACTCAGTTCTCTCTGACTCTGGCCTGGTTCTCTATCTACTGTGCAACCTCACTGTCCCAAGAAGACTCATTCCTTAAATACAAATAAGCAAATTTTTCAACAGCTGATAGTCATAAAGATTTGCTTAATTCACTGAAAGGTTAAGTGAACTGCCCAAGATTATACAGTCTGAATGTGTCAGAAGCAGTAACTGAAACTCATTATTTCTGGCATCACTATAAAATTAGCATAAGACCAATCAAGCTATTGTTAGACTAAAATTTTTTGTGGAATTATTATTCCTATTAAAGTATATGTTTATTTTGATTATGACCAGTTTTATATATCTAAGGAACAATAAAGATAGGTTAGGAGACAAATCATATTTTGTCCTTGGGGGAAGAAGGCTGGATATGTTCACTATTTAACAGTTTTACAGTTGAGTACCTTTGTATTTCAGCTTTACAAAGGTTGAAGATTATAGCAATTGGTGGTTTTCACTTCCTACCAGCTTTGTTGAAAGCTTGAAATGAAGGAAGCAAGTGCTCAGTGGAAGGTAAAAGGATCCTCAAACACAACAGTTGCAATCAACAGAAAAAATATGGGGAAGATAATGATAGAGTAAAGGAAAACACAAACAACTGATTTTTTTTAAATGAAAAAAACTGAATGATTTTTAAATGAGAACTGGTTGGTAGAAAACAGAAAGGATAATGTGGTTAAAAAAGCATCAGTGAAGCAGTAAAGAATTTAATTCACTGAATGTAGAACAAATACAAAATCAGGCAAAAGCAGAATGCTATCACTAATGGGAAATTCAACCAATAGTTATTCTCATAAGGTATTTTAGATTTAAATGCATTGAGAGAAGTATGTATTACTCTAAGCATGGATTCAGGAGTACTATTGTGATTTAATAATTTAGTAATGGAAATTAATTTAATAATTCCAAAATTTAGAAATGACCTCAGAGGTTGTCTACATTTAATGAAGAATCCCCTGTTTCACATCTTCTGAATTTGGTCATACATTTTCTCATCAAGTCATTTCTTGAATATACTTAGTGAAGAGAGTACCATGACTTCCTAAAACAGTACCAAATCAATGCCATTTTTGCAACACAGGTAAAAGGAAGTTTTATTTTTTGTTGTTTCCAAAGAAATACTTAAATAGTGGTAGGAAGGTAGATAGCTCAACTCGCAACTAGAATTGCTATAATTTTTGTTTTATTGTTTTTATTAAAGATTTTATTTGAGTTTTACAATTTTTCTCCCAATCTTACATCCCTCCCCTCACACATCCCCAAAGAAAGCAATATATCAGTCTTTATTTTGTTTCCATGTTGTACATAGATCCAAATTGAGTGTGATGTGAGAAAAATCACATCCTTAAGAAAGAAACAAAAAAGTATAAGAGATAACAAGATAAGACAATAAGATATCTGGTTTTTTTTCTAAATTAAAGGGAATATTCCTTGAACTTTGTTCAAACTCCATGGCTCTTTATCTGGATACAGATGGTATTCTCCATTGCAGACAGTCCCAAATTGTCCCTGGTTGTTGAACTGATGAAATGAGCGAGTCCATCAAGGTGGATCATCACCCCCCTGTTAGGGTGTACAGTGTTTCTCTGGTTCTTCTCATCTCACTCACCATCAGGTCATGCAAATCCCTCCAGGCTTCCCTGAATTCCCATCCTTCCTGGTTCCTAATATAACAATAGTGTTCCATGACATGACATAGACCACAGCTTGCTAAGCCATTTCCCAACTGAAGGACACTTAATTGATTTCCAATTCTTTGCCACCACAAACAGGGCTGCTATGAATATTTTTGTACAAGTGATATTTTTGCCCTTTTTCATCATCTCTTCAGGGTATAGACCTAGTAATGGTATTGCTGGATCAAAGAGTATGCCCATATTTGTTGTTTATTTTATGATTCGATTTATCTAGATCTGAGAGCTGCAGGTTGAGGTTTCCCACTAGCAGAGTTTTGCTGTCTATGTCTTCCTGTAGTTCTTTCAGCTTCTCCTCTAAGAATTTGGATGCTATCCCATTGGATGCATACATATTCAGTATTAAAATAACTATTATCTATGGTAACTTTTAGGAGGATAAAGTTTCCTTCCTTATCTCTTTTAACACTATTTGTCTGAGATAAGGATTGCTACCCCTACTTTTTTCACTTTAGCTGAAGCAAAATATCTTTTGCTCCAGCCTTTTACCTTTACTCGATATGTTTCTCTCTGCTTCAAATGAGTTTCTTGTAAGCAGCATGTTGCAGGATTCTGGTTTTTAATTCCACTCTGCTATTCGCTTATGTTTTAAGGGAGGGTTCATCCAATTCACATTCAAAGTTATGATTACTAATTCTTTATAGCCCTCCGTGCTATTTTCCCTCTATCTCTCCTCCTCTTTATCCATATTTCCCAGTATTTTGTTTCTGAATACCACCCCCTTCAGTGTGTTTGCCTTCCTATATCACCCCCTCCTCTTTCTTTCCCCTTTCCCTTTTTCCCTTTCCCCTTCCCTTCCTTTTGTAAGTTTCCCTTTTACTCCCACCCTCTCCCTTTCTCTGTCCCCCTCCCCTTTTCCCCTTTTAATACTTGAAAGGTTATATGTTTTTTTAAGTTAATTAAGTATGTATAAATTGACTTTAAGCCAAGTCTGATGAGAAGAAGATTCAGGTGTTTCTCATCTGTTCCCTTCTTCCCCTCTATTACCATAGGTATTTTGTACCTCTAAGTGTAATAAGATTTACCCCCATTCAATCCCCTCCCTCCTCCCATCTCCTTCCTTTTCCCCTATTTAAGGAGGTAGTGTTTTTAAATCATTCTATCTGAGTCATATCAAATTCCAAGTATCTGTCATTTCTAGCTAAGTACATTCTATCTGATACAGTTAAAATTCTTGAGAGTTATTAGCCTTTCTCCCAAGTGGTGTTAAAGCCAGTTACATCCCTTTGGATAGCAATCTCATGGATAGGTCATGATAGGTCCATCACTTCTGGCTAGATATATTCTCTCTCAGAGTTACAATTCTCAAGATTTATGAGAATCTTTTTCCCCATGCTGGGATATAGCCAGTTTCAACTTATTGGACAGCAGTTTTTTTTTCCTTTTACTGCACCCTTTTTTTTTTTTGTTTTTACCTTTTCATGTGTCTCTTGGACCTCCTGTTTGATGCCCAAATCTTCCATTTAGCTCTGGTCTTTTCATCAGAAATATTTGGAATTCTTCCATTTCATTAAATGTCCATCTTTTTCCCTAGAAGAGAAGGCTCAGCTTTATGGGATAGTGGATTCTTGGCTGTATTCCAAGCTCCCTTGCTATTTGAAATATCTCACTCCAGGCCCTTCCATCCCTTAATGTTGATGCAACCAGTTCCTGTGTAATCCTTACCGTGGCTCCTTGATATTTAGATTGTTTCTTTCTGGTTGCTTGCAGAATTTTCTCTTTTATCTGATAGTTCTGGAATTTGGCCACAACATTCCTTGGTGTTTTCATTTTAAGATCTTTTTCTGGAGGGGATTGTTATATTATTTCAATAACTACTTTGCCTCTGGTTCTGTGATATCAGGGCAATTTTCCATCACTAGATCCTGTAATATTAATCTAGGCTTTTTTTTTGTCTTCAGTGTTTTCAGGAAGTCCAATAATTCTCAGGTTGCCCCTCCTCGACCCATTCTCAATGTCAGTGTTTTTGCTGATGAGGTATTTTACATTTTCTTCTATTTTTTTTCCTATTGTTTGATTTTGTTTGACAAGCTCTTGCTGTCTCATGAAGTCATTAGCTTCTGCAGACTCCATTCTGTTTTTTAGGAAGGAGTTTTCTTCATTTACCTTTTGCAATTCCTTTTCCAATTGGTCAATTCTACTTTTGAAAGAACTTTCCATTTGATCAATTGAGGCTTTGAGAGGATTATTTTCTTTTTGCATTTGCCCAATTGAGGATGTGAGAGATTTTATTTTCATTTTCTATTTGTCCAATTGTATTTTCTAAGGATTTGTTTTTTGTTGCAAGGTATTAATTGTCTCTTCCAAATTTTCCAGTTGATTTTTAAACTCCTTCCTTATATCTTCAAGGAAGTCTTTCTGTGCTGGAGACCATATCATATTCTCCTCAGAGGTTCTAGGTCTCTCTGAGTTAGGGTCTTTTCCTTCCAAGAATTTTTCATTGGATCCACCTTTCCACTGACCCTTCTTCATTTTGCTAAGACCTCAAGTTGAGGAAGGGCTGGTTCACAGGGGTTTGGTGTTGGGATCACTAGAGGCTTTACTCACTGAGTGAAATTTCTCTGGCTGGCCAGTAGGCGGTGCTAGTTGCTTTCTCTGGAGTGTCTGTGATCTTGATTGAGGCTTTCTCCCTTAGCTTGAAGGAAGGGGTTGAAGCTATTGAATGCTTTTACCTTCAGTCAATAGTGGACTTTACCCTGGGGTGAGGTCATTCCTCTCCCTATTGTCAGCTGGGCTGGTTCTTGGGCTCACACACCTGTGCCTGAGGCAGAAGTAGTCTGTAACTGTTTGTTCTGGGAAGAGGCCTCAGCTGCAATGGAGACATGAACTTAGATTCCTCAGACCAGAGGAACTCAGGGATGGTGTCCACAGATCTCCTCCACCAGAACTCTCCCCCCAGGCCTGTTGGCAAGCTCCAGAAGGTCAGCGCCAGCACCAGTGCCTCTGTTCCCTAGTTGACTCAAGCCACCATGGTCTAGCCCCACCATTGATCCAGTAGGTCAGTCTCTCAGGCCTTCAGACTCCCCAGTTCCAATTCAGCCACTAATCTGGCTGATCTGGTGCTGATCCACCCTCTGGGCTGGGACTCACCCACAACAGATCCTGAGGTAGATGTTTTTTCTCTTGGCTTTTCTTTATGGGTTTTGTGGGTCAGACTTCTGTTAAGAGGTTTGTTTCATATGATAGACGTGAAAAGATCAGGAAACTTTAGAACTGTGCCTGTCTTCTCTCAGCCATCTTGCCCAGAAGTCAATTTTCTTTTTTTTTTTAAAGATTTTATTAGTTTTGAGTTTTATAATTTTCCCCCATTCTTGCTTCTCTCCTCCCCCCCACAGAAGGCATTCTGTTAGTATTTACATTGCCTCCATGTTATAAATTGATCTCAGTTGAATGTGATGACAGAGAAATCATATCCTTAAGCAAGAAAAATAAAGTATGAGATAGTAAAATTACATAATAAGATAACGGTTTCTTTTCTAATTTGAAGGTAATATTCTTTGGTCTTTGTTCAAAGTTCATAATTCTTTCTCTGGATACAGATGGTATTCTCCATTGTATATAGCGCAAAATTTTCCCTGGTTGTTGCACTGATGGAATGAGTAAATCCATCCAAGATTAGTCATTACCCCCATGTTGATGTTAGGATGGACAATGTTTTTCTGGTTCTGCTCATCTTACACAGCATCATTTAATGCAAATCCTTCCAGGTTTTCCTGAATTCCCATCCCTCCTGGTTTCTAATAGAAGAACAGTGTTCCATGACATATATATATATATATATATATATATATATATATATATATATATATATATATTACAATTTGTTAAGCCATTCCTCAATTGAAGGACATTCATTTAATTTCCAATTTTTACCACCATAGGCAGAGCTACTATAAATATTTTTGTACAAGTGATGTTTTTAACCCTAAGATTGCTGTAATTTTCAATCATGGCATCTAGGTCTGTCTTCTTTGACCAAGCAAAACAAATCTAGACCTTTCGTGTGATGACAATCCTTTAAATACTTATAGACAGCTTTTACAAACCCTGATTCTCATAAGCTATGACCTTCAGACAATTCATGACCTAGTCTTCAAGCTTATCAATTCCTTTTGTGTTTCATTGTGTCTAGAACTGATTACAGTGTTCCATCTGTTGTTTCACTTAAGGGAAACACAGCAGAATTAGTATCTCCTGGGTCTTGACATTTTGACTCTTTTAATACAGCCTAAGATTAAATTTTCTTTTCTATTCTCTTTTTTGGGTCCACAAATTACTTTGCTGATTCATTTTGTATTTCTCTCTGAAGTGAATTGCAAGCTAATCATGTCATTTTGTAATCTGTAATTTTGAAGTTTTTTTTGGAAGAAAGGAAAAATTCAACATGAAATACACATATAAGAGACAAGGATGGAGACAAGGTCACATAGAAAGAGAGAGAGAGAGAGAGAGAGACAGAGACAGAGACAGAGACACAGAGAAACACAGAGAGAGACACATAGAGAGACACAGAGAGACACAGAGACACAGAGAGTCAGAAAGTCAGAGAGAGAGAGACAGAGAAAGATTTGGACTCAAGGTGACACTTTGATTCTGTATGGGTCAATTAGGATTTTAAAAACAATATTACCCTTTCTGAAGTTCATACTATATGCAAGTAACTGTTGATATAAAGAGAGATCGACAAAGACAGAAAAACAGAGATAAAGACAGAGAGAGGACATTTATTAAATCTTCTCTGTTTTCTTTTCATTTAGTCATCTGCACAAAGGAGAAAGCTCAAATCTTGTACTATTCTTTAGTCTTTAGTTAAAACAAACTCATTTTAATAGAATCAGGACATAGTCAAGATGACAGAACAAAAGAAAAACTCACAGCAAAGCACTCCACCACAATTCCTCTACAAAAATTTAGTAAAATTCAACATCACATATTTCACATGGAAAATCACAATGAGTAATTTATTTTTTTCTAACCTAGATGAACATAGGGAAAAGAAGTCTGTAGGCACAGGAAAAAGTTTAGGGAGGAGTGTCATATAACAGTTCTAACATAGCAAGTCTGTGAACCAGTTCTAGAAGAAATCCTAGTTGGTTGACTTCTGTCCAAATAGTATCTCTGATCACTTAGGGTGCTTACTCTAAACTTAGACAGATGTCACGTTTCCTTTGAGTTGCTTCAATTCTGCCTTCCTTATAGAAGGAAGCACCCTCACTGATGAGAGAATGCCATGCTCACTGGTCCTGGTCAGTGTCTCCCATATTGTTCTAAAGTTCTTTAATGAGACCTTCAGGATATCCTGGCAGCACTTATCACCCCATTGTGAGCGCTTGCCACGTGTGAGTTCTCCATAAAATTAGTGTACTAGTGACTTTCTAAAAACATGATCAACCAAACATGGTTGTGCTGTCTATAGTAAAGTTGGAATGCTAGGAATTTTAACTCAAAAATGGTGTCTGGGATCTTCTCCTGTCAGGTGATCTTCAGAACCTTCCTAAGACAATTTATGTGGAAGTGATTCAGTTTTCTGGCATGGTGTTGGTAGGTTTTCCAGGTTTCAAAAGCATAGAGCAATAAGGTCAGTACAATGGCTCTGTAGACCTTCAGTCTTCTGTCCTACACTTTTTTTTTTCAGAGCCTCTCAGACACTGAGCTAGCTCTGGCAATTTGAATGTCATCCCCAATGTCAATGTGTACCTTCTTGGAAAGGACACTGCCAAAGTGAATTTGTCCACAGTATCACATATGGTGGGTGTGGTGCTGGGTTTTCTTAGTGTTAATTCTTTGACTTAAATTACCACTAACAGCAAAGAATCGATCTATACTTTGTTGCTCAGATTCAGAGACTGCATTGAATGTACAATCATACAAAGGAGTAAACCTTATGTGGAATGAAGGAAAAGATCCTAGAGATAGGTCTTCTGGTTACAGTTCAATTCTGGGGGGCATTAGATAGTTGTTTGAGGAGGGAACTTGGACTTAGTGGTGATATTTCAGAATGATGGGCTGTCATGAACACTAGGCTGTGTATTGATGAAGGGGAAGAATCAGAATCAAGGAAGAGATATGTGGCTCTGACCTCACCAGCAAAACTGGGTCTCAATTTCATCATGTTGCCATGTTTGAACTTTGCAATGGAGGTTAGGGTGGGGGTGGACTGACGGGTGGGATAATGAGGACAATAATCTCAAATCAAGGTGGATTGAAGGTATTGAGTGATCTAGTTAATTGATCGTGGATCTAATCTACTAAATGGTAACCAGGTGCAAGCCCAAATGTGTATTGCTCAGATCTAGAACCAGACCAGGAAGATGAAGAAGACCAGGGAAACAATGATCAGACTTTTTCTTGGACAATGTAGAGAGCACTGAAAAATGGGAAGCTGCCTAGTCTTAGCTAGTTCTTTGAAAGTCACCTATGTCACTGAATAGCCACCTTTTCCCCTGAGTTTGCTCAATATTGCTATGTAATTGATCCTTACTGTAATCCAAGCTCCTTTTTTCTCCAAAGATCTTATTCAGGGCCCCCTGATCCTTTGATCTTGAAGCTGTTAAATCTTGGGTAATTTTGTTTGTCTTCTTTGATATTTGAATTTTTTCATTTCTGGTGACTTACAATTCTTTCTCCTTGACTTGATAATTCTAAAATATGACTGCAATATTCCTTGGACTTTGCATTTTGAAATTTCTTTCAGGAGTGATTGGTAGATTTGTTTCATTGACTTATTTTACCTTCTAATTCTAGGATATCAGGGTGATTTTCCATGATAATTTTTTGAAATAGATTGTTCAGGCTCTTTTTTAATCACGAATTTCAGGTAGTTCAATAATTTAAATTATCTCTTCTGTATCAATTTTCATGGTCAGTTGTTTTTCATTGTTGTATTTTACATTTTCTTCATTTTTAAAATTTTGTTTGGGTAATATTTGATGTTTCATAAAGTCAATTTTAAGGAATTATTTTCTTCTATTAGCTTTTGAACCTCCTTTTCCATTTGATCAATTCTACTTTCAAAGGAATTGTTTTCTTCTGTGGATTGTTGTTTTTTTGTCCAATTTTAACAATTGTATTTTTAAAGGAGTTGTTTTCTTCAGTCTTTTATTATGTCATCATTTCCAATTTTTCAAATTCTCCTTCATAGTTCTCATTACCTTTCACAATTTTTCTTGATTTTTAAAATTCTTTTGGAGCTCTTCCAAGTGGACATTTTGGACTTAGATCAATTCATATTTCCCTTTGAGGCTTCATATGTAAGCATTTTGCCCCTGCTTTCCTCTTCTGAGATAGTATTTTTATATTCCCAGTCACCATAGCACTTACTTTCTTTTTTAATTGATATTTTATTTTATTTTTCCAATTACTTGTTATGAAAGTTTTTCAACATTCATCCACAGGCATGTACATAATTTTATTTTACATAATTTCCTTCTACCCACCCCTGACAACCTCTCTCCTCAGTGGAGAATAGTCACCAGAATATTGTAAATACACATTTGTGTTAGCATGTTGTAATATTCAGTGTGAGGAATTAGGACTAAAGGAAAAGAAAGAAAACCATGAAGTAAAAAATAAATACATAAAAGAATTTTTTTAAAAAGTGAATGCAGTGTTGATTCAAATTCTGAAGGGTTGTTTTGATTGTCTTGGTTTGGTTTTCTTCCTCTGGATGGGGAATAGCATTGCCCACAGCTGATCTCATATGGTTGTCCTAGCTCTCTGAACTGCTGAGAGGAGCTGTATCAGTCCAGGTTCATCAACTCACAATATTGTTGTTAATGTGTACATTGTTCTCTTGGTTCTGCTCCCTTTGCTCAGCATCAGATCCACTAACTCATTCCATGCTTCTCTAGAGTGCAACCATTTATGGTTTCTTATAGAATATTACTATTCCATAATATTCATTTACCATAACGTATTCAGCCATTGCCCTATTTATGGGCAATCCCTCAATTTTCAATTGTTGGCTACTACAAGAAATTCTATGAATTTTTTGAAACAGGTGGAACTTTTCCCATTTTTTTACGCTTTTGCCTGGATATAGGTCTAGTATTGGAATTTCTGGGTCAGAAGGTATGATCAATTTAACTGCTCTTTGGGCAGAGTTCCATATTGCTCTCAAAAATAGCTGAATCAGTTCACAACTACACCAACAATATATTAATGTCCAATATTCCCACAACCTCTCCAATATTGATTGTTTTCCTTTTTTTGTCATCTTAGCTAATCTGATAGATGTGAGATGATAATTCACAGTTATTTTAATTTGTATTTCTCTAATCAGTAAGGATTTGGAACATTTTTTCATATGATTGGAAGTACTTGTAACTTATAAATTTGATGCGATTCTCTATATATTTTAGAAATGAGAGCTTTATCAGAACCCTTAGCTGTGAAAATTTTTTCCCAGTTTTGTTTTCCTTCTAATTCTCGTAGCATTGGGGGGTTTTTTAAGTACAAAAACTTTTAAATTTAATATAACCAACATCATCATTTTGTAATTTAGAGTATACTCTATTTCTTGTTTGGTCATAAATTTATCCCCTTTTCATAGATCTGATTAATGAATATTTCTTGATCTATTAGTATATCAATGATGCCACATTAAATGTCTAAATCTTGTACCCATTTTGACCCTCTTTTTGTAAAGGGTGTAAGATGTGGTTCTATGCCTAGTTTTTGCTTATTTTCCAGTTTTCCCCACAATTTTTTTTCAAATAGAGAATTCTTATTTCAGGAGCTAAAGTCTTTGGGTTTTTCAAATATGATATTACTGCTTCTTTTGAACCTATTCCAATCAACTGATCCTTTACTCTATTTCTTAACCAATACAAAGCAGTTCTGATGACTGCTGCTTTATAGTATAGTTTTAGAGAGCTAGACCACCTTCCCTTACATTTTTTATCAATTCCCTTGATATTCTTGACCTTTTATTGCTACAGATGAATTTGTTACTATTTTTCCTAGCTCAGTAAAGTAATTATTTGTTTGCTTTGCTTGCTATGGCACTGAATAAGTAATTTAATTTGAGTAGAATTTGGTAGAATTTGGTAGAATTCAAACTGTAAATTGTAAATCCATCTAGACCTATAGACCTCTAGACCTAATTTGAGTAAAATTGTCATTTTTATTATATCAGCTCAACCAAACCATGAGCAACTGACATTTTGCCAATTGTTTAGATCTGACTTTATTTGGGTGTGAAGTGTTTTATAATTGAGTTAATATAGTATCTGGGTTTGTCTTAGAAGGTAGATTCCCAAGTATTTAATGGTGTCTACAATTACTTTAAATGGAATTTCTCTATCTCTTGCTCTTGGGCTTTTTTGTTCATATATAAGAAATGCTGATGATTTATGTGTGTTTATTTTGTATCCTGCCAGTTTGTTGAATCTGTTAATTGTTTCAAGGAATTTTTTTAGATGATTTTCTCAGGTACTCTAAGTATGCCATCATATCATCTGCAAAGAGTCAAAGCTTTGCTTCTTCATTGCCAATTCTGATTCCTTCAATTTCTTTTTCTTCTCTTATTGCTAGAGCTAACATTTCTAAAACTATATTGAATAGCAATGGTGATAATGGGTATCTTGGTCTCACCACTAATCTTATTGGAAATACTCTTAGATTATCCCTATTTACATATAATATTTGTTGATGGTTTTAGTTAGATACTACTTATTATTTTAAGGAAAACTTCATTTATTCCTAAACTTTCTAGAGATTTTAATAGGAATAGATGTTGAATTTTTATCACTTTTTCAGCATCTATTGGGATAATCATATGATTTCTGTAACTTTTACTATTGATAAATTCAATTATATTGAGTATTTTCCTAATACTGAAGCATACTTGAATACCTGGTATAAATTCTAGCTGATTGGAGCAGCTAGGTGGTGCAGTGGATAAAGCACCAGCCCTGGAGTCAGGAGTACCTGGGTTCAAATCTGGTTTCAGACACTTAATACTTACCTAGCTGTGTGGCCTTGGGCAAGCCACTTAACCCCATTTGCCTTGCAAAAACCTGAAAGAAAGAAAGAAAGAAAGAAAGAAAGAAAGAAAGAAAGAAAGAAAGAAAGAAAGAAAGATTCTACCTGATCACATGTATTACCCTAGTAATTACTTGCGGTTATCTCTTTACTAAAATTTTATTTAACATTTTTGGGGCAGCTAGGTGGTGCAGTGGATGTCCTAGCAGCCCTGGATTCAGGAGGGCCTGAGTACAAATCCATCCTCAGACAGTTAAAAATTACCTAGCTGAGGCTTGGGTAAGTCACTTAACCTCATTGCCTTAGAAAAACAAATAGATAAAAGATTTTTGCATCAATGTTCATTAGGGAGATTGATCTGTAATTTTCTTTGTTTTGGTTCTTCCTGGTTTAGATATCATCACCATATTGATGTCATAAAAGAATTTGGCAGAACTCTTCCTATTTTTTAAATAGTTTGTGTAGAAAAAATAATTAATTGCTCCTTAAATGTTTTGTAGAATTCAAACTGTAAATTGTAAATCCATCTAGACCTATAGACTTTTCCTTAGGGAATTTATTGATTTTTTTCTTCAATTTCTTTTTCTGAAATGAGGTTATTTCAGTATTTTATTTCCTCTTCTATTATTCTGGGCAGTTTGTATTTTTGTAAATATTCATTCATTTCACTTAGATTATCAAATTTATTGGTATGCAGTTTGGTAAAGTAGCTCTAAATTATCTTTTTAATTTCCTCCTCATTGCTGGGGTTTTATCTAGGAAATTGTTCCACTCTAACTTTTTGTGTGCTCTCTTTACTCTAGAATCTGTTTAAGGGCTTGATTTACCATTGCTTTTGAGTGAAGCTACTGGCTTCTCTTCACCATATGGACTCTGCTTCCTTCCTGAGCTATTTCTAAGATGCAAGAAAACTATAAATATGATTGCTCACATCAATCTCAAAAATCTTATCATTATTTAAATAATTCTTAATGTTTATTTTTTTATTTTTTTTCTCAAATGCAGGTAAGCAAAAATTTTTGACATTCATTTTCTTTAATTTTGAGTTCCAAGTTCTCTTACTCCCTTTCTATCCTAAACGTCCTTGAGAAGGCAAGCAATTTTATATAGATTATACATATTCAGTCATACAAAACATTTCTGTATTGGCCATGTTGCAAGAGAAAGTTTATCTCCCTGGGATGAACAATTTGGTAATTAATCATTTTGATGCAATCAAGATTGGTTCTTACCTAACAGTAACATAGCTTGTTACCATACTTGAAAGCTTTCTACCTTATACTAATTTGTCATAATCTTAGGGAGTGAAGTTTTATCTATATGCCATAATGGACATAATAAAAGGACTCAAAAGATTCAAGAAACATAAATACATTTGTTACCTAGTGTGTTTACAAAATAAAAAAAAACATTAAAAACTATTATAAGGATTGGGAAGTGCCTGTTGGGCTCAGACCACCATCAGGATTTGAACCCTCCAGGCATCACAGTGCCAAGCACCATTGAGTGTAAACATTAGCTGTTGAAGGAAACTGCTAAGCTAAATCCAGGCCTAAGGGGCACAATGAACAGAGCTCTGTCCTTGGAGTCAGGAGAACCTGAGTTCAAGTTTGACCTCAGGCACTTGACACTTACTAGCTGTGTGACCTTGGGCAAGTCACTTAATACTGAGTGCCTTACATCTAAGGTCATCTCTAGTTGCATTAGAATCTAACTACTGGACCCAGATGACTCTGGAGGAGAAAGTGAGGCTGGTGATTTAGCACAGTTCCCTCTCACTCAAATCCAATTCATGTGCTTGTCATGGCATCATCTCCTTGATGTCATAGTCTTCTTCGAGAATGAAGGACAAACGTCATCACCCATAAAAGTAACTTTTCTCTTTGACAGAGTAATTGGCTATGCTGCACAAGTATACCCAGTATTCCTGAACAATCAAACCTGATTTGCTTGGAAACTAAGAAATAAAGGGCATTTGTCTAAGACCAAAGGAAATCATAGTGTTCATGTGTTTAACAATTTCTTTTCTGGAAGCATTTTCAAATTCATCCTTAATCCATAAAACTGTCTTGGATATTAATGTGACTTTGCCTTCATATTGATTTGGTGAATTCAGGCCAAGTTTTAAGGTTCTGAAAATGAATCTGATAGTAAATGTTATGATAGTATGATATTAAACTGTGTTTATTTTTTAATCATAAGAGGTTGGGGTTATGGATAGAGCCAAAATTTTTTTTAATATTTAAACCTTTTTCATGTTAGATAGAATAAAGCTATTTTTTAAAAAGTTTCTTTTATTTCTAAATTTTTAGTGTAAGTGTTTTAAGTTATTATTTTGAAGTTAAAGATGGCAAAAGAACACAGGAAAAAACCCCTTAGTTTGAAGGCCCATTCTTTCTCCTTTCACTCTCTCTTTCCCTTCCATTTTTTTTCTCATATTCCTTTCCCTCTTCCATTTTACCCATCATTTTCCCTCCCCTTTCCTCTTTCCTCAATTAATCTCCACCCCCCTCAACAGGTATTCCAGGTATATGTGCTAGTGTTTAGTGAATAAATCTTGTTTGCTTCCCATTATATTCTACTGATAACTAGTTTAAAAGACTTTCAATTTAACTTGGAGCATCACTTTGAGTGGGAGGATTGTGGATCTGGTGACATTTGCATTGCATTCCTAAGGTGCTACCTAATTTACAAACACCTAAAATTTTCTTTTTAAAAAATTTTAATGCTAATATTTAAAATTTTGAGCTCCAAATTCTATCATTTCCCTTTGCCCCCAACTATGAGATCATAAACAATTAGGTATGTTATTTATATGCAGTTATGTAAAGCATTTCCATATAGACCTAGTAGTGATTCTATTTAAATAAAAGGAGATGCAAAATTTTAAAGTTATTTGGGTATAGTTTCAAAATGATTTCCAGGATGGTTGGATAAGTTCACAACTCCATAAGTACAGTAGTTTCCTAATTTTTCAACATTCCCTCCAACATCCAACATTTTCCTTTATATCAGCCATTCTGATGGGTGTGAGGTGGTGCATCATAGTGGTTTTTGATTTGCATTACTCTTATCAAGTGATTTAGCTAAGTTTTTTTTAATGTATATATATATATACATAAAGGTAGCTTTGATTTCTTCCTCTGAAAACTGTCCATATCCTTTGAACCATTTAGTCATTGAGGAATGACTGGTATTTTAATATATTTGACTCAGGTTACTATATATTTGATAAAGAAATTCTTTATCAGAGATGCCTGTAACAAAATTTCCACCTACACATTTTCTGATTCCCTTATAATTTTGTAGCATTGGTTTTCTTTGTAGCAAAACCTTTTAAATTTTGCATAATCAAGAAATCCATTTTACATTTTGTAATGCTTCCTATGTCTTCTTTTGTCCTAAATTCTTCCTTATACATAAAGTAGACAGATAACTTATTCCATGCTCTCTTAATTTGCATATGATATCACTCTTTATGCATTAATCGAGTACCTATTTTTACTTTATATTGGTATTTGATGTGAGATGTGAGATACACCTAGTTTTTGCTAAACTATTTTCCAAGAATTTGTTCCAAAAATTAGGATTTTGGGGTTCATCACTGATTTAATTACTATGGTCATTTTATATAATTTAATTTTTACCCAATCCATTCTATTGGTGTCATACTCTAACTCTTAGGCAGAACTAGACTGTTTGATATTTACCACTTCATAATATAGTTTATATCTGGTACTGCTAGACCACTGTCATTCTCATTTTTTTATTCCCTTTGTATCCTTCCAGATGAATTTTGATATTTTTCTAGATCTGTAAAATAATTTTGTTAGTTTGATAGGTAAGACACTGAATAAGTAAATTAAATTATTATTGTTGTCATTTTTATTATATTAACTCAGTCTATGTGCAATTAATATTTTTTCCAATGTTTAGATCTGACTTTATTTGATAGAAGAGTATTTTGTAATTGTGTTCATTTAGTTCTTGGGTTTGACTTGGCATGTAGACTACCAAGTTTTTTTTTAATTTAACAAAATTTCTCTTTCTATCTCTTGTTAATGAGATTTGTATATGGAAATACTATTTGTTTTTTGTGTTCAGTTGTGCTAGGTAGGTGATTCTTGGTTGTAATCCAGTTTATCATATTCCAATTTTTATATATGTATATATGTAAAAGCTATCAAATTCTATGTAATCCTGATCCTAACTCCACAATATTTGAATTGTCTCTTTTTGGATACCTGTAATACTTTTTCTTTAATTTGTGAACTCTGTAATTTGGCTATGATGCTCCTGGGACTTTTCATTTTGAAATCTCAAGAGATGGTCTGTAGATTCTTTCAATTTCTATTTTTACCTCTGGTTTTAAAGTATCAAGGAAATTTTCTTTGATAATTTTTTTGAAAGATAATGTCCAAGGGGCAACTAGGTAGTGCAGTGGATAGAACACTGGCCCTGGAGTCAGGAGGACCTGAGTTTAAATCCAGCCTCAGACACTTAATAATTACCTAGCTGTGTGTCCTTGGGCAAGTCACTTAACCCCATTGCCTTGCAAAAATAAATAATAATAATAATAATAATAATAAAGATAATGTCCAGGCTTCTTTTAGTGATAAATTTCACATTTTCTTCTATTTTTAATACTTTTTAGATACTTATTGTATCTTTATGCCTCATAGAGTCATTAGCTTTCACTAGTTCAATTTTAATTTGAAAGAATGATTTTTTCATGAGCTTTTTTGCTTCATGAGCTATTTTCCCATATGGTCAATTTTAGTTTTAGGGAGTTATTTGTCTTGGTAATTTTTTGTATAACTTTTCCCATACTATTGATTCTTTTTTTCATGAATCTTTTACATTACTCATTTCCACCCCTCCCCCCATTTTTTCTTCTGCTTCTCTAATTTGTTTTTTTTTTATCCTTTTTTAAGCTCATCCAGGAATTCTTTTTGGACCTCTGTCCAAATAATATTTTTCTTTGAGACTTCATAGGTAGCCTTTCTGACGTTATTATCTTGTTCAAAGTTTGTACTTTGATCTTCCCTCCCACTATAGTAAAATCTTTTCATTTTGTTTTGTTTTGTTCTTTTTGTCCATTTTTTGTTACTTGGTGTTTTTATGTAAGAATTGGACTCTGGTCCTGCACTATCCCAAGCTTTTTATATAGGTACTCAGCTTGCTTGCAAGCTTTCACTTGACTTACTATTCTACTTTATATTCTTCTTGCTTTATATTCTGACTTGTACTTATAGATAGTGCCTCCCTGTTGACCTTCCTTGAATGTAAGATTTAGACAGTGACCTACTCCAGGGGTGTGACCTTGCTGCTAAGATGCTATAGTAACAGAGTTTTTTCATGACTAGCCCTGGAGAAATCATCATTTTGCTGAACTACTCTAGTGGTGGGTCCTTGCTGTTTGGTTGCTATATAAACAGACTCTATTTACTGCTAGGGCCTAGGGGCAGGTTCTGACTGTTAGCAAGATGTGGAATGGAGCTTTAATATTGGTCAACAAGGGAGTCAAGGCATTGCTAGTGGCTTGTGCAGTATTTGGGGTTCTTGGAGTAGAGCCTTGCACTTCTGAATATATATGTGTATATATATATATATATATATATATATATATATATATATATATATATATATATATATCACTTTGCCTAGGGATCTGCTGATGTCTAGTTGAGTGTAACCTCACTTGTGGATTTTACCAGTCTTAGAGCCTGACTGCAGGCCCCCTGTTGTGTGGTAGCCTGCTCTTGGTTGAGTAGTTCCTGCTCTTCTTGGCCTTTGCTCCTCTCCTACTTTAATTAGACTGATCTTTCTTGTGATGGAAAACTTTTCCCTGCTCCAAGATCAACTATGAGGTAGTTTTCTAGTTATTTGATGGGAAATTTGAGAGGACTTTAGAAGGTTCCTCATTTCACCATCTTGGGACCAGAAGCATAACCATAATTTTCTTTTTTTTATTTTAATTTTATTTTTTCATAGCCATAATTTGCAAAATTTATTTCTCTTTTGACACTTGATACCTTCCTATTATCTTGGGAACCAAAAATCACTAAGATCCTCTAAAAGTGAAAAGTATTAAATAATTTTTCCTTCCTCTACTTACTACAGCAGGGCTGAAAGTTTTGCTATTCTAGTAAACCTAATGACCACTTTAACCTTCTTTAAAAAACAGCATTTTTTATCCTCTTGCTGCCATTTATTTAATAATTAAAATATTCTATAGCATTTCTGTATTTAACCATTTTTTTTTGTTATAAAATGTTTGACCCAGAAATTGAATTGAAATTAATTGAAACTGTAGAAGTACTCTTTCTGTGCTTTTTAAATTCATTTGAGTTCTTTTTGAAGTTTTTTTTGGTAAAGCTTTTTGTTGGTGGCATTTTTATCTTCACTTTTAAGGTCCCCTATCATTTCAGGCATACTCAAAAAGAAACATTTTTACTCAAGACTACAAAAGAAGCATTTGAGCCAAGTAAGGGGACAGTGCTCAAATTAAGTTCCTTATCTTAATTTCTCCTCAATTTTTCTTTCTCTTGACCCTTAATTTCCCTTTCTCTTCTGTGTCTCCAGTAGATATGATGAGTAGGATTTTTTCATGCCATAAAAAATTTTGTCATTTGCAAAAGTAATCAAAGTATTGATAGCAAGGCATAATAATATTATCTGGGGCAATATCTTTGCTTACCCCATCTAGTTTTTTGCTGTTAAAATTGTATCTCTCCAATTTATTTACCTATCATGGATATTCCATTCAAGCATTTATAAAACTATTGTGTTTTAGACTTCTTCTGTCTTCTGTAATATTTACCCACTAAGCAAAAAAAAAAAAAATATTTCAAAAGAGATGTGATTTTTTAAAGTGAAAAAATAATGACCAAATAGATGACATTTATTTATTTGTTTTGGGGATTCATTTCTTGAATTCTTGTGTAATAAAAATTAACCTCCAAAACAAACAAATAAATAAATGTCATCTATTTGGTCATTATTTTTTCACTTTTAAAAATCACATCCCTTTTGAAATGACACTTTTCAGGTTGTTTTATTATGAATTATTTTAAGACATTTATGTTTTCTAAATATTATCTATTATAGTCAACAGTCTTATCATATAGTTACTAAAGGTATCAGAAGTAAGATCTTTGAACTAAGAATTAAGAGCTCTAGGCTGATTTCCTTGGTTTACCACTAAAAATCTAGTTTATAACCCAAGTAAATCACCCAACTAAGTCAGAATTAACCAAGGTTAAGTCATAAAAGTAGAGGCAAGGGGCAGCTAGTTGGTACAATAGATAGAACAACAGCCCTGAAGTCAGAAGGACCTGAGTTCAAACCTACCTTCAGACACTTAATAATTATTTAGCTGTGCGACCTTGGGCAAGTCATTCAATCTCATCGCCTTGCAAAAACAAAAAACAAAACAAAATAAAAGTATAGGCATAAAAACTTCTTAACTATTTCTTTTTTATTCCAAGGTTAGTTAGCTTATCTAACTAGACTGTTTCAGGAAAAGGGCTGAGAGTATTGCATAATTATTATTGACCCATAAGGTATTACCTATGCCTGGGAAACCTTTATCTTTTCAAAGTCAGTGCTTATGGTTTCTGATTTTTACCAAGCTAAATTCAGTCTCTTTTCACACACACACACCACCCCCCCCCCCCGCCCCAGTCCTCTGATGGTTTCTTTAGGTATTATATTGTGCTCTGGTGCTATCAATGGCTAAAATGACATGAAAAGGAAAAAATAAAATTTTAAAATGTGATAAAATCTGAAGCCCAATGTATCATCATTAATAAAGAATGAATTTGTATCTGGATTAGCTTGCCAGTGACATTGTGTACAAAAGTAACCTCACTCATCAGCCACAGGGCTCTCTATCCATAATGATGACATAATGTTCTATTCCATTTATCAAGGGACCTGTAAGCTAAAAGCTAGGAAGATGCAGCTGATTGGTTTCAGTTTACAGCAGGGAAATCTTCATCTCCTAATTGAATAGAAATTGATTTTTCAACAATAAGATTCCCTCACCATGAATACAACTCAAGAAGGTACTCAAAAAGTAAAGAACCAGTAACTGAACATTTACAGGATTAACTGGGTGAGGAATGTAGAATTTATTTTTTAGTTGATCTACATTTTATTTCATTCTAAATCATTGCTTCAGTTATCTGAATGATTAGTGGTCACCTCCAGAAAACAGGGTAAAAGGCATATATTCTTTCTCTATCTCCCTGTCTCTAGGCTTCATATGCAATTTAGAGCTGAGAATGTCAGTGAAAAAAGAAAATTCAGTCTTTAGTCTATGTTGAGCTGGGGGATTTTGTAAAAATTTGTGTGAAAGTTCCAAGGTTCAACAATGGTATGAGCTCTGAGCTATAAAAACTGTACTTTTAAAACTCCAGCCCAGTCATTCAAAAAAAAATCTATGCAGAATAAACACAAATTAAATCAAGTCAAAACAGTTTTGACAAAGATGATTAGGTAACTAAACCATGATATTTTCCATAAACTAGAGCTGGGTAAAGAATTCAGGATTTAAGGGGGCAGCTAGGTGGCTTGGTAGATAAGAGCACAAGCACTGGAGTCAGGAAGACTTGAGTTCAAATCTGATCTCAGACACATAATAATTACCTAACTGTGTGACCTTGGGCAAGTAACTTAACCCCACTGCCTTGCCAAAAAAAAAAGAGTTCAGGGTTTACATGAAGCCTGCCACCAGCTGTAATTACAGTACTGAATGAAGTTGAGACAAACCAGAACATTCATTTTGATTCCATTCAGCAAGCATTTGTCAAGTCCTGGGGTTACAAATAAAAAACAAAAAAATAAAAATAAAACAAAAAACAAAATTAAAAAAACCCTCTGCCTTTAAGGAACTTGTATTCTATTATAATATGTACACAAATAAGTCAATTTTGTTGTTGAGCAGTTTTCAGTTGCATCTGACCCTTTGTTAACCATTTGGAATTTTCTTGGCAGATATTTGTTGATCAGTTTGCCATTTCTTGCTCCAGCTGATTTTATACATGCAACCTAGGCAAACAGGGTTAAGTGACTTGCCCACAGTCACATAGCTAGTAGATCAGATTTGAAATCAAGAAGACCCAGTCTTTATGACTCAACTCCTGGAGTCACTGAACCACCTAGCAGCCCCAGAAAAGTAAATACAAAATAGTTGATATTTCAAAATAAAATAAATCATAGCAGGACACTGCTAGAATTTTGTCCAGAGTTTAAAAGCTCAGAATGACCTAAGAATGACAAACAAACCAAAGGAAAAAACTCTAAAAATGATGCTTAAAACAAAATAAAACAAAAACTGTATTGGGAAAAGAAGAGGATAAAGTAGGAATAAGAGACTTAAGCCTATGACCAAAATTATTTTGCTTCAGTTTTCTCTATTAAAAAAAAAAGAGTGATCTTTGGATTTGAAAGAATGGGTCATAAATGAAAAATTGGGAAGTTGATAACAAAGATAAGCAAAAATATAACAAGAGAACGTATGTCACCATTGATAAAATCATGTCCATTGGCCCAGATGAATTATAGTCTTGAACTGATAGTGTAATTGCTGAGCTATTTTAATTGAGAAGGGAAAAATCATGAAGGATGGATGAAGTAGTACAACTGAACTGGAAAAAAGCCAATATTACCCAAAAGAACAAACAAATAAATAAACCAGCACAAAATACAAAAAACAAAACAAAAAAGAAGAGTATATTTAAAGACTTTGATTCCCCCCATAATTCTAAGATGTAAACAGATTTTTCTGATGACAAAAAAAATGAAGAGAAATTAAGAAGCCTCTTGATGAGGGTGAAAGAGGAGATTATAAAAGTTGACTTGAAGATTAACATCAGAGAAAGGAGAAAGAGAGAGAGATATCTTGGCAACCAGTTCCATTGCTTCCTGGCAAATAGAGGGAGAAAAAAATGTCAGTAATGTCAGATTTCATATTCTTGGGCTCAAAGTTCACTGCAGACAGATACTGCAGCCATGAAATTAGAAGACACTTGCACTTTGAAATGAAAACTATGGCAAATCTGGACAGCATACTAAAAAGCAGAAACATAACCTTACTGACAATGGTCTGGATAATTCAAAAATATGGTTTTTCCAGTAGCAATACATGGTTTTGAGAGTTGAATTATAAGGAAAGCTGAGTGCAACAGAATTGACATTCTTGAATCATGGGGCAAGGAAGAGTGTTAAGAGTCCATTAGACAATCTGAGGTCAAATCTCTCAATACTTAAATTAATTCAGGCTATTAAATTAAAAATCATTTACTGGAGCTGAAGCTTAAACTTTGACCACATAATGGGAATATAGAACTTATTGGAAAAGACCCTAATGTTGGGAAAGATTGAAAGCAAAATGAAAAAGGGACAGTAATGAATGAGATGGTTAGATAGTATCACAAAAATGATAAACATGAATTTGGACAAACTGAGAGGTAGAATAATCTGACATTTTGTGGTCCATGAGGTCACAAAACATAGGACACAACTCAGCAATAGCAAATGAATATTAAGAAAGGGTATCACTGACAAAGATCCAAGAAGATAGTATCAGACAAGTTTTGCCAGATGAAATAAAATATTTTTCTACTCTATTTCTAATCATAAAACATCAAAAGAATGTTATAGTTGAGCTAACTTTTAGCATAATACTTGATAAAGTATCCTATTTGAGTATCTGTCATACTGATAGATTTAGATCTCAAAGGGGCCTTAAAAGTCATAAATATGGGGACAGCTAGGGGGCACAGTGGATAGAGCATTGGCCCTGGAGTCAGGAAGACCTGAGTTCAAATTTGGCCTCAAATACTTAATAATTTTCTAGCTGTGTGACCTTGGGCAAGTTACTTAATCCCATTGCCTTAAATAAAATAAAAAAAAATTATTTAAAAAGTCATAAATATAAAATCTTTATTTTACAGATGACTAAACTAAGATTCAGAGAGGTGAAATGACTTAGTCAGAATTATATGGAAATGCCCATAAGTTGCAGAATGGCTAAACAAGTTATAAAATATGAATACTATGGAATATTATTGTTCTATAAGAAATCCTAAATGATCATACTCTAGAGAAGCTTGGAATGACTTACAGAATCTGATGCTGAGCAAAGGGAGCAGAACCAAGAGAACAATATATACATTAATAACATTGTGAGATGATCAACCTTGATGGAAGCAGCTCCTTTCAGTAGTTCAGAGAGCTAGGACAACCATATTAGACTAGATATGGACGATGATATCCCCATGCAGAGGCAGAAAAACAAAACAAAACACACACACACACACACACACACACACACACACACACACACACACACCTTCAGAATCTGATGAGCATTTTATAAAAATTATCTCTTATATATCTCATTCCCTTAATCCTATTTCCTCATACCAAAAATGACTAATCTGTAAACATGTTTATCAAAAATATGTATGTACAATGCTAACCTGACTGTTTATCACTGAGGGGAGAAGGATGGGAAGGGATGGTGGAAGGAAATTTGAAATTCAATAAATCTAGTACCTCTTTAAGGGCAAATTAATTTGTTAGTATAGTATATAGTATAGCCTATGAATAATGTTATCAATATCCAAATGGTACTTGGCAAGAAAAAAATAGTTCACCACCTCTGATTTATAATAAGAAGGACACACTATGCAAATGAGCAGAGAAGGAATATGAGTTTCATATATGTATATACATTCATTCTACTTAAATTTCATGGTTTCTATTATCTTTATACTGACGACTCCTAACTGTATATAACCATTCTAGTTTCTGTCCATTCTGTATCACTAACTAGTTACTGAATATTTAAAATGTGATGACCTATAGATATTTCTTACTCATGTCCAAAAGAAAACTTATAATATTTCACTTCAACTTTAGCCCCTCATTATCATTACTGAAATCATCTTTATGAGATATTTATTGAATACTTCCTATGTCCCAGGCACTTTCTAAGATCTAGGGATTCAAAGAAAGACAAAACCATATTCCCTCTCTTCAAGGAGCTCAAAAAAGTTTTAATCAACAAAGGCTTCTTGTAAAAGAAAGTGAGGAGCCATAAATGAGGAAAGAAAATGTTCTAGACTTGGTTTATTGACTGACAGTGAAAAAACAAGGAATTTCAAGATAGAGTAGCTTTCTGTGAAAAGGCCAGTGTCCCTGGAGAATAGCAAAGTAAAGATGAGAAAAGTAAAAATAGGAATCCAAGCTTGAAATCTTGTTGTTATCAAACAATTAACACATATTCTTCTAAATCTATTAGGTGCCAAACACTGCCCAAGAGTACAAAAAAGAAACAATATCTATTTATATGTACCTTACAATCTTATGAGTTACTCAAAAATGCATATATAAATATATATAGCACAAGTTTTGAAATAAAATGTTTTGTGCATGTATATTGTGTGTGTGTGTATGTGTGTTTGTGTGTGTGTGTGTGTGTGTGCGCATGCGCATTTCTATATAGGAAAATTTCTTGCTGAAAATAGTACTTGATGTAATCTAAGAAAGAAAGGGATTCTTTGAGGTAGAGGTAAGAAGGGAATACATTCCAGGCATGTGGGAGACTAAGTGTAAAGGCACTACTTGGAAGATCATGTGTTGAAAGTAAAGAACAACTAGGAAGCCAGATTGGCTGAATTACAGAGAATAAGGGAGAGCAATGTTCATAAGCCAAGATAATAACTTGGGACCAGGTTATGAAAGTTCATAAAAACTACAAAAAATAGTTTATATTTAATGCTGAAGGAAATAGGAAACCTTGAAATTAATTGATTAGGTAAGTCACATTGGCAGATCTTTACTTGTGGAAACATCATTTTAGCAACATTTTGTTGGAAAAACAGAAAGGGTGAGAGACTTGAGTCAGGGAAAACAATTAGTAAGCTATTAAGGTTCACCTGAACTAAGGTGAATAGAAAGAAGGAGGTCAGCTGTAAAAAATTCGTACAAGTAGAAATGAGAAGACTGGAAATTGGATGGTTTTAAAGAGTGAGGAAGATTGAGGAATCAGTATGAATGCTATGAGGATCAAGATGGCGGTACCCTTGACAGAAAAATGAAGTTAAGAGGAGAGTTTAAGGGGTTCATCACATATGTTCACTCAAATGCAAGGTTTGTTCATTTCTACATCTGAAGAACCTTTTTACTTTCATCCCCTTTTCTTTTCTCACATAATTACCTCTTTACTTCAAATCCTCATCACCTCTTTCTTGAAATATTACAAATGCCTTCAAATTGATTTCTCTGGCTTAAGTTTTTGTCCCTTCCAATCCACTGTACACACAGGTGAAAAGGTGATTTTCCTAATGTGCAAGTTTGAATGTTATTCCTCTACTTGTAGGATTAATTATAAACTCCTTCAATTAGCATTTCTTCACATTTTGCTTTCACCCACCTCTCCAAACCTTTTACACATTGTATACTTCACACATGCTAAAATCCAACCAGATTAGATATACTGTGCTTGACACCATAACTGTGGAAATGCTTGTAAACTGAGGGAATTGAAATAGTTGGTTTCAAAGATTCCTCTAGTTTTTAAAGTCAAATATCCTTACCCCAAATTGTCTTCTCATTCCACTATTTAATTCCACTCATTCCACTATGACTGCCTTTCATGTAGGGAAAATTTTAAGAATTAATAGATCTCTGGTCTTACAACAAAAGAAAGGTTAAACTACGTTTCCCCCCTAGCCCTACTTCCATCCACATGACCTCCTAAAAATTGTATCCTGAGCTCTTCATGCTATAGACATCTCTGATACAAATTTTCTATTTAAAATAAATGAAAGCCCCAGTGATTGCTAAAATATGTCTCTAATCCAAGGACACACAACCTGACACCTGCAGGTCTAACTTGAGCCTGAACCTAGAAAACAGCCTGCCCTAGAAAAGCATTTCAGTCTAAGACTGTTAGAAATGGTTGGTTCTCTCATAATGAGAGAAGTAGTGAGTTAGGAGAGAATTTCCAACTGAGGTTTGTGTTAACAAGCATAGAATATGAATCACAGCAAAGAGAGAACAAATATGTCATCCATCTCATAAGCAAAATTTTTCTGTGTTAGTTAGCAGGTTCATTTTTGAATTTAAACAAATTTCCTACAGTTGTTACTATTCTAAGGGAAGAGGAGAAAAGAGAAAAAAAGAAAAGAAAGGGAGATAAAAAGAGCAACCCAAATGATTTTTTTAAATAATTATAATCTAAAGGGAACTAGTGGACAAAGGAAAATAAAGTATACTTCTTTATTCCTTCTCCAATAAATAGTAGTTGGATTTTTATTCCTACAGTTATTCTTAAATTTAGTTTCTTCCTTCTCTTGTATCTCTTCTTTTCTTATACCTCCATCATCACAAACAAAGTTAATGAATTATGGAAACAGAATTGAGAAAAGGCATCAAAGTATATCTAAATACCTAAGAAAAAAGATGATAAGAAATTACCTCCCTAGGTAATGCATTCATTGCATTTTGGGACAATTATCAATATTGGACTATTTTTGCCTTTCAAAAAGTTGAAATCTATCTTTCTGATACAGTCACATATTTTCTGAGACCAAGAAGGAAATAATTCTATGGCAGGTCTTCTACTTGAAGATAAATATCTTATCACCTCCCTCTCTCCCATTCTTTTCTTTCATTATTGTTCCTTTAATCCTTTTAGTAGATTTAAAAATGAGGAGCATTTCTACCTGAAACACTGCCCTTTCTTTCCTATCCCCTGGTTATATCTTTATCACATTATATTGAAACTACTGAGAAGTATCATTATTTTGAGGAATTATTACCACAATGGAGAGAGTGCTAGCACTGATATCAAGCTCTAAGTTTGAATCCTACCTCAAATATATCTATTAACTTATCTGACCTTGGGCAAGTGATACAATCTCTGTTTGCCTCAATTTCTGCATCTCTAAAATGGGATAAATAATAATTTCTACATCAGAGTTATGAGGATCAAGAAAGCACTAGGCAAAACTTAAGATGCTATGTAAATATTGGATGATAATATTGATGATGATGATGATGATGATGGTAAGAAAAATGTGGTTATAGTCTCTACCATAATCCATTGTTTAAATTAATATGTTTCTTCTTCTAGTTTCATGTCTTTGAAATGAATGTAAAGTATGCAAAGAGGAAAATTTAGGTTCTTTGTAAAAAATGACAACTTAATAGCCACCCCAAAGTGAAATAGACTGCCTTGGAAGGTATTGGATTAGCCTTCCTAAAATGTCTTCCAACAAAGGCTGAATGCTTACTCATACAACATGTGGCATATTGTACAAAGGGTGATTATTCAAATGCAGGTTTGGATTATATATCATCTGAGGCACTTTTTAGCCTCAAGATTCTGTGATTCCTGTTACAATACTTGTCCCCTTTCCCCCATTTTCCATTGAACTTTCAGATAGATCTCCTTTTCTTTCCCTTCTTTTAAAATGTCAATTTTTACATTTTCATTTGTTTTTTTCTCTATCTTTCATAAGTATAATTCCTAAATTTAAGACGTCTCCCATCTCATTGAAGCCAGGCAACTGCATAACTTACACTACAATGGATGTTCCTTTTCATTCCAGTTCAATAAAGTATGATGGGAATAGCACAAGAATAAAAGTGAAGGCTCTGGCCCTGTCACTGAGAAAGTTATATTTCCTCTTCTGACTTTATTTTCCAGTCAAGAAAAAAAAAGAAAGGGTTTAGAATAAGTATTATCTAAGATCTCCAACTGCAAAAGATTATGATTCTAGATCAAGTAGACTGTTTAAATAGGGAAAGGATATACATATAATCCAGTACTCTTGAATGTATATAATTCACACTACTGAAATTAGCAATTTAGGACAAAAAAATTATAATCTTCTTTTGCTGTTTGTGATCCCAACCTGTTTTTTCCCTTTCCAATATATTAAAATGAAATAAAAAATAATCTTTAACTTCAGTTCAAGAGATATAATTTACTTCTCTTCAATTTTGAACCTGTTGATTATGAATGTGCTGTTCTATAGTCTCTTTGAAACTCTCCACTGAGGTTTAAAAATGTGGATTTCACATGATCCAATTCTTTCAAAGCTCTGAATAACTGTGACATTATTGTAGCCAAGAAATGGAGAGCCAAAAATGATACAAAATGCCTAGGTTTGAAGCCCCTTGAGTATCTTTTTTTTTTCATCACACAATCTGTTCAGGTCATGGATTCAACCATTTACTAAGCAGCACCTGCTTGTAAATAATTTTAGGTTTTTTTCACATAAAAATCCCAACATATTATCTGAAATCCTTTAATAAAGAAGAAATGGCGATAGCTGCCACCTTATCGAATTTAAATAGGGAATAGACCTAATTGGTTTTTAGCCCCAAATTTCCAGTATTTAAATAGCTGGAGACACTAGTTGACCGGTAACCAAGAGAATTAAACAATTCTTGCCTATTCTCTTCCATAATACATTATTTATATTAATATGCTCTTTTTTTTATCCTTTGGGGTTATATCCATGAAACAAATCTGAAATGGATTCAGGTTTGTCCCTTTCAATTGATAATTAGATGAACATTGAAACAGAGCCTTTGTATTTATTTACATAATTGCTAATTAAACCATGTGATCTTTGAAAAAATCAGAAGATACAATTCACGAGCTATTAAAATGTGAAACCCAAAGTGAATGAGATTATACCTTATAAATGATGGAAGCCTGTAACTATTAGATGATATGTATTTAAAGAAATCCAACACATAGAAATAATAAGGCTGATATTTCTGAGGATATTTAACTACTAACAGTTACAACTGAAAACTGTAAATTTTTAGGCTGTCTACATAGAGATTTCCTAATTAAATGTGTATCTGAATATAAGCAAAAAGCCTTTTCTCATCATGGTGCTATAAAAATTTGGGTGTTCACCAAGGTTTGGGTAATATAACATATGCTCCGAAAGTTCCTCCATAACTGGAGAAATTAAGTTGAGAACTAATAGAACAAGTACCAGACTAGCTAAGTGTGAAGAAACCCATCACGCAAAGGTTACCCAGGAGATGATTAATATTTTGGTCACAAAACTCATGAAACTATCCTACTAAGTTGTGGATGGTTTGTGATCTATATCAATTGGGGATGCCATTTAAGTTTAATATAGACCTGTGATTTCAATTAATAAGGAAATCCAAATGAGCAAATACTTATGACCAAATTAGATCATCAGATGTCCTCTAATTAATAATCTTTAGAGTTGCCTGAAGTAATTTTTAAGGGACCTGAATAGGATTAATCTCTCCTATAGGGTAGAAGAGGAGCTTAAATCTGTCTTATGGACTCTGAGCTGGTTTATCTGTTGACTAGGCCATGGCCACTTGGAAATTTTGGAGGAGGGGTGGTTAGAGAGAGGGTTACCAAACTGATAAATTGATAGATTCTGAATCTTTTGAAGTATTGAAATTTGGAGTACCAAGAAAATTCTAGAAGATTTCAATCTCATTTCTAATTATCATTAAGAAGAGAGACATGAAAGATGAGAATGGCATGATAAAAATTATTAAATTCTATAATACTAAATGTTTTTTCTTTCTCTATTTTCCTCTCTGTATACAGAACAGGGTCTGATGAATGCAACATCAACAGGAGAAAGTGATAAGAAAGAAGTTAAGAAGGAAAAAGGGAGAATGATTCTTTTTTATGATGAGAAATATATGTAATGGAATGTAGCACATTCCTAGACCACCTATGATGTTATAGCTCATTTGGAAGCTTTGGGTGATCACTTCCAGGAAACTGGATGACTGTCATTCATGTAGGCATTCTGCCTAGAACTTTCACAGGATTGGGAGCCACCTTCTTATCCTAACTACATAGACAAAACAATCAGTCATTCAGTCAAATAAACATTGTTGAGTTACAGGCACTGTGTTTAGCACTGGGTATATAAAGTTAAGAGACAGTCCCTACTCTCAAGGAGATCACAGTTTAATGAGGAAGATAACTTGAAAACACTTATGCATATACAAGATATGTATAGAAATAATTTAAAATAATATGCATATACAAGATATGTATAGAAATAATTAAAAGTAATCAATAGACATAAAGCACTAGGATTATGTTGGTCAGAAAGGCTACTTGTAGAAGGTGAGATTTTTAGCTAGAGTTTGAAGGAAGGCAGAGAATTAGAGAAGGGTAGAGGGAATATGGAGAACATTTGGTGAAAATTCCTGAAGTCCGAAGAAAGAATGTTTTATATGAGGATTATGTAACATAGTAGAAAAGTAGAAAGAAAAGACTGAAAAATGAAGGAAAGATTCAGGTAAAGAAGGAATCAAGAAAATTTTATAATAGGTCAAGAGGCAATAGGGAGCTACTGGATTTTATTGAATAGTAGTTTGACATGGACCTATCTGTACTTTAAGATTAATTTTATAGTTGACTAGACGTGAACTGAATTGGAAAGAAACTTTAGACAACACTATTACAATAGTTCAGGAATTTTATGAGGGCATGCAACAGAGTGGTGTCAGTGTCAGAGGAAAGAAGGGTCTATATATGATAGATGTTACAAAACAATTTTAGGGGAATGATTCCTCCCATATACTATCTCAGTGATTGGGGAGTGATAAACTCATAGGTAAACTCACCTGTTATATAGAATTAATCTGTGAGAAACTGAGGATGAACATATGTTATATCCAATGTCTTTGAAATGCCTTGACTGAACTTTTCCTACATATGGCTGAGGGGAAGAATTATTTAACTCCTATTTGAGGATAATGTATAAACTCTTTTCCCACACAACTCCCTCCCTCCCTCCCTCCATGTGGTTGCAAAATATATGTCTGGAGATTCTGTCTTTTCATTTTCTTTTCTTTTTCTATATTATGTATAGTCAATGGATTCCAGTTGTGAATCTCTAACTACTGTGTCTCAGAGTTCAAGAATCCAGGCTGGATGCTCCAACAACAAACTCTGGACCAGAACTAAGTTGGATTAATTCTATGTAACAAGTAAACTTAATTTGAGATTAATTCTTATCCACTCCCCAATAACTGTAACAGTTTAGGGGCAATTATATCCCTGAAGTTTAGATGGAATTTTTTGTATGTTCTTTTTATATTTTTGAAGTAAATATCCTGTTGTAAAAGCTAATCCAATGTTAAGTGGTTAAATGGAACTAGAGTGCTACTTACTGGGTCCAACCCAATCTGGGGAAGCTTGAACTCATGGGAGAGGAAAGAAATTCTCCAGTCTATCTTCTCCACATACTATAGAATCATACAGGGGTAAAATGTAA
The DNA here is from genome assembly GCF_037893015.1 of Macrotis lagotis. Lineage (NCBI taxonomy): Eukaryota > Metazoa > Chordata > Mammalia > Peramelemorphia > Peramelidae > Macrotis > Macrotis lagotis. The sequence goes on from NC_133665.1 coordinate 76,649,653, forward strand.
CAGACTGACCCTGCAGAGTAGAGCCAGAGTCTACCATGTTACACAAATACTCTCAGCAGCATTATGTAGGGTCTCTTTCATTTTTCTTTCTGTTAGGTGGACAGAAATCAAGTAGAGACTCTACAGGCAGCACACACAATGCCATCAAAGACTGTATATGTCTAAGAAGGGAAGAAAATAGCCACTGAGAAATAAAGAGTCCAAGGTACTTTGATAGCAAGTCAGTTTTTATCAGATATAGCAAAGCTTTGAGGTTTCCTGACTATAATTTAAGACTGAGAATGTATTAATAAAGTTAAAGATAAATAATAAAGTACTCACCTGGGTTTAATTATAATCAAGAATTGTATTTAGAGAAGTTAGCAGTTTGGGGGCACTATTATTAATTTTTTCTATTTAAACTTTGTGTGTAACATTCTTCAAGACCTAAATGCTACATACATAAAGAAAAATAAGATGAAGGATGCCTGTAAATGTTAAAGTATGTATTCAAATGTATATTTTATTATAAAGTTGCTTTAAAACAACATAATCGAAATAAGGATCCAAAAAAACATTTATTAAGTGATCATTTTACTGTTGATTTTTACTCACTGAAATCATGTCCATTTTTTGTGACCCATTTGGATTTTTCTTGGCAAAGATGCTGGAGTATTTAGTCATTTTCTTCTCCAGTTCATTATACACATGAGAAAACTGTAGCAAATAGGGTTAAGGACCTTATCCAGGGCCTCACAGTTAGTGATATAGACCAGATTTGAATTCAGGTATTCTAGACCCCAGACCTGACTCTCTATTCACTGTGCAACCTTCTTGCCCCATCACTAATTACCATGTGGAAAATATAGTTTCTGGGAATACAAATAGAAAAATAATAAAGCCCCTGAACTTAAGTATGTCACATTCTAACAAGATTTTTGCTTCATGTGCAAGGGAAGAGTCCCATATACTTTAAAGTACAGTGGTGAAGCATATGTTAATGCCATCTCTTTAAAATCATTTCCACTGATGATCTGGTGTCCTTTTCTTATGCTGAACCATTCATCAGTGCCAAGGACTTTCATGGCAGTAACTTTCTCTTCTGGATCTTCAGGAACTTCAGAAACTACTCCTGCAGAATCAGTTACCCAGTTGCATGTTGGTTGCTTTCTAGAACAATGTGAGAGGGCATTGGACTAGAAATGACTGCTATTTCCAATGCTCTTAGGTTGAGGGTCCTGCATTGTTACCATGAGACTCTAAGGGAAAATGATGGTTAATGTGCTAGTAGTGGTTTGACTTGCCTGGCATAGGCTGTCTTCTGATTCTATCTTGTGGGGTATCCTGTTCCTTTGGTTAGACTGCATTGCCCATGTTTTCTGTGGCCATAAGTTGGCAAATAGTAAGCATAACTGGGTTCTTCTCCAAAGAGTTTTATCTGGGCTTCAAGCAGTTATGTGGTCTGGGGCTTCCTGCCACTCTCAGAACTTACTTGCCTATCTACAGATTACTCAGCAGTTATTGTTGGTGTTAATGAGGAAAGGGCGGGGGGAGGGGTCCCTTCTTCACAATGATTTCTGTACTCATTGATAGCTGTGAAGGTTGGTCTAGAAGCAGTTCTGGTAGGGGAGCACTGCCATTCCCATAACTCTGACTCAGGGTCCTGGATTATCCCCATCCAAGTCTGAGGAGAGATGGTGATCAAGGTCATAGTTATGATAGGGATTTGACTTCTTTAATACATGCTACCTTTTGTCCCTTAGCTAGGCTGATTAGTTTGCTCTGTGGATGGCAGTTGTTATGCTATAATATCGCAATAATCAGGGGGTCCTTGACCAGAAAGGCTCATCTAAATCTCATGTGAAATTTGGACCAAATAAAAAAGTTCTCCAGTCACAGAATTTAGCTTTCCAATATGACAATATTCCTCTTTGGATACTTGAGTCTGTGAATCAAAAGTTATTGAATAATTTATAGTAGAAAACAGCAACAATAAATAGACTTATTATTCTCTACTCTTGGTGACACTTGAACAATAGACCTGGACAATGAAAGCAAAGCAAAGGATATGGATTTCTTGAAAAATGGAAATGTGGTGATCTAGCCTAGTTTTCAGGTATTCCATTTCTTAAATATGGTTTACCTCATTCTCTTGTAAACCATATAGTCATGCTACTTCTGATTATTTTCTCCAGTTGTTATGTATTATTTTAAAAATCTTTTAATTTTTCCTTGTGTCCTTTTACATTTGTTACAGAATTAGATTTTTAATAATTTTTGAGATAGTCATATTTATGACTTACCAATCTCTCTAGTTTTAATACCTAAATTGGAACTTTGTGCCAGAGCTATTCTCTGCCATCTGTTACATTTTTGTATTTAGAATTACTTGATCTTTCCCTGATTGATCTAGGTTTTTGTCCAGATCTTTACTACTCACCATTTGACCTTCTCTGGCTCATTGTGTTCAGAGAACTAGATTGTTTGTCTTTCCTGGTGCCTCAAAAGAGATTATGAGGAACCTTCAGCTCATGGACTTGTGCTGTCAAGATCTGAACCTTGAGGCTTTAGTACTTAATTGTCAATATAGCTACTACTCCCCTGGGTTTTGAATGGCCCCCATTCTGACCAGCCTGAGATTTTCTCTGAGGGGTTTTCTACTCTTACTCCTTTCCAAGCAAGACGCTTTGCAAACTATTCAAAATTCTAGCAAGTTTCTTGTCTTTGTGGGTAGGAATATGAGAGGGATAGCAGGCTTATGCATGACTGTTTTTTTCATAAAAGACTATACAATTGGAAAAAAATCCCTTAAAGCAGTTTATTAGATTCTTTACCTTTATTCAGTCTGATTCAAACTTCAGGGTTTTGTTAGAATCCTAGGTCTAGGAAAAAGTCTAACTCTAGTCCAGAATCCTAGTACAAAGACCCATCCTTCCTTTTAGTCCTAGTCTCTGAAACTGAGGAATGATTTTGAAAGTCATCATGTTGTCTTTTAATTCTCTATTCTTGAAGCTAAACAACACAAATTCTTTTAGTTGAAGATATCCATATCAGTATTTCTGCTCTTCATCATTTTAGTCATCATCCCTTAAACATTTTATCAATTTCTGAATATCTTGCCCAAAATGTGGCATGCAGAACCAAATGTAACACAACATGAAATGTTACAATTAGTGCTCCCTATCTTTAGTTACTGTATCTTTAGGAATTTAGACCCCCCCCCCCCAACATATCACACTCAGATCATGAAGCAGAGGAACTATGTTTTTATTTCCCTTTTTTCTGTATTGTTAAAATACTTTCCTTTCAGGATTGGTCTTGCACTTACAGTGAAAATTTCTATCATCTAACAAAGTCTCCTCCTCATTTAACAAAACTTTTCTAAACAGACACTCTATTAAAATAGTTATTCTTTAATACCCTCAAACCTTCTCGATTCTTTATATTAACTCTGCACTTGACTGTATGTAATCCTCTCTAAACTAATGTCTTCAAATTATCTCATGAGGAATAGCATCATATAAACTCTGTGAGGCTAAAATAACTTGTGTTAACAAACTGATGTCTCTGGATTAAGGGGCTATATGTCCTAAGGTTAAACTATAACCCTAGGGACAGCCAGGTGGCACAATGATATAGTAATAGCTCTGGAGTCAGGAGAACCTGAGTTCAAATCCAACCTCAGACACTAAATAATTACCTATCTTGTGATCTTGGGCAAATCATTTAACCCCATTGCCTTGCAAAAAAACGAAACAGAACCAAAAAGACAACAACCCTAGATCCTCCTTCCTCCCACACATACCAGAGACATTCATTATATAAAGTATAAATCACTCCTTTGTTCTTCCCTGGTACTGCTCTAACCCCTCCCTAACTCCTCCCCAGTTCTAGCCTAACTATACCTGATCCCTCCCCCAAGAGTTATTTGAAAAAAAAAGTCTATCTTTCCCTTTCCAGGCTGCTGAGTTTAGCCCATCTTAACCTAGCTATTACCTTGTGGTTATTCCTATCTTTTCTTCTTCTCCCCTCACCATTCTCCCCTTCTTAAAATTGAGATGATGCTCTCATCAGTCCAGCTCTGAACCTATACTTATTGCTGTTTCCTTTTTTTCTTAACCTCACTTCTATTAAAATTTACTTTTTTTAACCTTACTACTTCCCCAAAGAACTCTATGAATTATACTTCCAGAGCAGAGCCAACATGGAGGTATGAAATTAGCATGCTTCTAGAGCTTTTCCTTACACAATGTTGAATGAAACCTCTAGGCAGATAGAGATGATTAAAAAAATTCCATTTCAGTAGAAGAAAGGAGTGACAAATTACCTACATGGGAAGTCTCAAAAGGGTCTATGAATTTGGGGGTGGTTAGGTGGCACAGTGGATAAGAGCACCAGCCCTGGAGTCAGGAGTACCTGAGTTCAAATCTGGCCTCAGACACTTAATAATTACCTAGCTGTGTGGCCTTGGGCAAGCCACTTAACCCCATTGCTTGCAAAAACCTAAAAAAAAAAAAAGAGTCTATGGATTGGACTCATATCCAAAACCTCATAGAAGAGCTTTCAAAAAAATTAAAAACAAAGAAGAGAGGAAGAAAAAAAGGGGAAAAAAGAAATGAGAGCTCTGCACAAAAATTATGAAAAATTGACCAAAGAAATTAACTCCTTTAGAAAGTAAAAGCAACCAACTGGAAAAAGAATATAACTCTTCAAAAAATTAAAATTGAATATCTGGAAAATAATGCAACTCATCTAAAACTCAAATCAACCAACTGGAGAGGAAATGCAACTAAGCAAAAAAAGTAAAATTAATCAACTAGAAAAGGAAACACAAAAGGTAACTGAAAAAATAAAACCCTAAAAATTATAATTGGCCAACTAGAACCTCACTATGAGACACCAAGATTCCATCAAACAAAAGCAAAAGACTGAAGAAAATTGCAGAAAACAAAGTACCTTTTTGGAAAAACAAAAAAATCTAGAAAATAGATCAAGAAGAGACAATTTACAATTTATTGGTCTAACAAAGAATATAGACCAAAAAGAGTGCTTTCAAAACATCTTTCAGAAAATTATTATTGAAAACTGTCCTAATATACTAGATCAAGAAGACAAAATAGCCCTTGAAGAATACAGAGAACACCTCCAGAAAGAGACCCCAGGATAAAAACTCCAAGTACTATCATAACAAATTCCAGAATTTTCAAATAAAAAAGAACTTCTTTAAAGTAGTCAAAAAGATGCAATTTAAATACAAAGGAAGTACAATTGGAATTACACAAGACTTATCAGATTCAACATTAAAGGACTGGAGGACCTGGAATATGATATTTTGGAGGGAAAAAGATCTTTAATTACAACCAAGAAACTCTGTGAATTAAGTAAAAATATTTTACACTAAATTGAAATAAAACTTATGGACATTTCTTACACTCCTTAGTCAGAGAGCCTTGTGATTTCTTCATCAATAAAGGAATCCCAGAAGTCTTTGTGAACCCCTTCCCCTCCCCCTGAAATTATAATATGATTTTCTAGTCACCTAAAGTTCACAAGACCTTTTCCAGGCAAATTTCTATGTAGCTATCATGACCCTACTCTATGATGCATTTGTGAGGTTGAATTTTAAAAGCTGTATGAATTTTATTTATATCTATTGATTGTCTTATTTTATATTTGACTTAATATTCTTCTCCAAAGGGGAATATTTTTCTTCAAAATATACCATCTACCATATTACCTAACATTCTGAGCTTTCTCTCATCTGCATGTTATCCAGTCATTGATAAAAAAATGTTAAATAGTACAGAGACAGGAGAAGATACCTGAATCACAGAATTAAAACAAGGAAAAATTCTCAGAGTTTGAGGATCCATCAGTCATTCAAACTGTACTTGACCAGAAATTCCTTATAATTCATACCCAATAAGTGTACTTTTGACATTGCAATAAAGACATCCAGTGAGGAGGAATAACTTCCTTCTAAGGCATCAAATTAAATTTTCGGATAACTTCAGATAACTTCAGTTAACTCCTCCAATTTAGGGGGTTAAAAATCATATTAAGAATACCTCCCCCCTTGGGGCAGCTAGGTGGTACAGTGGATAGATCACTGGCCCTGGAGTCAGGAATATCTGAGTTCAAATCTGGCCTCAGACACTTAATAATTACCTAGCTGTGTGGCCTTGGGCAAGCCACTTAACCCCACTGCCTTGCAAAAAAAAAAAAAGAATGCCTCCCCCTTGGGGGGGGGGGGTGGAACCAAGATGGTGGTATGAGAACAGCCTCTCCTAGGAGCCCTTTCCAAAATATTTCAAAAACCTTAAAATTATGACTTGAACTAAATTTTCAAGAGGCAGAAACCACAGAAAGATCCAGTGAAGCTATTCTTCAGCTCAAGGTAACCTGGAAGATCATGGGAAGGCCCTGTTCCATGGTGTTGGAGGGGACAACAGTGCAGCTAGAATCTACATGCTGGAGCAAAGGAGCTCCAGCCTTCCCAGAACAGCCTGAGGGGCACCTGGGTCCCTTTGAGCCACCTCTTGGCAACAAAAGCAGTTTCCTGACATGCCAATCCAGGGAACACCAAGCACAACTTGGAGGATCAGCAGGGGGAACTTCTGTCAGAGTGAGTGGGAGCCAGCATTGCCTTCCTCAGTGCAGCCCAGATCTCAGGAAATGGGAGCAGGGCCACAGAGCTACTTAGCAGGGGGGTTCCCCAGCAGCTGTTTCCAGAGTGCTTAGGCAACAGAAGGTACTCTGGGGCTTTGTCCATATTTAGAGCCGAATCACAGTCTGGGCCCCTGCCATAGGGATCCTCCTCACTGCCCCTGGGGAGAGGGGTATACTTGTGGTCATCCACAGACCAGAGCACAGGCCAGGATCCAGGAGAACAGTCAGAACCTCTTATAAGATATTTTTTTTGCAAGGCAATGGGGTTAAGTGGCTTTCCCAAGGCCACACAGCTAGGTAATTTTTAAGTGTCTGAGACCGGATTTGAACCCAGGTACTCCTGACTCCAGGGCTGGTGCTTTATCCACTATCCCACCTAGCCACCCCCCTCATAAGATATTGGAGGAACTGAGGTCCTTGTGGGAGTGTCCCAATAATACTCAAAAGTTCAGGAAGCACCCCAAAACCAGAGCACAGACTGAGTAAATGAACACACAGGAAAAAAAGGAAACTGACCAGAGATAATTACTATGGTCCCATGGAAGATCAAAACACACACTCAGGATGACAAAGTTCAAGCTTCTCCATCTAAAACCTCCAAGGAAAATAGGAATTTAGCTCAGACTATGACAGAACTCAAAAAAAGATTTTGAAAATCAAATAAGGGAGGTAGAGGAAAAATTAGGAAGAGAAATGAGAAAGATGCAGGGAAAACATGAAAACCAAGTCAGAAGCTTGCTGAAGGAGATAAAAAAATGCTGAAGAAAATAACATGCTAAAAACCAGTTTAGGTCAAATGGAAAAGGTCCAAAAAGTTGAGAATTCCTTAAAAAGCAGAATTGGAGAGATGGAAAAGGAGAGAAGAAAGTTGTCTGAAGAAAGCAACTACTTGACAGAGCTAAAGGAAGCCAATGACTTTGAGAGGAATCAAGAAACAATAGCACAATACCAAAGAATGAAAAAGTAGAAGAAAACATGAAATATCTCATTGAAAAAAACAACTGACCTGGAAAACAGATTCAGGAGAGGAAATTTTTTTTTCTGCTTTAGGTTTTTGCAAGGCAGTGGGGTTAAGTAACTTGCCCAAGGCCACTCAGCTAGGTAATTAAATGTCTGAGACCGATTTCTGAATTCAGGTACTCCTGACTCCAGAGCCAGTGCTCTATCCACGGTGCCACCTAACTGTCCCCAGGAAAGACAATTTAAAAATAATTGGGCTATCTGAAAGTCACGATTAGGAAAAGAGCCTTGACTTCATTTTTAAAGAATTTCTACAGGAAAAAAATGCCCTGAGATTCTAGAATCAGAGGGCAAAAATAGAAATTGAGAGAATCTGCCAATTTCTTCCTGAAAGAGATCCCCGAAAAAACAAAAAAAAAAAAAATAACCCCAAGGAATATTATAGCCAAGTTCTAGAATGCCCAAGTCAGAGAGAAAATATTACAAGCAGAAAATGAAACAATTCAAATACTGTAGAGTTACAGTCAGGATTACATAGGATTTAGCAGCATCCACATTAAGGGCTCAAAGGACTTGGAATATAATACTCTGGAAAGCAAAAGAATTTGGAATGTAACCAAGAATCAACTACCCAGCAAAACTTAACATCTTCCAGGGGAAAAGATGGACTTTCAATTAAACAGGGGAATTACAAATGTTCCTGTTGAAATGGTCAGAGCTGAAGAGAAAGTTCGATTTTCAAGCACAGGACTCAGATAGAGAGGGTGGATGAGAAGAGTAAATTATGAGGGATTTTATGAAGATGAACTGTGTGTATTCCTGGATAGGAAGAAGATATTGATAATACTCATATGAACCTTCTCATTTATTAGAGCAATTAGAAGGAACTTTTATAGATAAGGCACAGGAGGGAGCTGAATTTGAAGGCATAATATATTGTAAAAATGGAGTCAATGGGTGAAAAGGAAATGTACTGGGACAAAGAGAAAGGAGAGGTAGAATAGACTAAGATGTTTCATGTAAAACAGTCAAGAAATAGATTTTGCAATGGAGTAGAAGGGGGAAGGTGAAGGGGAATGAGGGAGTCTTCATTTTCATTGGTAATGACTCAGAGGGGAAACAACATACACACTCAATAGGGTATAGAAATCTAGAAGGAAAAGGAGAGAAAGGGGGTGGGAAAACAGGGATGGGGAGGGGAGGGGGATGTAGGTGATATAGGAAAGGGTAGATCATAGGAGAGGATAGTCAGATATAACACATTTTCTTTTTTACTTTTTGAAAGGTGGTGGGTTTAGGTGACCTGTGTAGGACCACAGGACTGGGTGGTCGCTGGGTCTCTGGAATGGGATGTAGACTTGAGATCCCTTGGCCCCAGGTCCAGTGCTCTGTCTGCTGTACTACTTGGCTTCCCCCACTGCAAACTTTGGAGGGACAGAATGAAAGGAGAAAGAAAATATAATAAATGGTAGAGGGGAGGAATGGATGGAGGGAATTACAATCAGCAACAGCAACTGTGGAAAAATATTGAAGTAGCTTCTCTGATGGACTTATGATAAACAATGCCATCCACCCCAGAGACAGAACTGATGGTATCAGAACACAGACTGAAGCACATTATTTCTCATGAGCTTTCTCATTTTTGTAGAGGGGAGAGGGGATTATTTTTACTCTTACAGCAAGACTATTTTAGTAATGTGTAAACAAATTAAAATGTAAATTAAAAAAACAAAGAATACCTCCCCCTTTCTGTTTGGGAATTTCCCTTCTTTCTACCAAAGGTAAAATCCACGAACTCTCTTACCTAGAATTTCTAAAGAAACAACTCTTTTGCTGTCATTGCTCAGGAATCTAAAAGGCTACCTGGGGACAGTTCCATGCTGCTTACTGGAGTTAGTAAACAATTGTGTAGTCCAATTTCATCTTCAAAAAGCTACATTTGCAGAGGCAATCCTCTTTCTCTTGCTGTAAGTCTAGCTTCTGGATTCTGGAATCTAGAGTAATAGTTGTCTCCATTGTTTTTTCAAGGTTCAAATGAGACAATGTATTTAAAGTTTTTCAAAAACTCCAAAATCAATATAAATAAAAACCATTGGTCTAGCAGAAAAAGAACTGCATCTAGGAGGAGGACCTGTACCCAAATTCCAGATCTGTCACTTACAAACTGTAAGGATTTGGGTTAAATCACATACTTTTTAAGCCTCAGTTTCTTCCTCCATAGGGTTAGTGAACTGGATTAGATGTGATCCATGATGATAATGAAAATGATGATGGTTAGTGTCAATATTAAACTGTACCTGTTGAATCATTTTAATGGAGATTAGATTATATATCCATAATGCCTGGCAACGAGGACCTTAACTTTTAAGCTTCTGATACTGCTATGGTTACTGACAGATTTGCAGATATTTTTAAGGGGATCCTATCAATACAACAGTAATGCTGTGCTTTACATAAGAAAAGCTGTCATTCCCACTGTAACAGATGTGCAGGTATTGAATGATTTGAAGAAAATAGGTACATGACAGCAATATATTGTTTCCTTTACTGTCACCTTATTACAAAGGATTCTTCAGCATTTTAGACAAAATGTTCCTAATATACCACTTCAAAAATCTTAAGGGGTAGACTTTAAGGGGTGATGATGGGTTCTAAAATTTTATCCATATTGCTTAGCAGTTACAACAGTAAAAGTGTGCCAAGCCCTTGTAAAATACTTTTCCCCACTCCCCAGAGGCTGAAGTTGTAAAATGGTGGGTTATTGAATATTAGATGCACCTCTTCATATTATAGCAAGTATTTCACCAATTGAACCTATAGAGAAACAATGAACAAAGATCACTGATATTTGTTAAAAACAAACAAACAAACAAATAAACTAAGAAACAGTTTCTTATTTTGTGAGGTTTGTGGTGGGTGTATAGGAGAGGCATAAAAGCACAGCTAAAATGCTCACAATGGAAAGTCTCCTGAGGAATTAAAAAAAAAATCCAGAGAATTTACAGATTTTTTTTTTCTCATAGTCATACAGTAACCTGACCCAAAGAGAGAGCTGTTGCTAGGCAACTAATCCCCCCACCCCCTTTTGGTTTCATGTTGAAATCTATGGAGGAAGTGTCCTTGCCAAATGCTTCTAACAGAAATAAGCCTCTTTCCCAGGGAGCGCCACCCTCAAACTAAATAAAACACAGAGAAAAATTAGGTCATATTTTCTGTCATTTTGTCTGAAAAGTCAACTTGGAAATGTGAAGTTAGTAGCACATGATAGTCTGTTAATTTGATTTTACCAATGACTTTGTGTTCAACATTTTCAAGTCTACAATTTAACACTCCTCTGGCTCCTCACATTCTAAACTCCTGCATTCCTGCTTGAGAAATGAAACACGTTCCCAATGCCCTTCTATCTCTAAATGAAGGTTTGTTGGGAATTGAGATAGAGAGAAAAAGACTTCTCGGGCCTCAGCCAAGTCCTTAATTGCTGCAGTTGAACACGGCCAAAGTAGCTATATAATATAATTTTTTAATAGAGATGCATATAAAATGACAGGGTTTTGTGTCTAATAAAAATTGTCTTTGTTACCATCTATAGTTTGGGAAGCCATTTATCATGGGAAGAGATGCAAAGAAAAGGGAAAAAGAAAATGAGGAGAAATTAAGTAAACAAACTAGAAAACTTATGTAAAATATATCTGGTTTGGGTTTTGATTTTTTTATTTTTTTTAGGGTTTTTTTTTTTGCAAGGCAGTGGGGTTAAGTGGCTTTCTCAAGGCCACACAGCTAGGTAATTATTAAGTGTCTGAGCCTGAATCTGAATTCAGGTACTCCTGACTCCAGAGCCAGTGCTCTATCCACTGTGCCACCTAGCTGCCCCCCCCCCCATCGGTTTAGAATTTTTTTTAACAAACATTAGAACAACTTTAAATGAGTAATTTTCAAAGCTGCTATTTAGGGCACCTATAAAATTTTTATTATTGGTCATGAAATAGGAGAATGACTGCTAGAATTAGAGTCAAAAGCTCTGTGTTCAAATCCTTTTTCAAATCATGACACTGAACCTCACAAAAAACATTCCTCAACTATACAAAGAAATAATTAGACTGAATCTTCTATTTGCTTAGATATCTCATTGGTCATCAAAATTAGCATTTTGTAAGCTGATGTGACTCAAACACACTGTTTCATCCCAGTTATTTTCTGAGTTATCATTATTGGGTTTTTTTTAGTTTTTTTTTTGTAAGGCAAACGGGGTTAAGTGGCTTGCCAAAGGCCACACAGCTAGGTAATTATTAAGGGTCTGAGACCGGATTTGAACCCAGGTACTCCTGACTCCAGGGCCGGTGCTCTATCCACTGGCCACCGAGCTGCCCCAGAGTTATCATTATTGTTGTTGCAATTTGGAGTAGAATTGAAACTCCCTCACTAGGGTCACATTATTCTAATTAATGAGATCTGTCTATGTCTGAGAGTCTCTAGAGACTGGACACTTTCATGCTGACTATTTTCAACTTGCTGCCATGCAAGTTCTCTTCTTGCCCCACTCTCACTGTTCTCTGACTCCACAACATACATATATACCTTTCTAACTTTCTCTAGAAAATTATGTTCATAGCAATATCATCATCACTCCTAAAAGGATATATCATTTAACTCATACAATTTCTGGGTTTGTCTTGGGAGGTAGATTCCCAAGTATTTAATGTGGTCTATAGTTACTTCAAATGAAATTTCTCTTCCTCTCTCTTGCTCTTGGTTTTGCTGTTCATCTATGAAAAAATGCTGTTGATTTGGGTATATTTTTTATCCAGCTACTTGGCTAAATTTTTAATTGTTTCAAGAACTTTTTAAAATGATTTTCTCAGGTTCATACCATCATATCATCTGCAAAGAGTGAAAATTTTTCTTTCTCATTGCCAGTTCTGACTCCTTCAATTAATTTTTCTTTTCTTATTACTACAGTTAGCATTTCCAATACTATATTGAAAGGAATGACCTAAAAAAAAAAAAGAAAGGAATGATAATAATGGGCATCCTTGTTTCACCTCTAATTTTATTGGAAATACTCTGAGTTTATTCCCATTACATATAATATTTGTTGATGGTTTTAGATAGATATTAATTATTATTTTATGAAAAATTATTTATTGCTATACTTTCTAGTATTTTTAATAAGAATAGACATTCTATTTTATCAAAGCCTTTTTCAGTAAATATTGAGATATCATATTATTTCTGATGGTTTTGCTATTGATATATTCAATTATGTTGAGTGTTTTCCTTATATTGAAGCATCCCTACCTAAGTGGTATAAATCCTACTTGATCATGATGTATTATCCTAGTAATAATGAGCTGTAGTCCCATTGCTAAAATTTTATTTAATATTTTTGCATAAGGGCAGCTAGGTGGCACAGTGGATAGAGCACCGGTCCTGGAGTCAGGAGTACCTGGGTTCCAATCCGGCCTCAGACCCTTAATAATTACCTAGCTGTGTGGCCTTGGGCAAGCCACTTAACCCCATTGCCTAGCAAAAACAAAAAAAGAGAGAGAGAGATTTTTGTATCAATGTTCATTAGGGAGACTGGTCTATAATTCTCTTTGTTTTGGTTCCTCCTGGTTGAGGTATCAGCATTATTTGATGTTGTTAAAGGAGTTTGGCAGAACTTCAATTTTAAAATAGTTTATATAGAATATAAATTAAGTGTTCCTTAAATGCTTGGAAGAATTCAGTTCTAAATCCATCTGGACCTGGAGACTTTTTCTTAGGGAGTTTATTGATAGTTTTTTCAATTTCTTTTTCTGAAATGGAGTTTTTTAAGTAATTTATTTCCTCTTCTGTATAAACTGGACAGTATGTATTTTTGTAAATATTCATCCATTTCATTCAAATTATCAAATTTATTGGCATACAGTTGGACAAAATAGCTCTGAATTATCTCTTTAATTTTCTCCTCATTGGTGGTTAGTTCACCCTTTTCATTTTTGATACAGGTAATTTGGTTATCTTCTTTCTTTTTTAATCAGATTAAGCAAAAAATTGTCTATTTTATTAGCTTGTTCATAAAACTAACAATTAGTTTTAATTATGAAATCAATGGTTTTCTTGCTTTCAACTTTATAATCTCTCCCTTGATTTTTTAAAATTTCTAATTTGGTATTAAATTGGGGAAATTTATTTTGTTCTTTTCTAACTTTTTTAGCTGCATACCCAATTCATCGATATCTTTCTCTATTTTATTCATATAAGCATGTAGAGATATAAAGTTTCCCCTCAAAACTGCCTCAGCTGCAACCCATAAATTTTGGTATGATGTCTCATACCCAAATTTTTTGGATATAATTATTGATTATTTCTATTATTTGCTTTTTGATCACCTGCTATTTAATATTTGGTTATTTAATTTCCAATTAGTTTTTGTTTATCTTTCCATGATCCTTTATCACATGTAATTTTTATTGCATCATGGTCTGAGAAATGTGTATTTATTATTTTTGCCTTTCTGTATTTGATTTTAAGGATTTTGTGCCCCAGTATATGGTCAATTTTGGTGAAGGTGCCATGTATTGCCAAGAAAAAGGTATATTCTTTTCTATCCCCATTAAGTTTTCTCCAGAGATCTTTCATATCTAAGTTTTCTAAGATTTCATTCACCTTCTTAACTTCTTTCTTGTTTATTTTGTGATTAGATTTATTTAGTTCTGAGAGAGGAAAGTGAGTTCTCCCCTTATTAAAGTTTTGCTGGCTATATCTCCTTGTAATTAACTCAACTCTGCCTCTAGGAATTTGGATGCTTTACCACTAGGTGCATGCATGTTTAGTAATCATATAACTTCATTACCTATGGTGCCTTTTAAGATATATTATCCTTCCTTATCCTTTTTAATGAGATTGATTTTTGCTTTTACTTTGTCTGAGATTAGGATCACTACCCCAGAATTTTTTACTTCCACTGAGTCATAATATATCTTGCTCCAGCATTTTACCTTTACCCTGTGTGTATAAACTGAAAGTTAAATTTACACTTTTACCTTCAATTCTCTTTATTAATCCCTTCTTCCCTCATCTTTCCCTTTCCCACTCCCCAGCTTCCCTGTACATTAAGGTTAGACTTCAAACCCAAGTGGGAATGCATCTTATTCCCTCTCCGGCCAAATCTATTGAATAGAATTTAATCAGTATTCAAACTCTCCCTTTTTTTCCTCTGAAAATATAAATATTTTTGGCTCTTCCCCTGGCATTATTTATTGTTCTAGTACTATTAAGCAGGTATCATCAATCACAGATTGATTATTTGACTGTTTGATAAACTCATACCGTTTTAAGGTATCAGCATAAATTGCTTGATTGCTTGATGAGCAACTTTGTCTCAAGTTACATCAAATTATAATTATAATCATTTTTTACATTACCCCCTTTTCAAGAGCCCTTCAAATACACACAATCTTTCTCATGAGCCATCCAAAGCCAAATCATTTCTTGAACTATTGTGCCCCTCCCCCAGGCCTATTTTTCTCTCAATTTTACCCCCCCCAAAGGGTACTTAACCCCTTGTTAAGGGTTTAAGTGAGTACTACATTGGGCACTCTTTTAGCTTTTTTGTTCATCTTTGTTGTTTTAGCTCTTCTCCTGAGGTGGTATAGGGAGTATAGATCCAAGCCTTTTTTTTTTTTTTTTTGCTGCTGCTGGGGTCTGATCCCTGGCTTGTAGTTGGCCAAGATGTTGCCTATGCAGTCTAGGCCTTGCCTTTGCAGAGGTTTATTTCCCTTTCATGTCCAGGTCCTTACTTAACAGTAGTTTGTTCCCACCCAGTCCTGTAGTTTTAACCTGGTATTCCCAGATTTTGAATGACATTGGGATCCTCCCTGCTGGATTGCTATCTAGCTTCCAGGACCTCTATTGTTGTCATACTGTTAGGACCTGGACTGTTCTGAGGCTAAGAGCCTACTGCTGTCTTTCCCACTCTTACCTCCTGGGATTAACTTCCCCCTTTCCCCCTAAGAGACAGACCTTCAATGAAGATCCACCACGATGTCTACCACTGAAAACTTCTTTGAATCTTCTCTTTTTCTTAGTGTGATCTGTAGCTTGAATGTCAGAATAAAGGTTTCATTTTGGTTTCCTTTGGTAGGGAAAAAGCTCTGGGAGCCATGTTAGTTTCATGCCAAGATGGTAATTTTGGCTCTACCCTGGAAGTAGTAATGATTTCTTAATAATTATCTGGTTTCTCTCTGGTGAGGATCCTAAATTTATCATGAAAATCACCAAACTCTCCGACAATAGAAAGACTAGATCCTAAACAGCTTCTTCTGACTTGTCCATTAGATTAGCAGAATGCGGATTAGGAGTGTCCTTTCCCAGCTCAGATCCTTGGTTCTGTATGAATCATTTCCCTTTAGGTTGTGGATCACATCCAGTTACCTTTGATATAATAGGGAGATTCATATATATATATATATATTTATATATATTACTATAAATGAAAAAAGCAAAAAAAACTTATATTTGTTTTTAGGTGACTCATCAAAACAAAGGAATGAATGACTAAAAAAACATTCCAACTAATCCGCGAATAAATAGAATTTCTTGGAGCAGAATCCTAATTTTCTATTTGTATCTTTGTATCCTTAACACAGATTTATACATTGTAAATGTTTAAGAAATGCATAATTCATTTTTATTCATTCAAGAGAAACTTTGGTTGACTTGTTCTTCTTCAGGATCTGTATAAAAGGGCCTGTGAGAATGTTGCTAGCAATAGGATATTCAGTTATGGCCTGTGTATAATTGAGACAAATCATCACATATCCCCACTCTTACCCCATATCCCCAGTTATCACTTGGAAGGCATGTTCTTTATTATCTTAAGCAAGAAGCTCTTCTTGCTTCCTGATGTCAAATGAATCCCTGACTATTATACTTTCATTTTACTTTTCTATTCCCACTGTGTGTTCTATTTGTTCTCTACCTCACTCTCCTGCTTCTCATATCCTTATTCATCTCCCTTGATGCATAACACTATCTTTAATGTTCTAGCTTTGGCTATGTGGTTATTTACAGAATGCTGAAGGTAGGGATGGGTAGAGTTTATTTGGAATGATCATATTAGATATAATGAGAAGAATCTTTTGCTTCACTATTAGGAGGTTTAAGTGGCTCCCTTATAGAAGATAGAAAAGCCCAGTGTCAGGGATATAGAACCTCCACACATGGCCAGTATCTCCAGTCCTCTTGGCTTGTCTTTCCTTCTCATTACTGGGCTATTGATGTTGGTCTCAGGTTACATCTGAGGGTGGCTTTGGATTTTAATATAATAGTCTTTCTATTTACTTCTCCATTTATGAACTTGGTCTGGCTTAAAAGGGCATGTTTGTGATTTTTCCTGACCACTTTAGGCCCTGGGACTGACTTCTGAATAAAGAATTGGATAAATGTATTAGGTTAATTTCAGGAAAACTAATTAAAAAAACAACCAGAACCAAACACATACTTCTCTACACCGCTAGCACTCTCTAGAAGACTGAATAGCCAGAACTAGAGTACTAAAAATACTTTTTATGCATCAAGCAAATTGAGTTAAAATATTAAAGCCACAGAAAGGGAGTGAACATTTATTTTAGAGAGGGGGGTAGGAACAGAAGCTAATTAGCACTGTGAAAAAACTAGCTACAAGAGACAGGAAAATATCTGTCTTGAGATATGAAAGAAAGTACTTCAAAAGTACATTCCTTCAATACAGATTGGGATATGAGGAATATCAAGTGTGTAATGGTTTGGATTGTCTCCATTATCTGACATCTCATGATACCTCACCCATACTACCAGCAATGTCTCTGTGGATGTTGGTTCTCACTGTCCCTCTTCTGAAACCAAAAATAATTTATCATACCTATATTGTGAGAGAAGATTAATCTCCTTTAAAGAACACCAAACTTCGTATCAGGTCACAATGCCTCACTAGTTAGAAATTAATCTCCCTGTGTTAATCACAAAATCTAGGAGAACATTACTCAGAATGTAAGAATATCCTCTCAGGAAGAGACAAGAGAAGAATTCAGGAAGAGACATAAAAAATGATCATTTTTGTTGATAAGTTTTGGTTAGAGATATTGTGTAAATTTCTATGAACTTGTCACTAAGGATATTAAGGATTTTTCCCCCCTTAGCTTCCTATTTCTTTGCAACCATCAAGGGATGGTCTCCTTTACCTATAGGTTTTGCTTGGTTAATCCCAGAGAATAAAATATCATTTATGTTTTAACCCTGTGGTATTTGAGGTTCTTAAAATTTTAGGGTTTACACTCCCAATGAAGACTCTAAAGTGCAGAAGATTCTGCTCCAACCTTGTATTTCTCATCCCAAAGATGGAGAACATATTTACTTCTCTTAAACTCTGGACACTTCTTCCCTCCACTTAGCTCTTTGCATATTTGTCTACAGATTAATTTTTTACATATCATAAGTGCAACCTTCAGAGGTTTTCCTAATCATTCTTTGTTAGGTATTCTGAAATTTCTTTGTCTCCGAAGGTGGGTTACTACCAGATAATGACAATTTATAAATGTGTTCAATAAATTAAAGGTAGTGTTACATTGGGGATTAAGTACTGAATTTGGAATTAGGAAGAACTGACTTCAAATTCTGCCTCAGATCCTTAGTAGCTATGTTGATAACTCTAACCATTATTAGTTTTCTTCACCAGTGAAATAAGGGGTTGTAGTCTATAAACTCTAAGGTTGTTTCCATCTCTTAGATTTATGTTCTCTTTTTAAGCATCTTAGAAATTGTTCATTATTCTACATATGAAAGAAAAGATGCCCTTTGAGTAGAAGGTTAATCCAATGAATAGTCTACAGTATAACAATTCTATTTAATATGCATACTTGAAATGAAAAAAAGTGTGTTTCTTTTAAAACAGACTTTTAAAACTAAATCTCTCTAAATGTTCTAGATGATTCATATCCTAATTATTCATGAAGATGGCACAAACATACAGTCAAAAAACAATGTTTTTCCTTTTGCTCTTTTATTCTCTTTATGTCAATGAGACTAGGGTATTTTACCACCATCACAAATCAAGTCAATATGGTGTAGAAAGTTTTTAGAGATATTTCCTTACAATAATTCTATGAGGCAAGATCTCATTATGCCCATTTTAGAGAAGAACAAACCCAGACCCAAAGATAACTCTTGATTATTTGTTAGTGACTATAGAATGAATCTGAGTGAAAATTTTGTGTTAAAACTAAGCAGGTTTTCTGATTAGTGGTTCTAAATTCTAGTTATCACATGTTGCTTCATTAATAGAGGCTACTTTGGGAACCTTGTCTCCACATTTTTAAAACAAAATTAGACTTTGAGTCCTTATTTTAAGACCTCAAAAGAACTAAACAATCTGACTATATTTTAAAGTTTATCATTTGGAAGTAATAAGCATTTTCAATTTAGTATGTGTCAAGGACTTTGATGAAGATGAAATTCAGCTCTTTCAGTTGTGTTGTTATTAAAATTACCAGGTCATTTTTCTTTTTTGCTATTCATCACACCTTTATGTAAATTGTTCTTATTTGTCAAAACATCAAAGAAAAATAGGTTTAGTATTTAATGAAATCTTTGTATATGCAGTCATGGAAATATCTCAATTCTCATGACTCAGGCTACTGCAACTGTTAAAGAGTACTATAATTATTACAAATTATCATTTCATATGGAAAATGATTTTTTTTTTTTTACTCAGACTGAGGGGAAAATGCTCAATTTGCCCACAGGCTGGTTGCTTTCTTTCTTTCACCTCAGTAACTTTGATGCACAGAAATCTACAATGTGTGAACAATACCTTGGGAATTTTATGTTGCTGTTACCTTAATGATGATTTTAAAGCAAAACTCAAAGCTGGTTGTGTCAAAGACAGGAAAATTGCAAGTCTGGCAATCACAGATGTATCTCTCCTTTTTTTTTTTTTTGGTTTTGTTTTAACAGACCAATCCTTTAAAACTTCTGGTGAGGAAATTCTCTCTACCAAGGCACATTAATACTTGGTTTGTTGTTTATAGTCTTACAGAGTTAACTTGGACAAGTAGAATTTAATTGCCTTTTCCAGGGTTACAAGTTACAGAAAGATGTAGGATTTGCATCCAGATTGTTCTCAGGCCTGACTTCTCACTACTATAACAAACTGCTTCTCATTTATATAAATTAAGACAAATAAATCTTAACTGTTCAAATTTAATATATCATTGATAAATAAGCATTCCTGTAACATCTTACCCCTCTTTCTACTTCTTTTATCAATATGGTTCAAAATTATATTTTTATAAACTCAAAATTTTTCAAATTCAGCATGTCTCATTATTGAAAGGAGGTGAGCCTAACAGAGTTCTAAAAGTCTATGCCAAGAAATGAGAATACCAAAAATGTGAAATGGTTCTCACTAGAAGTTTTGATTGTTGGATTAAATATATATTAACCATCCCAGAGTTTGTCCTAATCAGGAATAAGATTACCAGGGGTTTGGGCCTAAAGGAAGTCCAAAACAATTAGTTTAACTAACTCATTTATTGAAATTTCTCTAAGTCTCAGACTTCTGAATATGTAGAAAGTCTAGTCAGAGAGCTAGATACCCCATGATGGGGGCAAAGGGAGAGTGCCTATTTTTGTCCATTGGGAGGTAGGATCTGAAATCTCTAGCTTGTCCAATTAAAGAAGGATTAACTCACTACTGGGATGGGGACAGGACATGGAGAGGAAGAGTTAGAACAGACCAAGGAAAAGGTAGAAATGAAGGTGGGGGAGGGGGAGGATAAATTCCAACAAAAGAAGACTTCAAAGACCTTCAAGGCAAAAGTATATCTGGTGGATATATTGATGGGATTAAGAAGGAAAGGGGGGGGGGGGCTGTTCTAAGGGTGTCTTTTCAAAAGTGAATTTGTTTTGATTGCCAGGAGGCCTATTTTGGTATCTTGAAAGGACCTGTCTACTCCTTTGTTCTCTAATTTGCTCTCTTCTAAAGAAAGTTTTATGTGAAAGGTGAGTTTCCCACCCTTGTGTTACAGAAATGCTATTTTAAAATATAATATATAAAATTCACTGTTAAGGTACCTATGAGTAAGTGGCATCTGGAAGGAATCTGTTTCATGTAATCTCTCTCAGTCACTTAGTTGATCTTTATTGGCCTAGACCAGAGTGGACTAGTGAATAAAGGAAGGGATAGGCCAGGTTTTTATATAAATAGTTAATGGGGCCAGTTGTTTCCTTGGCAAGGAAATAGATTTTGAAGGTGCTGGAATAACTCAAGAAGCCAGGCTATCTCAGATGATGAAGAAACCTTAGGTTGTGGTGATAGCTCAAGATATGGGGAAATCTTAGAATGTGGCTAGGGTCCATCATTCATTATTCATTGACACATTTGTTGGTTTTCAGATTCACCCAGAAGTTACAGAGTACTGGGCTCTCAGGTCACCTTATCATTCATTGTTCACAGAAATCACAAACTCAGGCAAGTTCTATAGATCTGGAAAGGCTGGAGTATGAGACTACTACAGGATTATGTCAATTGCTACTTTCCTGGTTTGGTTCCTGACTCTAAATTTTGTTATCCAGGCTCAATTTCCTCCTTCCCTCTGACTTCCTACTCCTTAATGTCTATTTTGTGAAAGTTCTTGCCATCTTTCACTCTTCTGGCTCTCTGAACTTCCATATGTCAATATGAAATAAAGACTAACAATATAGCAAAAAACACTGATCTTTAATGGAGGCAAGTGTATTGCAATCTTAGACCTTAAGAAAGAGACAGAGTAAGGCAGGATAAAGTGACTTCAACAGGGATGGAGTCTATGGGAAACACTGACTCTGGAATTTGTTATGTAAATTGCTTGCTGAAAATCTCTAAAGAAGGCTAGGTGGGGTATTGGGGTGGGGTTTCCTTTCTTTTTTCTTTTCTTTTTAGTTTTTGTAAGACAATAGGGTTAAGTGACTTGCCCTAGGTCACACAGCTAAGTAAGTTTTAAGTGTCTGAGGTCAAATTTGAACTCTTCTACTGCTGACTCTAGAACAGTGCTCTATTCTTTGTGCCACCTAGCTGCCTCTCATTATTCTGACTGATTCTTGAGAGTTCTCCTTTCAACTTCTTTAGATTGCCAAGACTCAGAAATCTGACAAGGTAAATACACAATCAGCTTTCTTCGAGATCCACTATAAATAATACCTTTTAGTCCTTTCTCCTCTAGTTTCCCTGTCCCCAACATACTTTTGCAGGTGCTTTTCTTGTCTTTATGAGTTTGTTTGCCCCTACTGACTTGTAAGCTTCTCAGGGGATTTACTTTTTGCTTGCATTATTTTTTCCACAGTGCTTTGCATAATGTATGAATATATTAAATGCTTAATAAATACTTGTTGACTTGTTCTGATTTAGCTAGAGAATCACCACCAGACAGTGACACATCAAGTCACAAAATCTAGCAATGGAAACCCATGAAGAATTTTAAATGTAAAGTAAATTTATTTTGAGGAGAAAATGCTGACTTTATGTCTAAATATTTCATATTTATCTTTGTTTAATTTTTCACGAGATTTTTTATCTCTTGAAAGATTTTTTTGAGAAAATCAAACCAATAATAAACTACTTTTATTTGTTCTCAGAAGATTTGCAAAATAGTTTACATACATTCTACAATTTTATTTTCTCTTTGTGAAATCTATGTCATTCTTATTCCCATTTGACATATAAGAATGATGCAGGGTGAATTGATGAAGGGTTCCTAGGAGGGAGAACCCCTGAGAAGGGGGCTTGCAAAGACTGCAGAGGTACTTTATTAGAGTAGAAATCACAAGACTGACCCAGTAGTGTAAGAAATGTCAAATTTTAATTCACAAATGACTGCAAAAATTTACAAGTTAATTCTCAGAGTTCTTTAAGGAGGTAGGCAAAGCAAAAAAAAAAATGTGAACTTTTGTTAGAGTGAAATTAAGAAAAGAAAGGGCAAGCAGCAGTGGCTCTGAGTAGCAAAGGGTGGGAGTGAGGACTACATGAATGTGCGGGGTATTGAAGCCCTAACCCAAAATGACTACTCGGAGTCCTCTCAAAGGGGCAGCAATGAGTTAAAATTTAATTCAGTTCTTGCAAGAAGCTGGGCAGTTCCTAACTCTCTATGAGAGAGAGAGAGCAGGAAAAGCTGAATTACAGAAGCTGAAGCAGGGTTTAAAAAAACACAAAAACCACAATCCATTCCCCCTCCTTTTTTCTGCTGACCCTTACAACAATTGGTCAAACTAGTTGGTTCAAAGAGAAGGGGAGTATAACTAAGCATTCCCAGGAAAGTTAGTATTTGTTTACACCTTATGTGGTGAGAGTGACATGATTTTTCTAGCTGGAGATCTGGGTTCCCATGCTCACCTGATTTTTGAGAAATAGAAACTGAGGCCTATGGCTTAGACTAATTTAGCACTATGTTTCTGAAAAGTCAGAATTTTTGCCCCTCACATGAAGAAGGCAAGTACAGCTGCAAGTTCGAAGCCAGCCTAAGATCAGCAAAAATCAGCAGCATTGAGTGGGAAGGCCAGACTTTTTCAAAAAAACTCTTCATGTGGTACCAAAAGAGACTAAGGCGACCCATGAGTCAAAATAGTGTCCTGTGCATGTCTGGAGGAGTACAGAGTTGTAATTTAACCTTAGGAATTTTTGACGTTATGACATCCTAAATGGAGATACTAGTTTGAAGGAATTTCATGTCTTTTCTAGTGAGATAACTAAAAGGGAATTTTATGATGCCTTTTTTCTGATGAGATAACTAGGAAGGCACTAATTTTTCTTTGACTTCTTAAAGATTTTATTTATTTTGAGTTTTATAATTTTTTCCCTGATCTTACTTCCCTCCCCCACCCAGCCCCCCACAGAATGCAATTTGCCAATCTTTACATTGTTTCCATAGTATACATTGATCCTAATTGAGTGTGATGAGAGAGAAATCATATCCTTAAGGAAGAAAAATAAAATATAAGATCAGATAATAAAATGTCAGGTTTTTTTCCCCTAAATTAAAGTTAATAGTCCTTGGTCTTTGTTCAAACTCCACAGTTCTTTCTCTGGATACAAATGGTATTCTCCATTGCAGACAGCTCCAAATTGTCCCTGAATGCTGCAAGTCCATCAAGTTTGATCATTGCCCCCATGTTGATGTTAGGGTGTACAGCATTTTGCTGGTTCTGCTCATCTCACTCAGCATCAGTTCATGCAAATCCCTCCAGGAGGAAGGCACTAATTTAAATAGGAGTAAATACCAGACTGACACACAAGATTAAATATTTTAATGGAGTGCTTATTTCAAATAGGGTTTCTTAATTGAGGAGGGGACATTCTTTGATAATAAGGGTTTGCTTGTCATTACAAGACCAATATAGAAAGAATTATAAACAATACAGAAAAAGAAAGGGACTGTAACAGTTGTCTGATTACAATTTTTGTCTCAAATGAAAAAAGGAAAAATATTACATTTCTATCCTTGCTCAGAGGTCCCTTGTTTAAAAAGTTATGAATTGATTTACTCAAAGACTCACAGCTGTTGACTATCTGTGGTGGGATTTGAAAAGAAAACTCTGGATTCTGCACTCTGTTTACTTCTAAGAACACAGTTTTTCTGACTAGATCTAGTGAAATAGAAATGATAGCAAGAATGTTAAGAAAATTGGTCGAAAAAATAAACCTAAGTTCTCTTCCCCCAAACTCATTGTTTCCTATCAAGTAAGTTAACACATGTTAAATACTTTGCTAATTTTAAAGCATTATATATATTATAGTTATTATATCCATGCAGTTTTAAAAAATTGGATAATAAAATGGTTAATGTGCCTGGACTCAAACAATCTGAATTAAAAGTCGAACATTTATGAAATTCTCTGACTCCATGCCCCTTAAAAAAAAGAAAATAGAAACTTAAATTACTTGCATATGAAAAAAATACTAAAATGCGTAGCTGGTTTATTTTATTTTTCCATGTAATATTGAAGTCAAAATTCCCAAGAAATCAGCTATTATAGGTAATTAGAAACTTGTTTGTTGGTTATCCATCCAGTGGCAAAGCAGAAAATGGTTAATGTTCTAATGAAATCACTACTTACCAGGGTTCAGGAGGATGCTATGGATATTCTTATAGAAACCTAATAAATAGTTTACAGGCATAATGCATTTTATACCTATTCTACAAAAGGGTACATAATAAGAACACACCTTATAATTATAGATTGATAGTGAAAGAAGCTTTTATATTAATGTCCACTAGTAGTCCATGCTTCCTATACTGATAATAAAATTATAAAAATTTCAATGACAGATTGACTATGGAGGTAACTTGTTCAGTGATGTATTGTGTATTGTTATGAAACAAGGTGTAAATCTGGAAAATAGATCTGAATTTCTCTAGGATGTTTTCCAGTGACATGGAAGAAAATCTATATAGAATCTTTTTTTTTTTTTTGGTTTTTGCAAGGCAGTAGGGTTAAGTGGCTTGCCCAAGGTCTCATAGTTAATTATTAAGTGTCTGAGGCCACATTTGAATTCAGGTCCTCCTGAGTCCAGGGCTGGTGCTAGCTGCCCCTGCATAGAATCTAAAAAAAAAAAATCCACTGATTCTTACAAATGGCAAATTTCCAAATTTACTTATTTGAAAATGACATTGTACAAATTGAGTCAAGGTATAAATATCACAAAGGCTTTCCCATCAGAAAAATTGCATGAAAAAATTGCCTGGATTATCATAAAGCTTGATAAGTTACTCATCATCATTCTACCTGTCTATCTAATCTATATCTAATTTTGACTATTTAAAACACATGAAAATGATCTGAAATTGTACTTGAATAAAAGAGGTCAGTCTGTGAAATTATGAAAGTACACAGTGCTTTTGATGATTGCAATATTGTTTATTACAAAAGTAATATAATGGCCTCTTTATATGACACTAATTTATTTCACACTTATTTATTCTTTCCTTGATATTTGTATTTTTTGCCTTTCTTAATTTCTGTTCTTTAGGGTGTTTGTGAAAAAATTATCTAGACACCTCTATTTTTTCTGTTGTTTTTTCTTCAAAAATGTGTTTAGACCCTCTTCTAATAGAAAATTCAACTTTTTCTTTGAAAATTAGGTTAAGGTCTGCAGGATGTATTGTTTATAGTTTCCTCTAAGCTTCTTTTCTTTTCATAATATGCGATTTTATTACCTCCTGCACTTCTGATGAGTGCAAAATTACATTATGTTATTCAAATTTCTTTTCCTTTGTGTGTGAAGGTCTTTCTCCTGCTTGTTTATAGAATTTTTTGCTTATGATTAGATTTGTTAAATGTGATCACCTTGTGTCTTAGTGTTGTGCAAAGGGTTTTTGTTTTTTGTTTTTTCTTTTAGGTGGTGAGTAGATTATCTGTGTTGTTCCCCCTACCCCATATTCTAAACAGTGTTCTTATTTTATTTCCTGAATTATGAACTAAAGTTTCTTGACTTTTGTTTATTTTGGGGAGGAGTCTTATTATCCTTAAACTGACTTTCATATCCTATCTTTGAAATCAATGTTTTGCTTATAATGAGATTATATGCCCTTTTAAACATTATCACATTTTGCTTTTCTTCCTCCACATTCTTAAAATCAGTGTATTTTTATTTTACATCAGTGATTCTTTTGAGTCTTTGAAGAGACTTACCACTTGGTATTGAAGTTTTTCTGTTAATTATTTCTGCTTGTGCAGGCCATAAATTCTTCCATTTGCTCCCTTTTAAATTCTTTCACCAAGATTTTAATGTCTCTCTTGAAATATTCAGAAAGATTTTCCTATAAGTCAATGATGTCTTGGGATTTCACATATTTCTATGTTTCAATAGGTGCTGATTTCATTTCCTTTTCTTAGAATTTAATTTCTTTTCTTGCATTCTTCTGGTTGTTTTCATAATCATCGTCCCTTTTGATTTTAGAGTGATTTGTTGGTTTATCTGTTTCTGCCCTGTTTTTAACTGATTTTTATTTCTCTGAAATCATTTTGATTGTAGTCTTTTTCTTTATTTTCCTCTTTTATTTACTTTTTTTACTCCTGCTTTGATGGTTGATTTACTCCCAGTTACTCAAAGCAATCTTAATCTCCTCTTATTTGGGGGAATTCACTTTTTTTTTACTGGCCTTTGTCTCAACCTGAAATAGCTTCTGGAGAGAAAATACCAAGGGATCAGGCCAGTCTCATCGCAACCTTATACTATCCCATTTAATACAGTAACTTTTTCACTTATGTTTCTTTTGGCTCTACCCCCCAGTTCACTAAACAATTAAGACTATCTGCTGAGAGTTCCCTCTTATTACTTCCTCGTTAAATTGTGTCATTCAAATCCTTTTCACCCCCTCTTAATATGAAGAGGTTGCCTATCTTTTTGCCAAGACTAATCTTTCTACAAGAACAAATCTTCTCTATCAGATTCCCTATCTCCCACCATCCCCATTCTCTCAGGAATCCTCCATCTCTCAAATATTCAGGGTATTTCTTGCCAACGAAGATGCCCATGAATCCCCAATATCATAGATCCTCAGATGATCCATCTCTTACCATTAACTATCATCTATGTCTGCCTACTTTTAGTGACTAAACCCCTTTAGAATCTATCTATGATGGGTACTATTTAGTTCCTTTCCTCAAACTCTCTTCTTAATTCTATACAGGGTGATTCAACTGAAAATTACTAATAATCTCTTATTTGCTAAATTAGAAGGAAAACAGAAAGTTGGGAAACAATTTTCACAGCTAGGGGTTCTGATCAAGGTCTCATTTCTAAAATATAGAGAGAATTGCATCAAATTTATAAGGTTATAAGTCTTCCCGCAATTGATAAATTGTCAAAGGATTTGAACAGACAGTTTTCTTTTTTTTAAATTTTCATTCATTTGTACATGCATATTTCCAAGTTATAAAATTTCCTTTCCACCCCCTGCCCCTCAGTAGGGATCAGTCAGGTTAGCATTTTGCATGCATATTTTGTTGAACATATTTATTTATTTATTTATTTATTTATTTATTTATTAGGTTTTTGCAAGGCAAATGGGGTTAAGTGGCTTGCCCAAGGCCACACAGCTAGGTAATTATTAAGTGTCAGAGGCCGGATTTGAACTCAGATACTCCTGACTCCAGGGCCAGTGCTCTATCCACTGCACCACCTAGCTGCCCCTGTTAAACATATTTAGAAATTAGTCATTTTTGTCATGAGGAATTAGGATTAAGGGAAAGAGAAACTTAAGAGATGATTTCTATAAAGTGTTCATCAAATTCCGTAGCGGTGTTTGTTTTTTCTGTGTGTGTTGTTTTTATCAGTCTAATACAGTTATTCTAGCTCTCTGGACTGTCAAGAGGAGTTGCTTCCATCAAGGTTGTTCATCTCATAATGATGTTCATGCATGTTGATGTGTATATTGTTCTCTTGGCTCTACTGCCCTCACTCACTATCAGATCCCATAAGTCATTCCATGCCTCTCTTAGAGTCCGGCCATTTATGGTTTCTTAGAGAACAATAGTATTCCATGATATTAATGTACCATACCTTGTTCAGTCATTCCCCAACTGGTGAGTATCCCCTCAATTGCCAAATCTTTGCCGCTACAAAAAGAGCTGCTATGAAATAAACAGTTTTCAAATGAAGAAATTAAAGTTATATATAATCATATGAAAAATGCTCCAAGTCATTACTGAAGAGAAATGCAAATTAAAACAAAAATGATGTAGCACCTCATGCTTATCAGAATGGCTAAAATGACAGAAAAGGGAAAATGATCAATGTTAGAGAGGTTGTGGGAGGATTGGGACATGAATGCATTGTTGGTAAAATTGTGAACTGATCCAACCATTCTGGGGAGTAATATGGCACTATGCCTAGAGAATAATGAAACTGATCATACCCTTTTATCCAGCAATTCCAATACTAGGTATGTCCAGAAGAAATCATAAAAAATGGGAAAGGTCCCACATGCTCCAAAATATTCAAAGCAATTTTTTTTGTAGTATCAAAGAATAGGAAATTGGGGGGATGTCCATCAATTTGGGAATGGCTGAACAAGTTACAGTATATGAATGTTATGGAATACATATAAGAATTGTGAATGGTCAGACTCTAGAGAAGCTTGGAGTGAATAACAGAACCTGATGTTAAGTGGAAGGAGCAGAAACAAGCAATGTGGATACTAACAACATTGTGATTTGATCAGCCTTGATGGATGCAGCTCCTCTCAGTTGTCCAGAGAGCTAGGACAATCCTAGGTGGCCAGCTGTGGACAATGCTGTCCCCATTCAGAGGTAGAAAAGCAAAACAAGATAAAAAAAAAAACCCACAGACTCTGAATGAGCACTACATTCAGTTTTTAAAGATTTTCTTTATGCATTTCTTTTCTATCTCATGGATTTTTCTTTTTCCTTAATCCTAATTCCTCATACTTAAAATGACTAATCTGTAAACATGTTAAATTTAAATGTGTATGTACAATATTCACTTGACTATTCAGCACTGAAGGGAGTGGGGTGGGAAGAGAGAATGGAAGAAAATCATGTAATTTAAAAATATGGATATGTATGTGGATGAATGTAAAAAACTTTCATAACATATAATTAGAAAAATGAAATAAAAGAAAAATAAAAGAAAATACAGTTATACTCTGAAATATAAAAGAAATTGTCTAATTTTTGGAATATTCCATGAAAATATATACTCCCCCTTAGGGATAAATGTGTCTCTGTGTGTATCTATCTATCTATCTATCTATCTATCTATCTATCTATCTATCTATCTATCATCTATCTATCTATGTGTATGTATGTATATATGCATATATAAATACATATATGTATATGTATATATGTTAAGTAATGATAAATTGTTGCCATATACACTAACATACTGATGCAGCAATGCAAATTGTTTCTTGTCTATGTTTATCCATCCTGTATTATTCTGATCCCTGTCTTCTCATAAATTCATAATAGGGGCCCTGCCTAATATGCTGCGTCATTTTTTCCCCTAGTTCCTTGATATTTCAGGGATACCAAAACTGGGCCAAGACTTTGGAGTCTGGACATCATGAGGGGAGTTTAGGTTAGGTTTTTATAGTCTTGCCCACTCTCTGGGTACTGAAGGGTCTGGAGACCAAGAGCAAAGGGGAAAATCCTTTTCCCTCTTACATGATCAAAATCAGGTAAAAGGTTGAAAGTTGAGGGGTAAGCAAGGGTCCTGGAGTCAGGAGTACCTGGGTTCAAATCCTATCTCAGACACTTAATAATTACCATCTGTGTGGCCTTGGGCAACCCACTTAACTCCATTTGCCTTGCAAAAACCTTAAAAAAAAAAAAAGAAATTTAACAATGGAATAATAGGAGTCAATTTATATCCAGGAGCAGATAACATTTTTTACAAAGTTTAACAATCTAAAGGATTACAAAATCTGTTTCCAGTTACAAATCTCCTATATCCATAACTCCCTGCATCATATTTTCATAGCTTCCTGCATCAATAACACACATATGTTGCTCGTCCTGTGTGATTCCTTATTCATAATTTGTTATAGTGCTATGTATTCTGTAGGAATGTGCAATTTAGTGACCTTTTAAGAAATTATAGAAAGAGTAGAGAAAGGTATATATACTACCTGAAATGCTTTGCTCAAAATCAGAACCCTCTACAATTAGAAATTATAGATATTCAATACCACACACTTCCATTAATGGTATTTTCCAGGGAACAGTTAAACAATATGATGACATAAAGTTTGTGTTTAATGGGGCACATACAGAAAGGAGTGAGGAGGAGAGGAAGAAATCTCTTTTAATATGTAGTTTACAGGTTCAAATAGATCTAAATGACAGATTCAATTTGAAACGGATGTGTTTTTCACATTTTATGACCACTTCATAGGCCAGACATTCAGATAATTGACAGTGAATTTTAAAAAAATGGAGGTACCAATTTGTGATAGCTCAAATCTGTGATGTAAGCAGATCCCATCATTCTTCCATAATGTTCTGTCATTAGGACACAAAACAAAACTTGTATTCTTCTGCTCTCTTTCCCCCAAGTCCCCTGGGGTACCAGTTCATTGCATTTCTCAGTTAGGGGAGCATCTCTTACTACTACTTTCTCCAATAGCATATATTTTTCCTCACAATATATCCTACATGCAATTGATTGATAATGATTGATTTTTGTCCTTTGTCCTGGAAGAAGACCCAGATATTTGGAAGGAAATGCCATGACAAGAAAGTGAATTAGACTTGAGTGAGGAGGTGCTTTTTAAGTTACCAGCCTCACTTTCTTCTCTGTAATTATCTGGGTCCAGTGACCAGATGTGGATCAGGATTAATGAATTTGACCCTGGATGTGAAGCAATCAGGATTAAACATCTTGCCCAGTATCACACAGTTAGTAATCATCAAGTATCTGAGATCATATTTGAACTCAGGTCCTTCTGATTCTGGGGCTGGTGCTCTATTGCACCACCTTATTGCCTTTCCTATATGTAATAATTACCTAATGAATATTGGTTAAACTAGATTGTATTGTCTTCCCACAGATTTACTCTGAAAAAGAAACCAGATTGATCTCAGAAATGCTCCAGGGTAACTGGATGTTTTAAAGGATTTCTTAGATTCCACCCATTATTTGTTTTGGGTCAGCTCAGTTCTCATTTTGGGTCCACCTAAAGCTCCTGTTTTGAATTTCCCCAAACAGATATATAACTAAAACTGCTCTTCTTTCTGAGACTACCAACTGCCTACAAGAGGCCTATTAGACAAAGATCCTAACACCCATGTCTGACCTGTGTATGATATATAAATATATATATAAATATATATATATATATTTAATGTAATTGTAAAAACATATAAAATCACTCTCTCTCTCCAAAATCAGCTATTTTTTTCCTAAATCTATTTCATATTTTGAGGAATTTTTTTTTATAACCAAAAAAATTACCTAAAGATGTGACATTTATGTAGGAGATGCCAGTGAGCAACTTCTAGGTGAAAACATTTTGTGATTCCCTTCCTTGTTGATGGGAGCATCTATTTCCACTGTCTATTTAACCAGCACTGCCTAGGTCTTTAAAACAACCAGACTGGGACAGCTACTGTCTCTTTCCAGGGATGAAGAACTTGTTCACCCATATCATGAGCAACTTCCCGACATCAAACATGCTTAATTTAATATTTTTAAAGGACATTCAGTTCAACATATCTAAAAGACAGAGATGTGAGACTGGAGATTGTGAGAAAAGTTAGATCTGTACAAGTATTTCTTAGAATCATTTGCATAGAGATAATAATTGAAACATGGGAGCTGATTAAACTACCAAGTGAAACAGTATAGAGGCAGAAGTGAAGAGGGCCTAGCACAAAATACATGGACCCCTACTATGACATGAATGAAGATACAACAAAATAAATTGGGAAGGAATAAAGCAGGTAGCAAGAGAACATGGAGAGATCAGTCTCACAAAAACCTAGAGAGAAGAGGGTATCAAGAGGAAGAGGTTAATTCACAATGTCAAATGATAAAGGTTCTAAACCAAAGTACAAAGTGTTAAGAAAAGACTAAAAGTAAAGGAAGCAGACACACCTATTCTAGATGGTTTCTCAAAGAGTCAGCCAAAAAAACGAGGAGAGTAAAGGATGATAATTAGAAGAGAATGCATGGATCAGATGCAGGATTTTTGATGATGGGGAGACTTATATACATACATATATCTATCTGTCTATCTATCTATCTATCTATCTATCTATCTATCTATCTATATTAAAATATTAAAAAGGTTTGGAAAAAGTTAACAGGTGGGATGGTGAATTTCTTAGTGAGGTATAAAATGATTACCTTGCCACAATGAGAGCCCAGTAGAAATTATGGAATTATTTATAGTGAACCCCATCAACATGTTTTCATGATTTTCATCATCTACTTTTCTCAGTAGCATGTGAGGAGGGGTGAAAGCAGTTGATAGGAGTAATCCAAGGGTACATTTTAGAGAATAGAATTTTTGATAGAGTAAAAGGGTCAAAATGCTTAGAAAAAGGCAGTACAGAATAGAAAACCTTTTACCAGTGTACACCTTTAACATCTGTGCTGCCTGTATTCTTAGAAAATTTCTTCCACTATTGAAATGTTAAGTGAAATTAAGGGACTAGGGTAACAGAATGAGTATATTGAAAAACCTACTTACAACCTTTCTCTACTATGCTGTATTGTGTATTTAAAAGTATTATTATATCTATAAAGGAGGAAATGAGACCCAGAGAAATGAGGTGAAAATAGTAAATAGTAAAAAATAAATTTCAGAACTAAAATTCAGAACACATGTTCTTATTTTGAATCCAATTTTCTTTCTACTATGCTTATTTTTAGCATTTGTAATAATTTATATACATGATAGAATATCATGTCTAGGAATAAAATGTTTCATTTGCAATTATAGTAAAAGAATATGTTCTTAAGCTGTACTTTGAAATATGACCAATATCAGCTCTTTTTCTTTATTCACACTGCTGTTTTGAAAAATATAATCATTTGAGTCCAGATAAATTGTGTTACACATACACACCTACACTCATATGTATACACACACACACACACACACACACACACACACACACACACACACACACACACACACACACACTAGGAAAAAGTATCTTCCTTTATTTTGAAAATGCAATTATCTAATTCAAGTTTAATCCAATTTGTGGAGAATAACTTGCATTGATTCCAAACATTAAGAATTCTAATCAATTCTCACTTTTTTATGAGAATGAATTCAAAGTGGTGAAAATCCTTTGCTATTTCAGTGATTTTATTATTTAATGTTTGTGGATACTTTCTTTACCAGTAGATGATTCATCCCCTCCATGCCTTCTAAGATATTCCACACTATTCTTAGTCATTTATACATCTAAATCGTACATAGAAAAATCTATTCAACATATTAGAAATTTTATACTTTTTAAAAATAAATTCTTGTATTTAAGTTTATGACTTAGACAGTCATCTGCTGCACCTTATTCTCATCAAATTATTACATTTGTCCTATGCATTATCCACAAGAAAATTTTTTATCCTGGAAAATCTTCCATCTACCTTCCAGCACAATTCTAGGCTAGTTCTTCTTTCTTTACCTTTCCCTCTATAGTCCCTTTAACATTTCGCATCCCCTCGTTGTTTAATGCATGCTCAGGAGAGAAAAACTCATCTTAATAATAATTTTAAGAAATTATAATTAGTGAAACAGCTATCCCACAAAATACTGAGATATTTCAGTATGAACATATCTGCTGTTATTTTTTGTTTACCTAAAATTATGAGAATATCTATAATAATTCAATTGTATATTTTTTAGATATGACAGCATAATATAATAATAATAATAATGATAATAATAATTTATGCACATAGGATGTATACATTTTCTGTGTTACTTTTACTCCTTTGAATCAGGTCCTGTTTGTCAAGCAAGAGGAGCCAAGGGTACAGAATTTGATGAATTATGCATCTTTTGATATGGAAAGGACCTTGATGATAATTCTTGGAATTGTTAGGTATCATGTAGGAAGAAGTATAGTGGCTTTGTCTATATTGTGATGTGCAACTAGTTCATAAAGTCCTTTCCCAAATTATTGAAATATGTTTATAATGCCAGTAGATTCGCATTTGAGTGGAAATTGCTCCAAGGTTTAATTAGAGAATACACAAGGTATAGATTTCTAACTATAAATACTTAACTCTCAGTCAATTGATCATGCATAATATTCCTTTGCAGTTAGAGTGGCATTTGGACAAATTTAAAAATTAAAGAGACTGAACATTCTAGGGGTATTTCCAAGGTACAATTTAAAACCAACATCATTTTTCTAAGTTTGAAAATTTTTCTTTTATTTTGTTAAAAATAGGTTTAAAAGTAAGACAAAATCTTTTATCTGCTTAAGATTTTACTGCCTCTTCTAATTGTTTGAATTTGAAGAAATTGGGTTTCTGTTTGCTTAGAAAATCATTCCACATGTGGAGAACATGAATGGCTTCCTTTTTTCATTCCTGCAATACATATATATATATATATATATATATATATATATATATATATATATATATATATTTATATGAAGTTGTAGATATTTAATGTTCTCAAGTTATAAACTTAAGGGTCTGAAGGCAGTAGCATTTTTCTACCCAGAGGCAAGGGTAAAAGGATTTCTAGAAGTTTTCTAGAAATTAAAAGTCCCCATTTCCACTCCAGGAAAGATGCTATTCTCTTAGCCTTACTTTGGAAAATAGCCTTACTTTTGAAATTCATAATTATTTATAAATGACATTGGAAAAGAGATGCAATGTGCCTAAAGAAGTAGGTTTTTCTTACAAGGAATATCTGAAAAACTCCAGAATCCTGTGTCTTAAGGGCTCAAAGTGCTTAAAAAGTCCAACCCCCTGAAACAAAAGAAAACAATCTGTGCCACAGCTATTAGCATGATATTAAAGTCTTTACTTTCCAATTATCTTTGAGCCTAAAGAGTGCTAGCCAAAGGGATTTGAGATCAATTCCTGGCATTGAGAAGGGTAGCTTTGTGTGCGTTTAATTTTTCTTTCTCCAAATATGCTGAGCTGGAGGGCTATTCTTTACAGCAGACACAAATCAAGCAGAGGCTAGACCCAGAGGGCTTCAGTGCTGGACAGTTCACTGTACCTGCTGGCAGTACCATTGCTTCCAGGGTTTCAGGATGGAAATAAAAGGATGATGTCATTCAGTCTTTCACAGAGTTGAATGCAGAAGAAAAAAGTTTGTTAGTGAGGTGTTACTGGCTCATTTTCCTGAATTAATTGAAAGAATTATTTCCTATTATGCTTTCTTCTTTGTGAATTTGGGCAAGTCATTTAATCCCATGGAACTGGAGTTTGTAAAATGATAGAATTGTTCTAGCTGACCTGTGAGATTCCTTCCAGTTCAAATTCTATGATCAAAATTTTCCCAATTTTCTTTGAATCTGTCCATTTTTTCCCATAATAATTGTCCATCAAATTCTCATGCTATAATTTGTTAGCAGGTGATCATTTTCTTAGTTTCTTTGTTCTTGAAGAAGATTGTGATATCAGGGAAGTGATCCAAAAGCATACAAGTTAATTGGACTTAGGTGAGGAGGTTCTTTGCAAAGTCACCAGCCTTACTTTCTCCACCAAAGTCATCTGGGTCCAGTGGCCAGATATGGATCAAGACAACTGGAGATGAATCTGTATGTAGTGGGAGAGCTTGGTCTTTTTAAGTTAAGGTCTATCAGGTCTCAGTTTGAAAGATCTGCTATAAATAGTTTTGAACTTATAAATCCTTTTTCTCTTTCTTTAATCTCTTTGAGATGCAGGCAACTTGAGCTATAAGGCTTACATTTTAGAAAGCTCCGGTAAAAAGGAAACTAGGCTATTTAAAAATGAATTATAACTTTGATCAGTAAAATGCTTTGCCTGACATCAAGGCATTCTACAAACTGATGTTTTTCTACTTTTCCAGTTTTATCTCATATTACTACCTTTTATGTAATCTACAATTAAGTCAGATTTGACTACTTCCTTAAATATGCTATTTACCTTAACATCTCCTTTTTGCATCTCCTTGCTACAGCTCTATGCATATGATGTCCTCCATTCTCCCAAATATTTGAACATCACACACACACAATCATGATGAACCACAAAGGTTATCTAGTCTAAACCATACAAAAAAAGAATTCCCAGTACAACACGGTTCTCTTATCAGTTTTCTACTCATTCTACAAGACTCAAATGCAATGACGATTCTTTGATAAGACTATATCTAATTAATAAAAATAACAGAATTATACTCCATTTTAAGGTTGGGATATAGGGAAAGAAACTGAGCCACAGAAAATTTAAGTCTCTTGTCCATGAACATGAACATAGCAGGAGTCTGATGTATGACTTGAAGTCAGATCTGCCAACTCTGGGTCCAGTATATTCCATCTCATACTACCACTCCCAATCTTCTCTCCTTTTCCCTTACTACAGTTGGTAATAACCTTCTCCATAGACTTCACATAGAACTTTGTTTGCCACTTCTCTAAGGTACCTGCATTGCATGTTGTGAATTGACTATGTTTTGTGTGTTATCTAATTACTAGATTATAAGGATAGGGGCTATATTCCATCTAATTATTTGACAGAAATTAATAGATGCTTATTGGATGGTTGGACCAATGAAAGTGTGTTTGTAATATTATTTATTTGATTTTATTTATTTTACTCCCCATAAGAGATCTTTAGTTTCTTCATGGAAATGCACTAAATGAATTTCTAGGTCCCTTCCATTTCTACCAATTTATGAATCTATTTAAACTAACAAAACATAATTCCTAGCTTGCATCCTTCCTCCTTTTTTTTTTCAGGAATGCCATAAAATTTAGAAAAATAAAAGACATAGCAAACTTTCTCTGGATTTATGGATGGAAAGGGAGGGAATTATATAAATAATATATTTGTATTTCAAGTTCTGGGATTCCAGGAATACTATGTCCAATTCAATTCCCAACCATTCCACCTTTATTTCTCACCCACTATCTATGTAGAGGCCTCTAACATGTGCTAAATGTTAGAGTTAGTATTCTCTCTGAATCTTAATTTTCTCATTTTATTTGTAATATTTTTTTCAAGGCAATAGGGTTAGGTAACTTGCTGAAGGGTGAAGAATTAAGTTGAGATCTTCCCTATCAGCCATCATAGTCTAAGGAGAAGGAACTTCTCCGCACTCTGTACCAAAGCATGATTGATTAAGGCATGTTCTGAGGCAGGGATTGCTGGGGACATTCCTAGGAAATATGTTTTGGGGTCCACACCTGGGGACTTGTCCCAATGTTGAGTGTTTACCACAAGTTACTTGGAGAAAGTAACTGTACTCAGTATCTGAGGGTGTTTAATCACTGAGTTCAGTCTTGTAAATCCTTGGATCTGTGCCACTTTCTGTGTGAGCACTACAAAGGTCATATTTGGGAAAGTGGACTTTGGAAGTCACCTGCTTCTGAGAGCTCATTCTGCTGAAGGGACTTTCCCAATCAAGGCCCTGGCTGTTATTCAACTTCCTCAGCCAAACAGATATCCAGGTGTGGGAGGCTCCTCAGTTGGGTAACTTTTCTCTTCTTTATCTCTTATCTTTCTTTTCCTTTATTTATGCTGACATTTTTCTTCATATATGCATATATATATGAAATAGAATATCTTTTGGGTTATAAGTTTATTAATTTTGGGTTATAAGTATATTAATCATTAAATTCTCATTAAAAGACTTAAAATAGAGTAAGTGTGTCATTGTGGTACAGTTCTAACATACCAAATGAAAATGTTTTCTGTTACACTTGTCTTATGTCACATAATTAGAAATTATCAAGAGTCTTAAACTGGATTTGAACTGAAATCCTCTTAACTCCAGGGCTGGTGCTTTATCGACTGCATTACTTCACTGCTCCCTCTTGTTTGTATATTGTTAATGAAAGCATTAATACTTTTCTCAAAGAATAGTGGTGATTGTCATATGAAATAATACTTGTAACATATTTTAAAACTTTTTAAATGCTGTCTATTAATGTTATTGTTGCTATTAGAATGTGGAATAGTTTCAACAAGAATTATGAAAATAGAAAGAACAAAATATATTCAAGAAATGACAAATAGTTAATTTTAGATGGCACTTATATGTATAAAACTTCAAAGTAAGAGATACTATATTTACTTTCTGTGTACCTTTTTCAAAGGGTTTTGCCTCATGCCTAAACAGTTTCTATTCGCCTCTACTTCTTAGAATCCTTAATTTCCTTCAAAACAGCTTAAGATTTGTCTTCTATAGGAAGCTTTTACTGATTGCCATAGCTGCACATGACATTTCCCCCCAAATGGCCTTTTTTTTTAAAAAAGCTCAGATTTATAACTTAATTTAAAGATAACTTAGCTTACAGTCCACTTTTATGTCCTTTCAGTGAAGTCCATGAAAGATTTTCCATGGCTTCAATTATAAATTATCCAAATGACCAACAATATAAAGAGCTCAGGTGTCAAACTGGCTGTAAGCTAGGTAGACAGGCCAAGGCAACAAAGAGCAAAAAATTTACAAAATAGGCATCTAGAAAAACATCACTCTTTAGATTAACAAGCTGAAGTTCTGTAGGGGAAGTTACACTTAAGGGTAAATTCATGTAAGGAAAATAAAGCATTCCATGAGCTGCAGTGTGGACACAAGAAATCATGGTTAAAAAGAGATAAGATTGTGTTGAACCAGGTCCCATTTAAAAATACAAAAAAAAATGGGTTGAACAATATTTCCTTTATTGGTATGTTCAAGAGAACAGTCTGCTTAGTTTTTTTTTTTATCTCAGCTCTAAAAGCTTGTAAAACACACCTCTCCCACTGATTATAATTGCTGTTCCTCAGCCACAGCAAGGAGTTTTACATCAAGTAAAGGTAAGTTTTCCTCAATTTTGCCTGGGTTCTTATCTGGGTCACTTTAATGTTTGATTTTTGAAATTCATATTTAGATTATGCTTTTTAAAAATCCAATTTTTCAAATTTTGCCTTTTCAACCATCCTTCTTAAGTTATTTCCCAGGTTCAATATGATTAGTAAGAAATGATTTTAACATCACACACACACACACACATAAGTATAGGTAGTTGTATGTATAAAAAAGCAAAGTTCCAAATAGTTAAATAACTCTTAGCTACCTTAGTTTCAATGAAATGCTTTGAGTATTCCTAATTATGAAAAATAGTGTTTAATCCCCCATCCCAGTGTGATTTCTATTTATAGACCAAGATGGAGCCATAGACCAAATAAAAAATTTTACATATATAGGTATATATAATCTTAACCAATATAATTTATATAGTCAATTAAAATAAAATTTTAGCCATGAAATTCAGATAGTAACATAAATGAGCAATAGAATAATTCTCATCTCTAAACACACACACCCACACACACACGTGTGTGTGTGTGTGTGTGTGTGTGTGTGTGTGTGTGTGTATAATAAATGCAATCTCCCTTAGGATTCAGGAAGTAAAATCTCCAGGAAAAACTTAATGTCTACCTAGCTTACAGCCAATTTGACACCTGAACTCTTTATATTGTTGGTCATTTGGATAATTTATAACTGAAGCCATGGAAAATCTTTCATGGACTTCACTGAAAGGACATAAAAGTGGACTGTAAGCTAAGTTATCTTTAAATTAAGTTATAAATCTGAGCTTTTTAAAAAAATATGATATAAACAAACTCATTCATCAGAATGACAAGAACATTTAAAAGGGAACTCCTTCCTACAAATATTCCCATATGCTTACAACTAATACCACAGCATGGTTATGGAGCAGAGACATTCTGGACACAGAGAAAATTTTGTAATCTTTTGAAACTTGCCTGTACTGTGGAGAGTGTTCTACATTCTATGTTAACTCTGCAATCTCGCTTAAGTCACATTGGAACTTTGGTCATGTCCTGTGGAACAGAAGAATGTATAGCATGTATCATGTAAAACACCACTTATGTATGAGTGCTGTCTGAGCCCCTCTTTGGGGACCACCCCTGTGGCATTCACATTGGAGAATATTTGAAGCCCGGTACTAAAACCACTCCTCAAGCACAACCCTTGACCCATCCATCATGGAAGCAAGGTGGAATTATTTTTCTTCTATCTTCTCTCCTGGCCAGCCTGCTGTTCTCTCTCTAAGCTGGACTCATGTAGTCTGGCCCATGCTGCTGAAACAATATGGTCCCAACTCCACGTAGCTGGAACTATGTTGATCTAAGCTTCTTTTCTCTTCACTTCCTCTCTTCTCCTCTCCTCTCTCCTCCTTCTCCTCTTTCTCCTCCCTCTCCTCCCCTCCTCTCTCTTCTTCTCTTTTTTCCTCTCCTAGGACTCCCTGCTGTCTTTTTCTCTCTCCTCTCTTCTAAGTTTCTTGTCTTTTCCCTTTTCCTCTTTAACTTCATCATTTCTTTACTAACTTGTAACTACCACCTGAAACCTCCAGCTCCACAGGACTGAAT
This sequence comes from Macrotis lagotis, assembly GCF_037893015.1. Taxonomy (NCBI): domain Eukaryota; kingdom Metazoa; phylum Chordata; class Mammalia; order Peramelemorphia; family Peramelidae; genus Macrotis; species Macrotis lagotis. The sequence goes on from NC_133665.1 coordinate 76,690,331, forward strand.
CTATGATCTAAGTTTCTTTCCTTCTTAAACACTTAAATCTTTTTAATCTCAACTTTCACTAATCAGTCTGTCTTTTAAAAACTTTTCTCCAAAGAATTTAAACCTATGAACTCTTTGTAGTCACCTGTGAACTTTATGTGATAACATATGAACTTTCTATAATAATCTTTGCAGTAACCTGTGAATTAAATTTAAGCCTTTTTTACCTTCCTGAGTCAGAATGGTGAATTCTTCACTCCAAATGAACTAAATCTTTAAATTCCCTTTCCTGAAGCCCATTTCATCCTGTCTTCAATTATTTCTGACTTGTTTTATACCCTATTGTTGCTGGATGTCTGATTTTCCATTGTGATGAATCACTTTTTGACAGGGAAATGCAGGTATAAAAAGAAATTAGAAATTTCTTTTAAAAAGTTACAGCAGAAAAGAAAGTAATAGGAAAATTAAGAAGAGATTAAAGAAAAAGCCAAGTGGATTGCTAATTAATCTTGGCAGGCCAGCTGCCAGGCTAAGTTTCTACTTTTATATTCTTGTTTTGAATAATGGAGTAGTTTTCCATGATGATTTCCTGAAAGATATTTTCCAGGTTCTTTTTTCTGATTGTGGCTTTCTGTTAAATGAATAATTAATTCATAAATTTTCTTTCTTGGATCTATTTTCCAGGTCAGTCATTCTTTGTGAGAAGTAATTTTTGGTTTTGGTAGTGTTTGGTGGAATTTTGCAGTCTCATAGAGTCACTGGTTTTTATTTGTCCAATTCTAATTCTTAGAGTTTATGTTTTCTTCAGTTAGCTCTTGTATTTCCTTTTCCAAATGATTAATTTTATTTTTAGAGGAGCTGATTTCTTTTTCCTCTTGGTCAATTTTAATTTTAAAGTTAGTGTTTTCTTCAGTCAACATTTCTAAATTCTCTTGCATGCCTTTCATTTCTTTTCGTTACTTTCCTCTCTTCTTTGGTTTTTAAAATCTTTTTTGAGTTCTGGTAAAAAGTGCTTTTGGACTGAAATCAATTCAAAAAAACCCTTTAAGACTTCATGTGTAGGCTTTTTGTCACTGTTTTCCTCTTCTGAGAAGGCATTTTTATTGTTCTTATCAGCTTTATCAGATTATCACTTTTTTTGCTTGTTGGTTGTTTTTTTTTTTTTAGTTTATTCTGAAAGTTCTCTGCTCCTGGGGATAAGGGGCCATAGTTCCAAACTCTTTGTGCTGGAACTGAGGGTCTAGTCCCTGGCTTTACACTTGCCTATGCCATTTCAGGAGCTAGTGATAGCCCAACTGAGTCCTTTTATTTCATCTGGGATTTGAATTTTGTCTTCTAAATTGGGGTTGGGACCTTCATTGCTGGTCTTCAGAGGTAAGACCTGGTCTGCACCAGGATGTGAACTGCATTGTGGCTAAGAGCCTCTGACAAGCTTTCTAGCTCTCCAGCCTATATTGGACTATGTTTCCTTTTTTAACCATGTGACACAGACTTTTACTGACTACATGCTATCTTGAGTTGAGAACTTGTTTCACTCAATTTTTGCTTTGTTGTTGTTGATTCTGCTGCTTTAGAATCTGTTCTAAGATTTCATTTAAAGTCATATCAGGAAATGCTCCAGGAGCTTCCTAGCCTCATGCCACCATCTTGGCTCCATCAGCAGTTTACATTCTAATGAACAGACAATACATAAATAACCATATATGATTAAGATATATTCTTCATTGGCAAATGACACAACCTACTACAGAAAGATGAATTTAAGTTGGTTCTTTTTTTTTTAAAGAAAGATTTCATTTGTTTTGAGTTTTACAATATGCCCCCTATTCTTGCTTCCCTCCCTCCACCCCCCCCCCCCATAGAAGGCAGTCTCGTAGTCTTTGCATTGTTTCCATGGTATACATTGATCTGAGTTGACTGTGATAAGAGAGAAATCATATCCTTAAGGAAGAAAAATAAAGTATAAGAGATAGCAAAATTACATAATAAGATAAGAGTTTGTTTTTTCTAAATTAAAGGTCTTTGGTCTTTGTTCAAACTCCACAATTCTTTCTCTGTATACAGATGGTATTCTCTACCCCAGATAGCCCCAAATTTTCCCTGATTGTTGCACAGATGGAATGAGCAAGTCCATCAAAGTTGATCATCACTCCCATGTTGCTATTAGAGTATACAATGTTTTTCTGGTTCTTCTCATCTTGCTCAGCATCAGTTCATGCAAGTCCTTCCAAGCTTCCCTGAATTCCTATCCCTCCTGGTTTCTAATAGAACAAAAGTGTTCCATGGCATATATATATATATATATATATATATATATATATATATATATATACATATATATATATCACAGTTTAAGAAATTCTACAATTGAAGTACATTTACTTGATTTCCAATTATTTTCCACCACAAAAAGGGCTGTTATGAATATTTTTGTACAAGTGTTGCTTTTACTCTTTTTCTTAATCTCTTCAGGGTATAGACCAAATAGTGGTATTGCTGGATCAAAGGGTATGCACATGTTTGTTGCCTTTTTGGCATAATTCCAAATTGCTCTGCAGAAAAGTTGGATGAGCTCACAGCTCCAACAACAATGTATAGTGTCACAGATTTCCCACAGCCCTGCCAACAATGATCATTGTCCTTTCTGGTCATATTGGCCAGTCTGAGAGGTGTGAGGTCATATCTCAGAGAAGCTTTAATTTGTATTTCCCTAATAAGTAATGATTTAGAGCCATTTCTCATATAACTATGGATTACTTTGATTTCCTCAGCTGTAAATTGTCTTTGCATATCTATTGACCATTTGTCAATTGGGAAATGGCTTCTTTTTGAAAATTTGAATCAGTTCTCTGTATATTTTAGAGATGAGTTTTTTGTTAGAAATCCTAGTTGTAAAAATTGTTGCCCGATTTACTACATTTCTTTGGTTTTGGTTACAGTGGTTTTATCTATGCAAAGGCTTTTTAATTTAATGTAATCAAAATTATCTGGTTTGTTTTTAATTATGTTCTCCATCTCTTCCTTGGTCATAAACTGCTTACCTTTCCATAGATCTGACAGGTAAACCTACTCCTTGATTATATAATTTGCCTATAATATTGTTTATTATGTCTATATCCTGTATCCATTTTGATCTTATCTTGGAATAGGGCATGAGGTGTTGGTGTAATCTAAGTTTCTTCCATACTAACTTCCAATTTTTCCAACAGTTTTGATTGAAGAGAGAGTTTTTCCTCCCAATATCTGGACTCCTTGAGTTTATCAAGCAGCACCTTACTATAATCATTTCCTGCTATTGCACCTAGTCTATTCCACTGATCCACCAGTATATTTCTTAGCCACTACCAGACAGTTTTGATGACTGATGCTTTATAATATAACTTTAGATCTGGTAGGGCTAAACCACCTTCTTTTACACATTTTTTCATTTAATCCCTGGAAATTCTTGACTTTTTATTTCTCCATATGAATTTACTTACAGCTTTTTCTAACTCATTAGAGTAATTTTTTTGGAATTTGATTGGTAGGGCACTAAACAATTAGTTTAGTTTTGGTAGAACTGTCATTTTTATTAAAATAGCTCAACTTATCCATGAGCAATTGATGTTTGCCCAATTATTTAAATGAGACTTAATTTGTGTGAGAAGTGTTTTGTAACTGTTTTCAAAAATTTTTGAGTTTGCCTTGACAGGTAGATTCCCAAGTATTTTAAATTGTCTGTGATTATTTTGAATGGGATTTCTCTTCCTAGCTCTTTCTGCTGTATCTTGCTAGTCATATATAGAAATGTTAAGGATTTATGAGGGTTTATTTTATACCCTGAAACTTTGCTACAGTTGCTAATTATTTCTAGTAGTTTTTTAAGATGATTTTTGGGGATTCTCTAGGTAGAGCATCATGTCATCTTCAAAGACTGAGAGTTTTGTCTCTTCATTCCCTATTCTTATTACTTCAATTTCTTTTTCTTCTCTTTTTGCTGAAGCTAACATTTCTAATACAATATTGAATAGTAGTAGTGATAATGGGCAACCTTGTTTCACCCTTGATCTTATTGGGAATTCTTCTAGCCTATCCCTTTTGCATATAATGCTTGTTGATGGTTTCAGATAGATACTGCTTATTATTCTGAGGAACAATCTGTTTATTCCTACACTCTCTAGAGTTTTTAGTAGGAATGGGTGCTGTATTTTTTCAAAAACTTTCCAAGCATCTATTGATATGATCATATGATTTCTGATAGGATTGTTATTGATATAATTAATTATACTAACAGTTTTCCTACTATTAAACCAACCCTGCTTTCCTGGGATAAATCTTACTTGATCATAATGTATTATCCTAGGGATAACTTGTTGTAATCATTTTGCTAAGATTTTATTTAAGATTTTTGCATCTATATTCATCAGGGAAATAGGTCTATAATTTTCTTTCTCTGTTTTAAGTGTTCCTGGTTTACTTATCAGTACCATATTGGTGTCATAGAAAGAGTCAGGCAGATTTCGGTTTTTCACCTATTTTCCAAAGGGTTTATATAGAACTGGAACCAATTATTCCTTAAAAGTTTAGTAGAATTAACTTGTGAATCCTTCTGGCCCTGTAAAGTTTTTCTTGGAGATTTTGATAATGGCTTGCTGAATTTTTTTGCTAAGATAGGGTTATTTACATTTTTAATTACCTCTTCATTTAATCTGGGCAACTTATAGTTTTGTAAATATTCATCCATTTCACTTAGATTGTCAAATTTATTGACAGACAGTTGGGCAAAATAATTCCAAATTATTACTTGAATTTCCTCATCACTGATATCATTTATGATACTAACAATTTGGTTTTCTTCTTTCTTTTTTTTTAATCAAATTGACCAGAAGTTTTCCAATTTTATTGTTTTTTTCATAAAACCAGCTCTTGGTTTTTTTTATTAGTTCAATAGTTCTCTTGCTTTTGATTTTATTAATTTCTCCTTTAATTTTTAGACTTTAAATTTGGTATTTAATTTGAGGTTTTTAATTTGTTTCTCTAATTTTTATTAATTGCTTATTTAGTTCAATGATTTCCTCTTTCTCTAATTTATTCATGTGAACATTTAAAGATATAATATATCCCCTAACAGCCTCCTTGAGTATATCCCATAGATTTTGGTATCGTGTTTCATTATTGTCATTATCTAAGATGAAATAATTAATTCTTTCTATAATTTGTTGCTTGATCCATTCATTCTTTAAAATGAAATTATTTTGTTTCCAATTAGCTCTGGATCTATATCTCCCTGGGCCAGTATTGCATATGATTTTTGTTGCATTATGATCTGAGAAAGATGTATTCACTATTTCTGCCTTTCTGCAGTTGATCATTGGGTTTTAATGCTCTAGTACACAATCAATTTTTTTGTAAGTGCCATGTACTACAGAGAAAAAGGTATATTCCTTTCTATCCCCCATTCAATTTTCTATGTAAGTCCATTATATATATGCTTTCTAACAATCTATTTACATCCTTAACTTCCTTCTTGGAAGATTTATTTAAATCTGAGAGTGGGAGGTTGAGGTCTCATACTAGTAGAGCTTTGCTGTCTATGTCTTCCTGTAGCTCTTTCCAATTTTCCTCTAAGATTTTGGATGTTATCCCATTGGGTGCATACATATTTAGTATTGAAATTACTTTATTGTCTGTGGTAAATTTTAGGATGATATTGTTTCCTTCCTTATCTCTTTTAATGCTATCTATTTTTACAGCTGTTTTGTCTGAGATAAGGATTGCTGCCCCTGTTCTTTTCACTTTGACTGAAGCAAAATATATTTTGCTCCAACCTTTTACCTTTACTCTCTATGTATCTCTCTGCTTCAAATGAGTTTCTTATAAGCAACATATTATAGTATTCTGGTTTTAAATCTACTCTGCTATTCACTTACATTTTAAGGGAGAGTTCATCCCTTTCACATTTAAAGTTATAATTACAAACTCTTTATTGCCCTCCATACTATCTTCCCTCTGTTTGTATTTTCTCCTTTTTTCCCTTTATCCATATTCCCCAGTGTTTTTTTCCTTTGTTTTTTTTAGATTTTTTTTTTCAAGGCAATGGGGTTCAGTGGCTTGCCCAAGGCCACACAGCTAGGTAATTATTAAGTGTCTGAGGTCAGATTTGAGCCCAGGTACTTCTGACTCCAAGGCTGGTGCTCTATCCACTGTGCCACCTAGCATCCCCCTTCCCCAGTGTTTTGTGTCTGAATCCTGCTACCTTCAGTTGTGTTTGCCCTCCTATATCAAACCCTCCCTTTTCTTTCCCGTTTCCCTTTTCCCCTTCTTCCTTCTGTTAGTTTCCTTTTTTCTCCCCCCTCCCTGTCCCCCCTTTTCTTTTCCCCTTTTAATAATTGAAAGATAATATAAGTTTCTTACCTTAACTGAGTGTGTGTAAGTTAACTTTAAGCCAAGTATTATGAGATGAAGATTCAGCTGATTCTCACTTCCTCCCTTCTTCCCCTCTATTACAATAGGTCTTTTGTAACTCTTAATGTAATGAAATTTACCCCATTCAATCTCCTCCATCCTCTGGTCTCCTTACTGCCCCCCTTTTTAAGGAGTTATTGTTTTTAAATAATTCTATCTGAGTCACTGAAAAGTCATGAATGTCCATCACTTCTGGCTAATTATATTTTCTCTAATAGAGTTACAATTCTTGACAGTTATTAGAGTGTTTCTCCCAGGTAGGGATTTAGACAGTTTCATCTTATTGGATAACAGTCTCATGGATAAATCATTTATGACAATCACTTCCGGCTATGAATATTCTCTCTAATAGAGTTTCAATGCTCAAGAGTTATGAGAATCTTTCTCCCAAGTATAGCCAGTTTCATCATATTTGATAGCAAGTTTTTTCTTTACCATTTTTTTACCTTTCCATGTGTCTCTTGAGCCTCCTGTTTAATATCCAAATTTTTTATTTAACTTTGGTCTTTTCATCAGCAATGTTGGACATCTCCCATTTCGTTAAATGTCCATCTTTTCCCCTGGAAGAAAAGGCTCAGTTTTGCTAGATAGTGGATCCTTGGCTGCATTCCAAGTTCCCTTGCTCTTCAGAATCTCTCATTCCAGCCCCTTCGATCCCTTAATGTTGATGCAGCCAGGTGCTGTGTAATCCTTACTGTGGTTCCTTGGTATTTAAATTGTTTCTTTCTGGCTGCTTGTAGGATTTTCTCTTTTATCTGATAGTTCTTGAATTTGACTACAACATTCCTTGATGTTTTCATTTTAGGATCTCTTTTGGGAGTGCTTCTATGTATTCTTTTAGTAACTACTTTGCCCTCTGATTCCATGATATGAGGGCAATTTTCCATCACTAAATCTTATTATATTAAGTCCAGGCTATTTTTCTCTTCAATGTTTTCAGGAAGGACTGTGATTCTCAAGTTGTCCCTTCTTGATGTGTTCTTGAGGTCAGTGGTTTTGCTGATGAGGTATTTTACATTTTCTTCTATTTTTTCTATCTTTTGTTTTTTTTAAGAGAATCTTGTTGTCTCATGAAGTCGTTAGTATATTCAGATTCTATTCTTTTTTTTATAGAAGAATTTTCTTAGTTTACCTTTTGCAACTCTTTTTCCAGTTGGTCAATTCTATTTTTGAAGGAGTTTTCCATTTGCCCAAGTGTAGTTTTCAGAGAATCATTTTCTTTTTGCATTTTTCCAACTGAGTATTTGAGAGAATTATTTTTTTTTGCATTTGCCCAATTGAGGATCTGAAAGAATTATTCTCATTTTGTATTTGTCTAATTGTATTTTCCAAGGATATGTTTTCTTGTTGTGAGATGTTAATTTTCTCTTGCAATGTGCTAATTTTGTCTTGAGTTTTTTTCCCCAATTTTTCCTATTAATTTTTAAACTCCTTCCTGATTGCTTCAAGGATGCCTTTCTGGACTGGAGACCAATTCATATTCTCCTCAGAAGTGCTAGATTTCTCTGGGTTAGAATCTATTTCTTCTAAGTATTTCTCCATGTGCCCCTCCCCCCTTTTGTGCTGGCCTTTCTTTATCTTCCTCAGATCTTGTGTTGGGGGTAGTGGGGCTGGTTCTCAGAGGTTTGCTTTTGAAGATCCCAGAGGCTTTGCTCACTTGGCTTAGTAATTTCAAGACTCAGCCAGTAGGGGGAGCTGGTCGTATTCTCTGGAGTGTTTGAGGCCCTCAGCAGCAGGGTCTGAGTTGACCTTGAACAATGGGTTGAACCCCGGGGGGTGGAAGTTAATCTCCCTTTCAGCTAAGTCAACTCTGTTGCCTTTACCTGAGCCTAAGGGGGTGAGGGGTGTTTACCGTTTGTTCTGGGAAAAGGTCCCTTTCCCAACTGGTCATTTTCCTGGTGTGTTCTGAAACTCTTTGTGCTCTTCTCCCCCCCAGCCAAAGATTCCACAGCTAAAGCTGGTTCTTGTACTCACAATTCATCAAAGTCTCTGTGGCTGAGGCCAGTCCTCTAGCTTCCCCAGCTGCTGTCCCTGAGCTTGCCCTCTGCTCTCATCTCCTGGTTCATCCATGGTCCCCTGAGACAGAACACCTTGGTAAATGTTCTCCTAGCTTCTCTTTGTGGGTTTTGTCAATCAAATTTCTGTTAAGAGGTTTCTTTCATGTTGTTTTTGAGGGGAACCAGGAGCACTTAACACAGTGCCTGTCTTCTCTCTGCCATCTTGGCCAGAAGTCTTAAGCTTATTCTTGAAGGTAGTCAGAAAATCAGGAGATAGAATTGAGTAGCTTTTGGCTTAAACCTTTCCCTCATTTTGCCCATGAGGAAGCTAGTGCTCAGAAATTTAAGACTGGTCCACATAGCTAACAAGGGGCTGATTTGGAAATATAACTTTGGGTTATGAATTCTAAATACAATTCTTTTTGGTATTGTTTTTCCATTATATATCATGTTGCCTATGAAATGATAAAGAAATCAATAATCAATTTTCCTTCACTTTGAATATTTACCAGCATGTGTATTATATAGTCATTAAATTTTTTGTAAATCTCATTAACATAAACTATTCGATAGAGCATTGGCCCTGGGATCAGAAAGACCTGACTTCAAATTTTGTTTCAGACACTTGACAATTACTAGCTGTGTGACCCTGGATAAGTCCCTTAACCCCATTTGTCTTGCCAAGCAAAAAAATAAGAACATTGCTTTTGGAGCTGAGTATGGGTAGTGCTAGTGTTATCATGTACATAATCATGAGTGGTATAAGACAGGGAATGATGATGGCAAATGATAAGTCCTGATAGAGTGCTCCAAGAAAAATTTCAGTAAAGAAAGAATACTTTTTGCTGGAGGAATCAGGAACTAAAAATAAAGTAGAAGGCCCCTGAATTAAGCCCTAAAGAAAAGGATACTGCAAAGTTTAAACCAATAAAGAATGCATTCTAGGCACAGAAGATGGCTTATACAGCTAGAGATAAAAATATATGAAAATAAGATAAGAACCAGTTAGCTAGATAGTAGTTTTCATTGACATAAAAGCAGAGTACATAATGAGGACTTCTGTTTATTTGAATTTAAAAATAATAATTAAATTAAATATGTGTTAACCTTCAGAGTTTGACCTAATAGGGGACAAGCATTACCTTCTGCCTTAAACAAAGAGCAAAACAGAATTAGGTTAACATACTAATTAATTGATATTTCTCTAGGTTCACTGATTATGCAGGCATGTGTAGGGAGCCCAGTTAGAAAACCAGGCTCACTCACCCCCGAATTCAGCTTTGAAAATAATTTTTCCATGCAATTTCATTATGATAAAGTAGATCTGAAAAGCTATATCTGACTTGCCTATAAAGGAAAAGGAGTGGAAGTGGACCTCAATTTAGAATTGGTCTGGTTATCAGAAATACATCCAGGAGGACATGCCAGGCCTGGTTATCAGAAATACAAGCAGGAGGACATGCTAGGATGGTAAGGCTCCTCGCAAACCTCAGCATCGTTGTGCCTTATTAGTTATGCCAAGGTCTCCAAAAATCAAATGTGAATTCCGCTAAGAACTCCACAAAGCAATGTAAATTTCCCCCCTCTAGCAGGTCAGCATCACTGAGTGATTATTAATGGGGATCAATGAAGAAGTGTTTTGTGAAATAGGGATGCTGCTATAACAGATTAGGTAGAAAAGGTTGGTTAGAACCAAAATGTAAGAGATCTTAGATTTCAGGTTAAGAGACTATTTTATTCTAGAGACCATAGAGATTCACAGAAGGATTATGAAAAGAGCAGGACATAGACAGATTTTTATTTAGGATTTCTATTTTGAAATTGTGACCAAAAAAACCCTTCCATTGACTTTACCTTTTCTAGATATATCCCAGATATTTCTTCCTTTTCAAAGTCAACATCTAAAAATGCTTCTTGCAATCTTTGCTTTCATATCCTTTTCTTTGAGAGGTATCTCAACCCTTTGAAATCTGACTCCTGTTCCTACCACTCAACTGGCTACATTGACTCAAGTGTCACCTGGGATTTCTTTCATGCTCAAACAGTCCTTTTTTCAATGCTCATCCTTCTTGACCTCTCTGCAGTTTTGACCTTTTTGACCACCCCTTCCTCCTGGTTTCCTCTCTGGGTTTTCATGACACTGCTCTGTAATATTTTCTCCCTACTTGTATTAACTCTAATTGGTTTCCTTTGTAGAATCATTATAAATGTTCCATTCCCTATGTAATGTTATATCCTAAGACTTTCTTTTCTATTCTATGTACCCTTTTCTGAGGACCTCAGATGATTCCATAAATTCAATGTCCATGACTGAAAATAACCTCTCTATCTCTCCAGAGCTCCAGTTCTACATCTTCAGCTGCCTACTCCTCTGTGCCATAGGCATTTTAAAACTCAACATGTCAAAAATGGAACTCATTATTTTGCCCCCAGAATCTTCCTCTCTTGATTTCCATATTTCTGTCAAGCACATTATTATCTTTCTGATCTTCAGGGTAATTAGGAGATGTCTTGATTCTTTTCTCTTATTTGATTGATGGATGATTTTTGTCCATAATTGAAGAAGATCATGCCATCAAATGATTAACTGCATGACATGCACATTATGCTGATTATAAGGAGGGGAATGTTGTGTAAAGACATCCTTCTTACTACCTTTTCCAGATCTATTATCCATGACCTGATAAAATAGAAAACAAGACTTTTCATCATGGCCTAGATCCTGTGGGAGCTCTTGTCCTTATGGTTTTGGGTCCCTCCCTTCCATATCAACATGACATCACAGCACCACAGTAAGGCAGGGTAAAGCACCAATACATGATTTTCTGGTGGCAACTGTGTTTTTTCAATGTTCTAATTGTCAGTATGGTGAGTTTTTGGTAATAGTCTATCAACAATGAGGTTAAACTAACCTGTCTCTTTATGGACAACTCATCAGTATAGTACAATTTGGTGACATATTTTCTAATGAAGGACAAGTTAACCTATCACCCAAAGGTCCAAGCTGCTTAGATCTATAACAACTCTTCTTCTTCAGGAGACCAGCCAGACCTTGATGCTTTCCAAGGCTTCTTTCTAGACAAAACCATTCAAAGGCAGACTATCCTTCCCAAAGAAAACAGAACTCTCCTGGAGGCTCCTGCTGGCTGCTCTTGATGAATTGTGTTACCACACTGAAGCCTCAAAGCATTGATCTAGGGCAACTCCAAATTCAGGCATCCCAACCTGATTCCCTTTCAATCAACCGAGGGCACTGGAACTAACTCTCAGGACTGATTGACCCATGTTGAACTGCTGTTCACATGGAACCCTTCACCTCTTCAGTCTTCAAATTTCTCCTGTGAATTTATTCAAAATCAATTGGTGGCCAAATCCTGGGCATGTCTTGCAACCATCTCCTTCATTCTATTTATATCACAAATATCCTTGTTTAAGGCATTGACATCCTTAGCTAATTTTGTTTGTTTGTTTTTACTAATAGTCCCGTAACTGACTTCTATTAATTCACTTATGCAGCTGCTAAATTGAGATTCCTAAAATTTGCATTGGAACATATCTTTTCCCTGACCAAAAAAATTTTAATGGTTCTTTATAGTCTCTAGGATAGGATACAAATTTCTGTTTAGGTCTAATCCCACCCTTAATTGCCATTCAATCTAATTTGCCCTTCTCTCTTTTTCCTCTTATTTCTCAGTTCAATAAATTGTAACTCTATGCCCAAATCTTTATTTTGTGTGGATGTGTGGTTGTGTTCTTCCCTTCCTTGAACAATTCAGATGAATGTGGAGTTCAAATGTCAGCCACTAACCTTCCCCCATCCTTATTTGTATCTACTTGCACAGTTTGATTATCTAACAGATTTTTCTCTCTATTTCCTTTCCTTTTCCTCCCAACTTCAGTGTATTTCTATTCCTCTTTCTATTCTTAAGCTCTAATGGAATCAGGGGCCGCTGGGTGGTTCAGTGGAGTCAAGAGGACCTGAGTTCAAATTTGGTCTCAGCCACATAATAATTACCTAGTTGTGTGACCTTGGGCAAGCCACTTAACCCCATTGCCTTGCAAAAACCAAAGATCTAATGAGATCATTCACAGGTCTTTTTAAATTAGATTTTATCTATGATTTCTGGTATGATGAGATTCAGAGAGCACACACATCAAGGAATTCAAAATCTAATGGACAGAATAACATGCAAACAAAAATGTACTCACAAGCTATATACAAGATAAGAAAGAAATAATAGAGAGAAGGCATTAAAATTAAGGTGATTCAGGAAAGATTTCTTGAAGAGGATCAGATTTTACCTGGCAGGTAAAGGAAGTTAGAGAAGCCAAAGTGAAGAGATGAAAAGAGAGAGTATTCTTGGCATAGTTATTGGCTAAAGAAAATCCCTTTTCTTTTAAAGAGGAATTTCTTATTCAAGCATTGGCAATGAAACCAGTATCACTGGATTAGAGACTCTGGAAAGGCCAATGTGTCAGATATAAGAGTGGAAATGTAGTTGATGAATAGAACTATGAATGTCAAACAGAAGATTTTAGAATTGATCTCAGTGGTAATAGAGAGCAACTAGAGTTTATTGAATGGGAGTGGAGTATCATGGTCAGACCTCTGCTTTACAGAAATCATTTTGGTGATTGGGTGGATGATGAACTGAAGTGATTGCAAGTTTAAATGCCTTTATTTTATATTACTGTATTTCAGTCATCAGAGAGACAAAATCAGCTATGTTTATGAAATCACTAATGTTATTGGTACTATACCAGAAAATATAATGTACCCTTTAAAGCATGTTTATTGAATCTATTCTTACTTACTTTCATGAAATAAAAAGGATAACAGATAACTGAAAACAATTGTAGCTCTGAAAATTTTCCTATATAGTTTTGCTATAGGAATATCTTGGTATCTGACTCTCAGACAGATGTAGCCCTAAACTGGTGGTGTTGTTTTTTAAAAAATGATTTTCATGCACAGAAAAAATTATATTGTTCAATTGAATTTTAAAATAGCAGGATGAAATTATCAAGTTTCTTTATACTACATGTACTTCTATAAATAAATAATAAATTTGTATAAACAACATGATAATGAGAAGTGATAAAATGCCCTTGATTATGCAATCATGCAGAGAATTAAGCCCTGGTGGTGGTGGGGGCTATTTCCTATCTTACTTCACAATTGTAGAATCTACTATATAGTATCTATTGAAGCAATTGAGAAATAGAACATTCCTTGAGAGATTGTCTTTCCTGAAACGTTCAGGTGACATTCAGAAAAATAATGTGTATATTTTGATATTTTCAGAATGGTGCCATGTTGATCTGAGTCTAGTCATCAACATTTTAGAGCTTTGTTTTCTATTGCTTCAAACCAGAAACTTAAAAGTGCAAACAACTACCAAAGCATGGTAAACCAAATTGTATGGTTTTTACATCTAATATGGCATAAGTATTGAATAAAAAATGGTATAAGTAAAGATCTTTAAATAGCTCCTTCACTGTTAAAAGCAGAAAAATCAATGTTCCCTGTACTGAACAATAAAGAACAAAACTATGAGAGAGCTCTTGTGATTTTTAAATATATTTATATAAGCAGAATCTCCTAAAGTTCTGGATGATTAAAAGAAGGATTAAAGTATGTTATATATATATATATATATATATATATATATATATATATATATATATATATAGACATTGTACCAAGGGAGGATATATTTCAGGATGAAGTTTCCAAGTATAAGTGATTACCACCCAGAAGTTGCCTAGGTTTGGAGAAATATTACTGAAAATAGTGTTAAAGATAACATATGTTATATTTGATTGTTTCTATCAATATGTTTATAGGCATTTCAAATGGTGTATAACAGCCTAATTTATATAAAAATGTAGATGCTATACAGAACTGCTATATTAATAATTCACAGCTACTGAATGTTAAAAATTCACATGTGCACAATGTGCCAATTGGAAGAATCTACTGTAAGGTTGTAGGCTTTGTCTCTACTCAAACAATTAGCTATCTCAGCAAATGGATAATTCACACTACTTATGTTACATAATTTGTTTTGACAAAACAATGAATTGATTTTTTTCTCTTCCATTTAATAGTTATGGTCTTCTTTTTTCTTGATGTCCTGTAAGTTGAAACATTTTTCTTTGCATTCACAGCTTAGTTCTCTAGGTCTCTTAGCCTGTGCTATTTTTTGTTGTTCAGTCCTTTAAGAAGATGTTTGACCTTTTGAATGATTCTCTACACTTTGCACAGAGGGAGGATGAATCCAGATCAGAAAGACTCTAAATGACAGCTAAGTGGAAGAATTAATTTCTCTCCAGAACAATCTACAGTAGCTTCATAGATGCCATTTCGCACAATCAGCCTGTCACTATGAATAAAGAAGAACTTGGTGATAAACCTCTATTCCCTCTACCCAAAGATATTTTTGCCACCCTCAACAAGATAAAAGGAATTCCAAGAATTTACTTGGAAGTAAATTCTCTTGATTGAGAAGTAACCTATCTAGAATAATGTCAGCATATTGGATTCCTTTGACTCCACAGGTCACTATTATTTAGCAACAGAAATTATAAACATCATCATTCCTAGGAGTTCCTTCTGCTTAAGATTATTGGATATCTAGATCTCCATTTGATCAGTTATTAATGATGGATGAAAAAGTGTCATCTAAAAGCTTTGTCTTTATTAGACCAGAAAAAAATGGAGTAACTTCATCTCTGACCCATTTACTCCTGGTTGTACTTTATAGTTCACTTTTCCCATGAAGCTTCAGACAATCTTCAAGCCAACCAACTTCAACTGGTCCATTACCTAGGAAAAAAGTTTCATGCACAGAAAAAATTTTATTGTTCAATTGAATTTTAAATTAGCAGGATGAAATTATCAAGCTGATGAATAGAACTATGAATGTCAAACAGAAGGTTTTAGAATTGATCCCAGTGGTAACAGAGAACATTCCCCAGGAAAGGAGATGACCAAAAGGAATTTATATTGCAAGTCTTATTAATCACAAAGAATCAGTAACTTATGTTGCTAATACCAACTGAAGTTGGGGATAATGACCAGATTAAGAATCAAAAGAAAAAGACCATTGGAAAATATAACTTCACAAGTTGCTTGATGCATGACAGAAGAGTTTCTGAGTCTGCAGGTAATTCCTATGAATCTTTTTTTGACCAAGATCTGAGAGAAGTAATAAAATAAGCTCTAGGAAAATAAGTGTGAGAGGAATCAAACAATCAACCAAGTACTTGCTATATTCCAGTCATAGTCTAACCATGAAGTACAGAAAGACAAACATGAAATAACCCCAATCCCCAAGGAGCATATGCTCTAATGGAAGGGACAACCTGGATAGATAGAGATATGTTTTAGATATAATTACATTGAATATAAGGTAACACAATTACTGTTTGAATAGCTTAAATGATTATATTTCATTTTTTGGGGTGCATGATAAAAAGTCTTTTTTTCCAATTTCTACTCATTAATCCCATTTATGTCTTCTGCAACCAAATCAAACAAGTCTAATGAAGATAATCTCTGAAGTCCTTTCTAGTTTTAAAATTTATAGTTCTAGTACATAGTTTGTTCATAGAAGCTATACTCCATTCTTTGGATTCAGTTTTAAAAATCATGATAGGGAAAGATTACAATTATATTCAATCCTTTTTTTTCATTTTTTCAATCTACCAAAAGACTTATTGTAGAAATGATTTGTTCCCAGGGGGATGAGTTTTGCCTGCAGCATTCTGGAGTGCTCTAAGTAGTCTGGTGTTATTCTCATCTGTGCTTTTGAAAAGGAATTGTCAGTTTCTCAAGGGAAAAGAAAAACTCTTACATATTGCATCCACTTCAGGGAAGATCTGAGATCCTAATGACAGACAAAACTCATATTTAAGGAAAGAATGTGAACAGGTAGTTGAATTCAATTACAGGAGTGCCAGGATGGAGGGGGACAAAGCTTACTCATTTGTAGCTTTAAGGAAGATGTTAACATTTTAATTAAAATATCAATATAAAGAGGGAAGGAAGATGGGAGCATAAAACAATTTTGGGGTATGCACATGTCATAGAAGGTAAAAAGTAGGGGCAGCTAGGTGGCGCAGTGGATAAAGCACTGGCCCTGGAGTCAGGAGTACCTGGGTTCAAATCCGGTCTCAGACACTTAATAATTACTTAGCTGTGTGGCCTTGGGCAAGCTACTAACCCCATTTGCCTTGCAAAAACTTAAAAAAAAAAAGGTAACAATTTAAAAGAACCAGAGAATACTAGACCAAAGAATGAAGAACTTTTCACAAATAGTAAAATAAGAAGTACTGATTTTACCCAAATTTCTAATACATTTGGTTGAGGTTTTAGAGTTCATTGAAAACACAGTACTGGGTTAATACTATAAACATCTGTTAATATCTTGAGACATTCTTATACCTTTGGTCCCCAAGAGACCAAAGAAAGACATATGTTGAAAAATATTCCTAGAAAAAGAACCAAGAGCTATTGAACACATGCATTGATTATGCAATGGTTAGACAAATTATATAATATAATTATAATGGAATACCACTGATTTGTGAGAAATAGCAAAAAAAAAAATATGTTTTCAGAGGATCCTGGGAAGAATTGAATGAACTGATACTGAATGAATAGAGAGAATAATGTATAGTTCTATACTATGAAAAAAGGTATAATGATATTTTCCACGAACCTTTAATTAAAATATTACTAATTCTTATCAATGTGATAATCAAAGCAATTCCAGAAAAATGATGTGGAAGCATGTTGCCTATTTCTTAAGAAGAGAAATGATGGAATCAGTTTGGAAGATGAGTTTGGAAATTTGGTAGGTTTTATTCATATTTGTTATAATTAAATATATATATATATATTTGTTAAAATTTTTTCATTTTTTTATTTATTTAAAACAATGGCAAGATCATACATCTAGGCAATTATTAGCCTAATTTGAATTCAAATCCTCCTAACTCCAGGGCTGGTGTTCTATCCACTCACTGTGTCACCTAGCTGCCCCCAATTTCTGTAATTTTTAAAAATCAATTTATGAAGGGAAAGGGGAATTAGAAATAAATTCTCCCATCACAAAAAAGGAAAGAAAGAAAAGAAGAGGATAATTGAAAAAATGCTTTTTGAAATACTCAAAAAGACCAAAAAAAAGATTAAATTGAATGAGACAAAAAGATAACTTTGATAGTAATATATTGAATTTTTATATACCTAAATACATAAATGAAAGCTGTCTATAACAGACACTTACAAATTCATAAAACCTTCCCTTTTCTATTCTACTGGGTATATTGATGTGCTAATTTCAAGTAATATTTAAGTCTTTTTATTTTAAACCAAAAATAGAATTCTATGGAACAATAATGCATCAAATAGTATGACATAAGAAAACCACAGTCCTAAGAAAAATT
Source organism: Macrotis lagotis (assembly GCF_037893015.1). Classification (NCBI taxonomy): domain Eukaryota; kingdom Metazoa; phylum Chordata; class Mammalia; order Peramelemorphia; family Peramelidae; genus Macrotis; species Macrotis lagotis. The sequence goes on from NC_133665.1 coordinate 76,708,204, forward strand.
AAGTTACTAAGATAATTGAAAAATAACTGCATTAGAATACAAAAGTATTAAAATTCACTAAGGGGTTTTTCAAATATATATTTAAAAGTATTTTTTTTGATAAATTTAAACTCTACTCTGTATCTACTAATAGCAATAGGGTTTTCCAAACTTCAAAAAATCTTGACACTGTCCTGAGTAAGAAAAGATGCACTAATTGGTTATCATCAGCTAGGGACACCACTAATTTTTCCATAGAACATCTCTATGTCATTTGATGACTGACTGTGAAGGAGATAACATCCTGCTGATGTTGGGAAGAGGCAGGATAGTTATTTCTAGAGAAAAAGCTATGAAATATATCCAAATGGATATATGCATATATATCTATATCTATATGAATATATATTTTCAACATCTTTTAAGGCAGAAATTTGCATATGAATGTGTAATAGCAATGAGGGAAAAAATCAAAATTGATTAATGAAATGCAAGAATGCTGATCCATTCCTAGTTTGAAAGATGTCCACGAATTTTCTGTTTGGAAATTTGCAAAGTTTTTTTTTTTCTAACTTCAAGGAGCTATAATGTAGAATTTATAATTGATGTAATAGCTAGCAGAATGACTAATCTGAACATGGTACATTTATTAGTATATATATATATACATATATATATACATATATATATATTTTTTTTTTTAAAAAGATAATTATCTAAGGAAACTCTAAAAGAGCCAGGAGCATAGACCTAAGACAAATGATCTTATATTGTATAAAACATTCTTACACTTTCTCGGTTAAAACAGTTCATATTTCACATCTCTTTCACTTATGGACTTCTGTAATTCCAACATATAACATACATTGCTCTTGGATCATAGTGATGGCTTAATAAATGTTTATTGATTATTTAATTGTATTAATTATATATGGAAATAAAATGAATGTACATTTTTTCAATTTTTTTCTTTTTTTAACATTGAAAATTCATTGCATATACTATAGTCAAGGAGCTGACATTTTTTGTTTTGCTACCCCTCAGTTTAAAGTTTTAAATAGCCTTGTTTATCAATTTATTTGAAGTCAGTTCTGAAACTGTCTTGAAATTAAATTATTTTTTAATAAAATAAAAATAAAATAAATGGATAATAAATAATAATAATAAATAAATAATAATAAATAAAAATTAAATAAAAATTAAATTTTATGAAATTCAACAATTGCTTTGATAAGAATTCAGATAAGCAATTTTGAAAAAAAACAATGTTTGAATATTATTTCAAGGCTTCTAATAATAGGGACAATACCATCATTTATATATTTAATTTGATTATTTAGGGATTTTGAGTAAATGAGTTAGGGTACATTAAAGAGAAAGATTCAGACATTGCTTTTGGAATCAAGGGGGTTTTGATCCCTCTTTCCAAGTCCTTGGACCTGATTGCATCTTTCATTTTAGTTTTTACTTCTTTTTTCCCCCTTTATTTTATTTTTTTATTTTTCCAACTATGTAATGATGGTTTTCAACAATCTTTTTTTTTACATTTCCCCTCTCCCTCTGAAAGAAAACAATGTAATATAGGCTGTACATCTATTACCATACTAAACATGAATCCATATTATTCAAGTTGTGAAGGAATTATCACATTCAAATGGAATAGAGAAAAAAAGACATAATTCATGACATTTTTTTTAAATTGGAGATAGTAAACTTTGATTTGTATTTAAACTCGATGGTTCCTTCACTGAATATGACTGACATTCTCCATCACAAGTCTTTTAGTATTGTCTGTGATTATCATACTGCAGAAAAGGTCAAGTCTATCACAGCTGATCACCAACTGCTGTTAATAATGTTCTGGTTCTGCTCACTTCACTCAGCACCAGTCCATGCATGTATTTCCAGGTTATTCTGAAATCTCATCCCACATGATTTCTTATAGAATAATAGTGTTCTAACATATTCATATATCACAATTTGCTCAGTTGCTCCCCAATTAACAGACATCCCCTCAAATTCCAATTCTTTTCCACTATGAAAAGAGCACTACAAATATTCTCATCCATGTGTATTTTTTACGCTTTTTCTTGATCTCTTTGGATTTCAACTCAGGTCCTACTGACTCCAGGGTCAGTGCTCTATCCACTGCACCACCTAGATGTCCTTCTTGATCTCTTTGGGAAACAGACCTAGTAATGGTATTGCTGGATCAAAGGGTATGCATAGTTTTATTGTCCTTTGGGCATAATTCCAATTTGCTCTCCAGAAAGTTTGGATCAATTCACAATTCCACCAACGATGCATTAGTGTCCCTTTTTCCCCACATCCACTCCAACATTTATCACTTTCCTTTTTAGACATATTGGATAATCTGACAGGTGTGAGGTGATGAATCAGAGTTGTTTTAAATTGCATTTCTCTACTCAATAATGACAGAGAATTTTTTAAAACTATAGATAGCTTTAATTTCTCCATCTGAGAAGTGCCTTTTCATATCCTTTGACCAGTTATTAATTAGGGAATGACTTGTGATTCAAAGTAGATTTTCACAAGTCTTACAAAACCCAATTTAGGTTGACATTGGTTATTGAAACAATTTCTCATTTTTGAAGCTATGGTGTGTATTTTTCAATTTATTGCTATTTCTTCATCCTTCTAATTTCCAAGATGCATGACATGGAAATTGTCCTTTCTAGTTCCATGTCAGATTTTGAGGAAAATAGAAATCAATTTCCTAGGGGCCAGGCTTTCTCCCAGTATACATACCATAGAATCATCCAACTATCTCCAGCATGTTACCCTATAGGACTATTGGTGTGTTGTTATATGGTGGGATGCTTGCATTTTGACTTAATCTTTTTCTAATCATAATGTCCAGTTTTGTGTATTAATAAAGTCATCATTTTTGTTTCTTCATTTGTCATATCATTTACCTCTACACTTTCAATTTTCATGAGAGATCAGCACCAGGAATAAAATTTTTGACATAATAATTAGGAAGCTATTTTGAACAAAAAAAATATCAGGGTAAAGGGGCTTGAAGTACATCACAGTGGGTGAATTCTTCGTGGGCATGGGTTCAGAATTTCAGACTTATAGAAGGGTATCCAGTGGTTATGTAAATTAGTCCCCCAGAGTGCAGGAAACCTGAAGCAATGTATCACTCAGGAAGGTATAATATTTGAGATTAGGGTAACAATTAGCTATTTTTTCTAATGATCATGGTTGTCCTTTGTTTGATTAGTCAATTAGCTGAAACGGAGACATAAAGAGGTGGGAGTGAGGGGAAATATATTTCAGGACATATTACATGGATAACAGCCAGTACAAAAAACATGAAAATAAAGGCAGGAGGTGGGGGACTATCTATATAATGAGTTGTCCAGACTGGCTCCATTATCATGAATGTGAAAGATACAATGAAGATAATAAGATAGGAAAGACAGGGTGAAGACAGACCATGAAGGCTTTTCAAAGACAAAAAGAAGAGTTGGTATTTGAAAGTGTAGGCAAATGGGAACCCTAGAACTTTTTGAGCAGGGTAACTGGTCAGATATATGTTTTAGGAAAATGAGTATGATGGCTGCATAGATGAAGAGTCACATGGGGAAAACTTTCATTAGGGAAAACAATAAGAGACAGCTTGGAGGCACAGTAGGTCCATCTCTGGGTTAGATGTCAGGAAGACTTGAGTTAAAATTTGGTCTCAAGAACATTACCTTTGTTACCAAGGATAAATAACTTTACTATTTGCTTTAGTTTCTGCCTCTATAAAATGCTAATAATAAATGACCTATCTCACAGAGCAGTTGTTAGACTCAAATGTGATAATATTTATTACATATTTAACAGAGGATCTGGCACATAATAAGCATTATATAAATATAAATGCCCAATCCTTTTCCCTCCCATTCCCAAATAAGGGTTTTTTTATTTATTAAAGTCCAGTTAAGAAGTCATAAGGATCTAAAATAAAGTGGTATCTGTGTGGATGTAAAGAAAAGAAATTTTGTGAAGGTAGAATTGATAAGACTTCACAACTTACTGACTTGCTGAGGTGAGATAGAGTGAGAAGTTGAAGATGATAACAGTATTGCAAGCCTGGGCGACTAAAAGGACATGTCCTTGATAGATAAGAGACAAGGTAGGTAAAGGGGTAGATATGGGAGAAAAGATAAATAAGTTTTGTTTTGAATGTGCTGAGTTTGAAATAATTATAGGGCACCTACTTGGAAATATCCACTAGGAATTTTGTAATTTGGGTTAAGTCTCAGGAAATAGATCGAGACTGGATATATAAATTTGAAAATTAGCTGCCTAGATATGACAATTAAATCTGTTGAAGTTATTGATAGAGAATAGAATCAATTAGGTCAGAATCTTGTAATATAACCATAGTTAAGGAATGGGATATAGATGTTGATATAGCAAAATGCACAGAAAAAGAGCATCCAGATATGTAGAAGAAGCGAAGAGGAGAGTCAAATGAACCCATAGAGTCAAAAGGATCTAACAGTAAAAGGTGGTCAACAATGTTGAGAAGAGGTCAAGAAAAATGAATACCTACAAAAAAAACTTTAGGATTTTTGAAATTTAAAAAATCTTGGTAACTTTTGAGAAAACTCAGGTGAATGGCTGATTTTGGAAGCTAAATTACAAGGGATTTGGGAAAGTGACTAAGAATTGAGAAAGTGAAGGCAATGAGTATGGGAAACTTTTATTCTAGTGGATGGACCACTAAAAAAGAAGAGATATAAAGTATTATGAGAAGATAGTATGGTCAAATGAATGGTTTTAAGGTTGCAGAAAAACTCAGGATATTTATAGGGATCAGTAGAGGAAGGCAAAATATTTGAGGGTGAAAAGGCATGACAACAGGAATCAACTTCCAGAATAGATGAAAAGGGATCAGATGATCAGTATAAGAAGATGGAGTGCCCTTAGTGAGGAAAAAGGTCATTTCAACATAGAATAGATTAAAAGAAGAAAGGCTAAGATTATGGAAAGGGGTTAAAATATATGGGAGTGGGAAGAAAACTAAGCTTAATATGATGATTTTATTTTCTATTAATATATATGCATATGTATATATATATACATATATATATGTATATGTATATATACATATACATACATACATATATATATATATATATACATATATATATATATATATATATTTAGGGTGAAATCTTTAGTTCAGAGGACAGAGGGAGAGAGAGTTATATGGGAGAACTGAGAAAATAAGGGATGATTTGGAACAATTATTGTAAAGAGAGTAAATTAAGGAAGATGAAAAGAAGGTCTCAAAGTATTAATAGTCCTGTTAACATTTAGATAATGTTCATCTGTAATGGAATTAGCACAGTTTGAGTCCTGCCCTCTGATAATATACTGAGTATCAAAGATATTACGGGGTGGATCTAAGATGATAGAGAAGAAACAAGGACATAACTGAACTCAACCAAATTCCCCTCCAAATACCTTTAAAACAATACCTTAAATCAAATTCTGGAATGACAAAATGATAGATTGAAACAGTTTTCCAACCCAAGACAACTTAGAAATTTTAGCAATAATGTTACACCCAAGTGAGTGTGGAGTTCAGTCCAGTGCAGATCATACCAGAACAGATTGGGTCCAAGAAAACCAGGAGGTAGTGGTGATAGTGAAAAGTCTGAAGGTGAATCCTTGGTAAAAAGGAAGATGGTGCTATAATGGAAGTGAATGCAAAGCTGCTTATTGAGGAAAAGTACAGTGACCTAGGTCTGAACAGACTCCAGAAGTGGGTAGTCAGTGGAGAGCAAGTTGTTTTTTTTTTTAAATGGGATATTGGATATAAGAGGCAGGTTAGTATGGTTTCTATAGGAACTGGGAGCCATTGGGATTTCCATGGAGCATGTGTTTTGTTTGGGGGTCACCAAGGTGAGAATGGGCATTGTTTGGAATTTCTCTGAAGGTTAGGATTCATGTCCTTAGGAAGCAATAATCAATGGGGCTCTCTTGGGCAAGAATGAAACTCAGGCCTGCATCCAAAAGGTAGCAGATTAATCAACAGGCTCAGCAATGGTTCTGGAGTTCTTAGGCCACAGATGGTAAGACAACTGGTCAGAAGGAGATTTCAAGGGTCTCTTTGTTGTCCCTGGGGAAAGGTCAGAGGACAAAAATTAAGGAATTCTGTTTTCAAGGTGGTGGAATGAGGAAGGAACACTTTGAAGCCTTTCTAAATTTCCCTCCAAACACCTGAAAAACTGCCTCAAAATTCATCTAGGAACTGGGAAGCAACTTACCACATTGACAAGAAAGGTAAGAGGTAAGCAAGGTACAAGTGCAACAACAGCTGCCATTCTCACAATGTGGGTTCTACAGCAAGGCTCCAAGCCTGGGACAATTTATTACAATTCCCTGCCTTCCTGAAAGCCAACAGTCTTCTGGACAATTAAGCAGTTTGTACAAAAATCAAGGTCCCACTCAAGCAACCCCACCCCCAACACAAGCCACCCTCAAGGTCCAGGCCCCATTGCGGACCAAGTTCTGAAACCTGGCCCCAGGTCTGGTCAACAGGAGACCCCACACCTGGGGTCTGTCAGCAAAGAAACCCTGTTTCCAAAGCAATACAGATGCAAGTTGCCACTCCTGGGGCAATCCAGTAAGAAGATTACTTCTCCATGGCCTGCTTGCAAGCAGGCATACCTCCTCATCCAGCAGAGGCAAATAGGGAAGCTCCATTTCTTCCCCCATCCCAGCCCCCCCAGTACAAGCCAGTAGGGAGCCTACCCTCCAGTGAAAGCAAGTACCTAAGCCCTGAAGCACAGTGAAAGCTGGGAGTAAGACCATGAGCCTCAGCATATAGAGCTTGAGACAATGAGGATTAGAGCCCAATTCTCACCTTAAAACATCGAATCACAAAAATGACTGGAAAAAAGAGAAAAAATCAAGAAAACAACCACCAAAAAAGAACTTGACTACAGAAGGTTATTATGGTGATAGGGAGGATCAAAGTATAACCGTAGAAGTGGACAACAGTGCCAAAAGGACCACTTGAGAAAGTTCAAGAAAAATGTAATTTGAGCTCAGTTCTACAAAGGATTCCTGTAACAGCTTAAAAAGAATTTTAAGGGAAATTTAAGAACAGAATAAAAATCATGAGAACTAAAGTCTAAAGGACAGATTCAACCATAACAACCACACAAGGAATTAAATAATTTGCAATCATATTTCTTAATTTAGAATATAAATTAAATTGTCTTGATAGGCAAAGAAGTGAATGGGAGAAGAAATGAGAGTATTGTAAGTAAATGATGAAAATAGAATAAATAACATGGGAAAAATATACAAAAATTAATCAAGTTAAAGAACAACCTAAAAAATAAAATTGACCAAAAGGAAAAAGAAATGCAAAACCTTAATGAATAAAATAATTTCTTAAAAATTAGAATTGAGACCAATATCTAACAACTTAAACCAAGATAAAATCAAAATAGATACATGATTTAGACAAAAAGGGTGATCACATAAACTAATTAGAAGATCAAGGAATTGTTTACTTGCTAGACCTAGGGAGAAAATAATTTATGATCAACAAGAAATAAAGAACATTATGAAACACAAAATGGATAATTTTGATTTCATTAAATTAAAAAGTTTTTGCAACAGCAAAACCACTGCAACAAAGATTAGAAGGAAAACAGAAAGCTGGGAAACAATTTTTACAACCAGTGTTTCTGATAAAGGCCTCATTACTAAAATTTAGAAAGAATTGAATCATATTTAAAAGAATGCAAGTCATTTCCCAATTGATAAATGGTCAAAGGATATGAAAAGGTAGTTTCCAAATGAATAACTTATTTTAAGTTTTGGAAAATTATTTATTAAAAGCCTCTTTAGAATTTCACTATTCCAGAGCATTGTATGATTTCTTTATTACACATTATTTTCCTTCTCAGTTTTTCCACTTTCTCAACTCAGGGCATTTAAAAAGGTTAAACACAATCCTATATACATCCTTTATAAATATTTCTTCAGACATGAGGCTATTTCCTTGTTTCAAAAAAAACCTTATTTTTCTGCTTAAAAATAAATTTCCTCAATGAACAGTTTGCCGTGTAATTTCTTAGGTGAAAGCTGCTTGCTTTCAGTGGCTTTAGTCAGTGAAAATGTAATAGAATTTATAAATTTTATTTATATGCTTTGCTTGTATCTTCAAACCTAAAGTATAATAATTTTTCAGTCTTTATATACTTTTTCCTTAGTTAAGTAATATAATTTTGTGATTCTTAATTACTTATTATAGTTAGACTCTGTGACAAAAGAAGAGGAAATGTGGTAGAAAAGTCATACAAGGAAAGAAATGATTTAGTCATATTTCTTAATCTAATCTAGAACAGAAATTAAATTGTCTACATAGACAAAGAAATGATGTTCCATAGTTTAATAAAAGAGATTACATTTTTCTTTAAATATTAATTAAGTTTCAAATGACAACAAAATAAGGCATTATTTAGAATATCTTGAAAAAACATTATTCTTTTCAGTATAACTACGCAGTAGTCAAATTCGATTCTTATTTTGTTAATGGTAACGTGATATTTAATAACAAATTCAATATGTACAAGTATCCAGTGTCCCTTATGAACTTCATCAGTCCTTTTGAAGAATAAAATTCATAAAGTTTCATCATAAAATAAATTATAAAAATGAGATCTTTTAAGATAAAACGGTTGTTTTTGAAAAAGATTGAACCTGGACATAGAAATTGCATTTTATTTTTACTTTTACATACGTTAAAATGCAAAGAAAGTGTTAACATTGAATGCAGGCATTAAAAGGACTCATTATTCTAGTATCCCTTTTAAGGGAATTATTGGTCAGAATATAACTCATGGCCTCAGCACATCTGAGAAGTTATATTGTTAAAAATTAAAAAGTTCATTCTTCTTGAAACCATTAATGACAAATCAAATAATGTATGAAATTCTTTAACACATCCACAGGTATGCCTAAATTAAAAATAAATATATAAAATAAAATAAAATGTGCTTTAAGAAATCATGGCTAAAGGGAAATATCTTCTGAACTTTTTGAACATCATTATACCTTTTTTAGTAAATATTTTAATTGTTTTTTAATTATATACAATAGTAGTTTCTCCCTATTATTTTTTGTAATGTTTTGAATTTTACAATTTCCCCCCACCCTCCCTCCCCTTACCCCTTGTCCCCCACAGAAGGTAATCTGATAATCTTTACATGTTTCCATGTTATACATTGAAAAATCATATTCTTGAAGAAAAAATAGAATATTAGAGATGGCAAAATTATATAGTACATGACTTTTTAAAAAAAAAATTGAAAGTAATAGTCTTTGGTCTTACCCTAACTCCACAGATCTTTCTCTGGATATAGATGTGGTATTCTCTGTCACAGACACCCTAAAATTATTGCACTGAATAACATTATATTTTATAATCATTTTCTTTTTATGTCTTTACATAAAGACATGGATGGGGGGGCTAGGTGGTGTAGTGGATAGAACACTGGCCCTGGAGTTAGGAGTACCTGAGTTCAAATCTGGCCTCAGACACTTAATAATTACCTAGCTGTGTGGCCTTGGGCAAGCCACTTAACACCATTTGCCTTGCAAAAACCTAAAAAAAAATAAAAAAGAAAAAGAAATGGATCTGATCTTCTAGCCAGTCTACACCTTCTTGTAACCCTTCTCCTTTAATGACTTCACTAGCACAAATATGCCATGGTTCTTTAAAAGACAGAAACTGAGAATTTCTATAGATTTTTACCATAGCTCTAAGATACATTTTGTTATATTTTATAAGAACCAAATTGCTATTAGGTGATGCTTAACTCTTTCAATAATGAAAAGGTTTTTTTTCCCTTTTGTCCCAGTGAGAAAATTATATATATATATATATATATATATATATATATATATATATACTCAACTATGTGTTGAAATTTATTTTAACCCCAGAAAAAATTAAAAATTAAAAGTAATATGGATGTAAGAAGGGGGAGTGAAGACTCATAAAAAAGATTAGGGAAGTCTGTGAACATAAGTAAAGGCTGATTAGATGATTTTGGAAGCTAAATTACAAGGGATTTGGGAAAGTGACTAAGAATTGAGAAAGTGAAGGCAATGAGTATGAGAAACTTTTTTTTCTAGTAGATGGACCATTAAAAAATAAGAGATAGAAAGTATTATGAGAAGATAGTGTGGTCAAATGAATGGTTTTTAGGTTGCAAAAGAACTCAGGATATTTACAGGGATCAGTAGATAGAAGATGGCAAAACACCTGAGGGTGAAAAGGCATGACAACAGGAATCAACTTCCAGAATAGATGAAAAGGGATCAGATCATCAGTATAAGAAGATGGAATGCCCTTAGTGAGGAAAAAGGTCATTTCAACATAGAATAGAATAAGAGAAGAAAGGCTGAGATTATGGAAAGTGGGGAAAGATGAGGGGGTGGTAAGTGAGAGAAGGAGATAAAGAAAGAAAAAAATAGCAAGAAGGGAAAATCACAGTTAGCATAAATATAAATGTGAATGGAATGAACTCACCCATAAAATAGAAGTAGATAGCAGAATGGATTAAAAATTAGAATCCTACAATTTTTTTTTTACTAGAAACACATTTGCAGCTGAAAGATACATACAGGCTAAAGGTTAAAGGAAGTGTAGCATAATTTATTATGCTTTAACTGAAATAAAGAAAGCACAATCTCAAAAAAAAAAACAAAAATAGTTCTCTTTAACAAAAAGATAAGGAAGGAAGCTATATCTTGCTAAAGGGTATCATAGACAATGAATTCAAATCAATACTCAACATATTTGCACCAAGTGGTGTAACATCCAAATTCTTAGAGGAGAAGTTAAATGAGTTATAGGAAAAATAGATAGTAAAACTAAACTAGTGGAGAACCCCAACCTCTCTTTCTCAGCATTAGATGAATCTAAACATAAAATAAATAAGGAAGGCATTAAGGAGTTGAATAGAATTATAGGAAAATTATATAATATAGACCTCTGGAGAAAACTGAATTTAGTTAGAAAGGAATAAAACTTTTTCTCTGCAGTACATGGCACCTATACAAAAGAAACAATCAAATGCAGAAAAAACAGAAATATTAAAGGCATCCTTTTCAGACCATGATGTGATAAAAGTAACATATAATAAAATATCATATTAATTGAAAACTAAACACCCTAATATTTAAAGAACGAGTGAATCAAACAATAAAACAGAGGGATAATCATCAATTTCATCCAAGGCAATGACTATAATGAGATAACACAACAAAATTTATGGTATACAGGCAAAGAAATTATTTGGGGGAGGATTTTATACCTCTAAATGCTTACATGTATAGCATAGAGAAAGAGGAGATCAATGAATTGGGCATATAACTAAAAATACTAGCAAAAGAATAAATTAAAAATTCCCAACTAAATATCAATTCAGAAATTTTGTAAATAAAAGGAAAGAGATAATAAAATTGAATGTAAGGAAACTATTTAACTAATAAATAAAATTAAGAGATGGTTTTATGAAAAAAAGTAATAAAAAAGACAAATCTTTGCCTAATATGATTTTTAAAAAGACAGGTGAAAACCACCCTACCAGTAGCAAAACTCAAATGGGTAAACTCACTACCAATGAGGAGAAAATTAAAATGATAATTTGGGACAATTTTGCCAAATTGTATGCCAATAAATCTTATAATATAAGGTAAAAACATGAATATTTACAAGTATATACATTGCTTAGATTAACAGAAGAGGAAATACAATACTTAAAAAAGTCTATTTCAAAAAAATTAATTGTGCAAGCCAACAATGAGAAGAAAATTTCCAGGACCATATAGTTTTATAAGTGAATTTTTTTATCAAACATTTAAAAAGTAACTAATTCTAATTCTTTATAAATTATTTGAAAAAATAAGTGGAGGAGTTCCTTTTATAATACCAATCTGGTGCAGATAACTAAATAAGAAAGAGAAAAAAAAAGAAAAAGAAAATTACAGAATATTTCCCTATTGACTCAAAATTTTTAAATAAAATATTAGCAAATAGATTACAGTAAGTTATCACTAGGTTAATACTCTATGATAAGGTAGGATTTATAACAATAATACAAGGATTTTTCGATTTTAGGAAAATTATCACTAAAATTGACCATATCATTAACAAAAATAACAGAAATCATATGAATATCTCAATCAAGGTTGAAAAACTTTTGACAAAATACAGCAACCATTCCTATCAAAAACATCGGAGAATATAGGAATAAATGGAATTTTACTTAAAATGATACAGAGTATCTATCTAAAACCATTAGCAAACATTGTATATAATAGGAATAATCTAGAAACATTCCCAATAAGATCACGAATCAAATAAGGATTCCCTTTATCACTTAGTATTATTTAATATTTTACTAAAAATGTTAGTTTTTAGCAATAAAAGTAGAAAAAGAATAGAAAGGAATTAGAATTAAGAAAAAAGGAAACAAAACTTCTACTTTTTAAAGTTGATATGATAATATACTTAGAGAATCCTAGAAAATCAAATAAATACTATTTCAAGCAATTAATAACTTCATTTTTTGTTGTTTTGTTTTTTTAGGCTTTTTTTTCCCAAGGCAAATGGTGTTAAGTGGCTTGCCCAAGGCCACACAGCTAGGTAATTATTTAGTGTCTAAGACCGGATTTGAATCTAGGTACTCCTGACTCCAGGGCGGGTGCTTTATCCACTTGCTACCTAGCTTCCCCCAATTAATAATTTTAACAAAGTTTTAGGACATAATATGAACCCCCACAAATCATTAGCAAAAGATAGAATGAGAAGTTCCATTTTAAGTTACTATAGACAAAATAAAATACTTGGGAGTCTACCTATCAAGAGAAATTCCAAAACTCTATGAAAACAGTTACAAAACACTTTTCACACCAATAAAATCAGAACTAAATTGGAAACATATCACTTGCTCAAGGGTAGACTGAAATAATATAATAAAATGACAATTTTACTTAAATTATTTGTTCACTTCCATATAAACCAAACTACCAAAAATGATTTAAAATAGCTAGAAGATGTAATAACAAGATTCATTTGGAGAAACACAAGAAAAGAATATGAAGGGAATTAATGAAAATGAAAATTCAGGGGATGGTGGTCTAGCCATACCGGATTCAAAATTATATTATAAAGCATCAGTCATCAAAACTATTTTGTACTGCCTAAGAAACAGAGTGATGGATCAGTGAAATAGATTAGGTACAAAAGAAACTGTAGTAAATGACTTTGGTAATCTACTGTTTGATATACTCAGTGACTCCAGCTTCTGGGATAATTACTATTTGGGAAAAACTATACGGAAAATTGGAAAATAGTATGGCACAAAATAAACATAAACCAACATTTTACATCATATATCAAAATAAGGTCTAAATACTAATCTGTAAACATGTTTATCAAAATATGTATGTACAATGCTAACTTGACTGTTTGCCACTGAGGGGAGGCTGTTGGGAAGGAAATTTTGTAACAAAAATATGCATGTGGATATGGTTGAAAATAAATTTTTAAAAAAGGTATGTTTTGATATTTATTCAGACACCATCAGTTTTTCCTCTGGAGAGGGAGAGCAGTTTTCATCCTAAGTCCTTAAGAAAAGTTTTTGGATCACTTTATTGCTGAGAATATCTAAGTTATTCATAGTTGATAATCATAAGATAATGCATACTTTGTACAATGCTCTAGGAATTTTGCTTATTTCACTTTGCAAAGTTCAAGAAAGCCTTTCCAGCTTTTTCTGTGGATATTCAGCTTGTCATTTCTCATATTTCAATAGTATTTCATCACAATCATCTAGAACAACCTGTTCAGTCATTTCTGAATAGCTGGATATAACCTCAGTTTCCATTCTTTTCCATTATTAAAAGAGATACATAAGAGATAATTTTTATAAAGTGTTCATCAGATTCTGAAGGTGTGTTTGTGTGTGTGTGTGTGTGTGTGTGTGTGTGTGCATGTATGTGTGTTTTGTTTTATTTTCTTGCTCTTGATGGCAATAACATAGTCCATAGCTGTTCTAATACAGTTGTTCTAGTTCTTTGAACTGAGAGGAGCTACTTCCTTCAAGTTTGGTCATCTCAGAATGTTGTTGAAAACATACTTTTTATATTCTTTAAGGTTCTTTTTTTTGGGGGGGGAAGATAGAGGGAATTATATTTTCTTTCACAACATGACTATCAACTATGTAAATATGTTTTCATGAATGCACATTTTTACCTGTATTAAATTATTTACTTTCCCAAATTGGTGTGGGGTTGGGGGAGGAAGTGAGTGAGGGAGAGAATTTCCTCAAAATTTAAACAAATGTTAATATTTCTTTTTACATGTAATTTTGGGTGAATTATTAAAACATGATAAAATAGTAAATCTTTTAATTAACTTTTTCTCGAGGCTAGAAATGTTAAATCTCATGCTATATGTGGCCAGCAAAATTGTCATTTTTTTAGTCAATCTGATTAAATTGTAAATGCAAATATTTAGCAAATTAAGCAAAATATAATAAAACAGTTAATGTTGATTTGAGGCTTTCTAAGTACTTATGTGGTACACAGGGTTCTATTTCTATTTGAGTCTGACACTAGTGCTCTGGTCTTACAGTTTAAGTTAGTGTAGGAAGTTTCACTTTGTGTATGTCCTACATTGTTGAAATTCAAGGGACCTCTCTCCCTTCTCCACCCCCCCCCCACCAAAAAAGAAATATTGAAAAGTCTAATATCTAGGAACTTAAATCAATACATTATGTCGGAATATATATTTGTGGGTATAATCATTCTGAAAATCCAACATTCAATATGTGCATGGTTTCCTAAAAAGAGAGTTCATTGTTTCATTGTAATTATCTCACTTCCATTCTTAGTAATGTTGCAAGTCAGCTGATACTCATAAGCAGATTGGGGCTCTGTAAAGCAAGCCAACTTGAAAAGTCAGGAACTCACAGGATTCTGTGAACATACAGAGCACTGCTCCACATGAATGCCTGTTTTCAGACCTTCTCTTGCTCTTTTCTCAGCTCTTCTCACTCATATTTTTTACCCTCTCTGTGACAGATGGCAGGGTTGTGACATCCCTTAATTGTTTGTTGTAAATAATAGTTCCTGACAATGATCTGAAATTGTTTAATATGTAATTTTAGACAGTTTGGTAAGATTCAGCAGACTTGATGGGGAAGTTTTCAAAAGGTTCTTGGTCATGTGTCCATCTGGCAAATAACTTAAAAAGCAATGTCAATTTTACTTTTTTTATATCTACTTAATCTCTATTCACCCAGCTTTTAAATAATAGAAATTATAAGTACAGCAGTTAGTTGTCTATTCCTTCCACTGTAGAGGAAAAGAATGATGTAATGGTAAGAAAATAAGACCTTTGTTTGATCATATTTAACTACCTATTATGTGGCTGGGTAGTACAGTGGTGGGACTAGTCCAGGACACCAGTCCTAGAGTCAGGAGGACCCAAGTTCAAATATGACCTCCAAAATTTGGCACTTTCTGGTTGTATGGCATTGGGCAAGACACTTATCCTTGATTGTCTTGCATCTAGGGTCATCTCCAGTCATCCTGATTCATATCTGGGCACTGGACCTAGATGGATCCAGAGTAGAAAGTGAGACTGGTGACTTAGCAAGTACCCCCTCACTCAAATCCAATTCATTTTCTTGACGTTATATGACCTCCCTTCTTAGAGAATGAAGGACAAACATAATTATCATCATCATCATCATCATCATCATCATCTGTTGTATCATCTTGGTCCAGTCTGGGCCTCAATTTTTGTCCTGACTTAAATGATATTGTTATAACTAGATTAGCTTTTAAAATCCTGGTCTTTAATAGCAACTCTAAATCCTATGATTTGTGGTAATCATCTTCAAAGACCATTGAGAAAAGTTATCTCTCTTTAAGGGATACTGAAATATTCTTAGTCACATGCAATGAAAGGACCTTTAAAACAAAAAAGACTAAGAAGTATATACATCTCTTATTGAATTTACATTGAAAGAAATTATTATTAATAACCAATGATTTGAGGAGAGTTATTCCTTTTTCTAAAGTTCTCACTTCAAAAACTCAGTCACTTCTCAGTCAGTCTTCTCTATTAGAACCCAATAGATATTACAAGGAATGTCTAATCTAAGGTGAATTCTGCTCAGTCAACCTTGGGAAGAGGTAGATCTTTTGCCTAGATTGACCAAGGATGGGTGTGGTCTGGGTAGAGAGATAGTTCCTCTAAGAGAGACATGATGTATCTTTTATCACGTCATTGGAATATCCATTTTCTTTTTTTTTTGAAAAGATTTTATTTATCTTGAGTTTTACAATTCCCCCCCTAATTTTGCTTTCCTCTCCCCACCCCCACAGAAGGCAGTCTGTTAGTCTTTACATTGTTTCCATGGTATACATTGATCTAAGTTGAATGTGATGAGAGGGGAAATCATATCCTTAAGGAAGAAAAATAAAGTCTAAGTGATAGCAAAATTACATAATAAGATAATGTTTTTTTTTCCTGTAAATTGAAGGTAATAGTCTTTGGACTTTGTTCATACTCCACAATTCTTTCTCTAGATACAGATTGTATTCTCCATTGCTGATAGTCCAGAATTGTTCCTGCTTGTTGCACTGATGGAATGAGCAAGTCCATCAAGGTTAATCATCGCCCCAGTGTTGTTGTTAGGATGCACAGTGTTTTTCTGGCTCTGCTCATCTCGCTCAGCATCAGTTCATGCAAATCCTTCCAGGCTTCACTGAATTCCCATCCTTCCTGGATTCTAATAGAACAATAGTGTTCTATGACATACATTATACCACAGTCTGTTAAGCCATTCCTCAATTGAAGGACATGTACTCAATTTCCAATTCTTTGCCACCACAAACAGGGCTGCTATGAAAATTTTTGTACAAGTTATGTTTTTTACCTTTTTTATAATCTCTTCAGGGTATAGACCCAGTAGTGGTATTGCTGGATCAAAGGATATGCACATATTTGTTGCCCTTTGAGCATAGGAATATCCATTTTTCAACCAATCAGAACTGATTTTCACTCTCAGGAGCACCCCTATTCCAAAGACATATAAACCTCACACCTATATTTGGCATTCCAGTGTGTCCCTGACTTTTTTATTAAAATGTTAGAATTATTAATAAAATAACTAATTATGCAGAAATTATGTTTCTAAAACTTTTTATATGCCACAATATTACTAAGTAATAAACTCAGGCATACCATACAAAAGTATTTTCAACTCAGGATAGAGGTAAGATATTGTTTGTACTACTCTTTTTTTCCCAATTGATATTTTATTTTGTTCTCCCAATTGCATGCTATTCATTTACATGCATATTCATATTTTTAAGTTACATAATTTCCTTTCACTCTCCCTTCCCATTTCCCTCCCCTCAGCAATGAACAGTCTGGTGAACATTGTAATATACATGTGTATTTAACATGTTTACAAATTAGTCATCTTCTGTATGAGGAATTTGGATTAGGGGAAATGAAAGAAAACCATGAGATAGGAAAGAAAAACATAAGAGAAATTTTAAAAAATTGAATACAATCTTCATTCAGATTCTGTAGGCATTTTTTGCTTTGTTTTGTTTGCTTTCTTACTCTGGATGGAGATAGCATTGTCCATAGCAGGTCTCCTAGGGTTGTCCTAGCTCTCTGAAATGCTGTGAGAAGCTGCATCTATCAAGGTTGATCAGCTCACATTGTTGTTATTAATGTGTACACTGTTCTCTTGGTTCTACTCCCTTCACTCAGCATCAGATCCTGTAATTCTTTCCATGCTTCTCTAGAGTCCAACCATTTGTGGTTTCTTATAGAACAATAGTACTCATTCCCAAATTAATGGAAATCACCTCAATTTTCAATTCATTGCCAGTACAAAAGAACTGCTGTGAATATTTTGCAACATGTGTGACTTTTCACATTTTTAGGATTGCTTCTGGATATAGGCCTAGTATTGGTATTACTGAGTCAAAGGGTATAAGGAGTTATATTGCTCTTTGTATATAGTTATGCATTGTTCTCCAGAATGGTTGGATCCATTCACAACTCCACCAACATTGTATTAATGCCCCACCCCTTTCACACATTCTGCAGTATTGACCATTTTTCCTTTTTGACATCTTAAGCAATCTGATAGGAGTGAGATGGAACTCGTTGTTTTAATTTGCATTTCTTTAATCAGTAATGATTTGGAGCATTTTTTATATGATTATATATAGCTATAATTTCTTTATTTGAAAATTGCCTGTTCGTGTCCTTTGAGCATTTTTCATTTGGGGGATTTGGCTTACTCTTATATTTCTTGTTGGTTGTAGATAGATGAAGAATATATTGGAGTCAGCTTGGCCTATACTCTCCAAAGTTGATTTTTAAATTTTCAGTGTGAGCATTTAAACTTGGAAATAAGCAAATGCTACAAATCATGACTTGAGTTAACATATTGTTGTTTTCTAGACTTAAGAAAGTGTTAGGAAAAATGTTAATATTGCAAATTAAAATTTAAAATTACCTTATACATGCACTGTTTTCCAGAAAACTAGCTGTTAATTGTTTACCATTCTACCAATAGGGATGACAAACATTATTCTAACATTAATTAAAATCCAAAAAGTGACAGAACTTTTATTAAAATTACAAATCTCCTGAAAAATCATTTCTGACATTTGTTAAGCTATCTGTGAAGATATTAAATTGACTTTATCCCCATTTTTAAGATGAGAAAGCTGAGAATAAGTGGAATGCTGATAGTCTCTGAATCTACTAAGTCTTAAACTCACAATTCCAAACAAGCTATATATACTTTTTCCAATATACTATGGTCATTTCTATGAGGTATGAAGTTTAGTTGTCATGCAAGTATGAATCATGGTTCCATTTATTTTGGTTAAGGTTTATTATTCCTGAATCCATGATTTTGATTTACACATGAATGTTTAATTTTCATAGGGGGGGTATGGTATGTAAATCTTAAAGCGTATAGGAATTATTAGTCACAATCATCATTGCCAAACCTGATTTTTGAGAAATAATCCATAGGTGATTTTCTTTTAGAGTTGTATAAAGAGAAAATCATATTACAGAAACAATTTAGTCAGGATACTCCATCTATAGACTTTGAACCCATACGACTTTCATTTGTTTTAAAGATTTGCATCAGTTTTACTGGTTGATTGAAAACCTTTGTTTCTGTTCTGCATCTTTTGTTTTGTTTTGTGTGTGTGTGTGTGTGTGTGTGTGTGTGTGTAGCACATATACATATTAATCATTTTGTGTATGAGGAATTATGACTAAGGGAAAAGAAAGAAAACCATGGGATAAGAAGTGTTGTCCTAAATCTCTGAATTGCTGAGTTCTAACATAGTTAATCTATGCAATGTTGTTATTAATGTGTGCAATGTTCTCTTGATTCTGCTTCCTTGGTTCAGCATCAGTTTGCATAATTCTTTCTATGCTTCACTAGAGTCCAACTATTCATGGTTTCTTATAGAACAGTCATAGTCCATAACATTTTTATACCATAACTTGTTCAGTCATTCCCCAATTGATGGACATGCCCTCAATTTCCAAATCTTTGCCACCACAAAATGAGCTGCTATGAATATTTTGGAACATGTAGGACTTTACTCAAATTTTTTGTGATTTCTTTTGGATATAGGCCTAGTATTGATATTTCTGGATCAGAGGGTATGATTATTTTTATTTCTCTTTAGGTATAGTTCCATATTGCTTGGATTAATGGTTGGATTAATCTGAGGAAAAGTAATAAAGGTATGAACTAGAGTGTCATCTGTATGAATGGAAAAATCACATTTTCTACCAAAATTATTCAAGATATGATGGCATTTTAGAATACTATATTTTGAATTAGGAAGATCTTAATTGAAATTATACTTTAAACACTACTACTTGAGTGACCTAGAACAAGACAGCTAAACTCTCAGTCATAGTAGTGCTAAGGACCAAATGACGTAACTTGTAAAGCACATTGTCAAGCTAAAAATGCTATAGAACTGCTAGCTACTATTACAATCAAACTGAAGTTGACAAGAGATGAAATATATAAAGGACTTAATTTCCTTTAAAAGGAGACCCTCAAGAGACAGAGATTAAGAATCAATCTTGATGCCATGGAAATACTAGACAGAAAACAAATGGTTAAATTTTGTGCCTTTCTATGCTGAAATAGATATCTCAGGATACCTTGTATCCTGAGAAAGAAGGTTGTAGAAAAACTATCCCTGGTAAAAGTTTACCACCATACATGAGAACAATTCTGCCCTGCTACTAGAGCTATAGCCTGACTCCCTGTATCCTGACAACTAGATAGGACATGATTCACTGCCAAGGAAGGACTGTACAAGGACAAGGAAGATAGAAGATAGAAAAAATCATATAGTAATAAAAGACTGTTACCCAAGATGAACCTTTGTTATCCTTGAATATCCTGACATAAGGCTTTGAACTATGCCTGCTCTGACCCCCATCCCTTTCCCATCATATACGCCATGCCTTGTTTTCCTATATAAGTTATAGCCTTTTCCTCTCATAGCTACTTATTCCCTAAGGATAGAGCTCACATGCAACAACCTTGCATTTGAGTAATAAAACTTATATATCCCTTTTAACTCTGAATCCTAAATTTTTCTTGTGAATTCTTTCACCACTCAACTGTAACCTGCATTAATGTGAATACATTACTATTTATCTATAGATCATATTTTCCCTAATCGAATAGAAGCTTCCTGTGAAGATATCTTTTATATTATATATTTCTTTGCTCTCTAACAGAGCATGGAATAATGGTTTGTACATGCCAACTGCTCCATATAATATTTGCTTAATGCATGAAGTATTCAACTAACTAAAGAGAATTATTCTAGTCCAGTTTCTCTCAGATACTACATTGCTTTTCTTTTTCTCTTGCTTTGGAACCCTTCCAAACCTTTTATGGACTATATATGCATATATATATATATATATATATATACACATACATATACATATATGTATTTCCCTCTCTATTTATGAGCACTTCCCCTGCCTTCTCTCATTGTTTAGTTCTTTCTTTAGGAATCTTATCCAAAATAGTAGAATGCATGCCACACACTTTGGGACTTTGGTTGCACACAGACAAAGTCAAACATTGGGATGATAAAAAGTTTTGGAGGGTCTCCAAAATAATCAAGTATGTAGCAGAAGGGCTAAAGGAATGAATGCATCTCAGAGAAAGGTTTATCCAAGAACTGCTTGCAAGGCAGGTTCCCTTATGAGGTAAACAATTCATACATTTTTCCACAATAGAGACTACATCACATACCCAGTGATACTACAAAAATCAATGAGTTCAAATGAATATCTGGAATCATTAAATGGAAACGAAGACAAGATCTGTTGTTTAAATACACACACACACACACACACACACACACACACACACACACACACCTCAAAGGAAAATTAGACCATGATGTTAATTATAAATATTTACGGTCATTAAATAAAAAGAAAGGAAAATTCTGCTGATTTTACACACACATACACACACAAATGAAAAGGGTATCTGCAATTTTATTTTTACCATGTTATTACTGAAGTGTTTTTTTACCATGAAAACCTGATTTTTCTACCACCTAAGGAACTGACTTCAATTAAGATATGGGCTTTGAGAGGTACATACATGGTTTCAGGTTATTTCACAGTATAATGCTTGAAAGGATAAAGTGCTTGAAGGGACTTAAGTGATTATCAAGCACAATGTGCTCTCTCTCTCTCTCTCTCTTTCTCTCTCTCTCTCTCTCTCTCTCTCTCTCTCTCTCAACAGAAGTTGAATTTGAAGCATAGAGAGGTTAAGAATCTTGCTCTGTGTTTTACAACTGGGAAGTATCTGAGACAAGATTTGAACCCCAGTTCAATTCCCTGTCTACTATATCTAGTTGCATCTTTATTTGTTATTTTATTACCAAGTGAATTATTCAATTTTTCTGAGACAGAATACTTTCTGTGATCCCAAAAATCCCAAAGAAAATTATAAAAATCATAACATATCTCCTATTTACCTTGTAATTGACTATTTCATAAAGACAACCATATGAACTCCCTCTGAAATGCTTAGTCCAATATTATTCCCATTTTATAGATGTAGAAATGGAAATCTCTGAAAAGTGAAAAGATATGTTTAAAGGTCACCTGATTCAAAGTCCACTGATTTCATCATACTATGTTGAACCCTACTCTAAAAGATAGCTCAAACACTAAGGAAAGCACTTAAAATAAATTTTAATATATTTAATGTATTTTAAAGATACTAAATATTTAAATATTTAATTAATAATTGATATTTAAAAGATACTAAACTATTTTAATATATTTTAAAAGATACTGAAATTTATGTAGTCTGTATATCCTGGAATAGTTTATTTCTTGTTTATTCATCTCATCAGGGAGTATAAATAAATCAGAGTTTCATTATATCATAAACTACAGTAGCACAGATTGCTGTGAATAATTATATATCTTGAACCAAGGGCTAGTTTTTTGAAACATCAGAAAAACTGTTATAATGCTTTCACTTAATATGCAACTACATAGCTAGACTCTTTGATTTTGTTCAACAAACATCCAATAACTCAGTACCTCGACTCCATCCTCCAAATTGTTAAGCAAATCTTCCTAATAGCAGGATTGCAACAAAAACAAATGCTACTTTTTACTTTTTTTAGTATTTTACCTAAGAAGCTAAAATTAAAAAAAATAACTGAGACTATCACTAGCATTCTTTGATTCGCATATGAGATGGAGACAACAGCTTCTTTCTTGTCTTGAGACATACTAGGCAATCTCTGAGATGAGAGATAGAGATCTGTGCAGTCCTTTGGAAAATTCAGTCCAATATTTTCTGGTCAGTCTTTAAGGCAGACTAAGTTTTCATGGAGTAGAAATGAAACACATCACTAAAGGCTAAATATTGGCACAAGATGACTGTCCACATTTATTATTAGAGGACATTGAAAAGAATGTTGAAAAGATTGTTAAAAGGGAACATGAAGCCATTGAGACATAAATGGGTGAGATCTGTGTCAAACAGCTGAATAATCTTGTCTATTAAGGTTTGGAAATGAGACATTATACCTCTGAAAAAAGAAAAAAAGATGGACTGTATGAACTGTACCCTTAATTTAGTCAGGAGCAGACTGGTATTCAGCAGAAATGAGTTGCTCTAAATACTGGCTTTATATTACTCTAGTCTTTAATTTGTTCTTTTGGCAACATTTTATTTACTCAGAATGAGTTTATCCATATCTCGCATTTTACTTTTAACTCCCCATATTTGTTATATTTTATGGGACAGTAATATTTCATTAAATTTATATACCACATATTATCTATTATAAAGCACAAATTTTGAATCCAGCTCATTTTCTGCCATGATTATTCTTATACATATAGGAATTTTTATTCTGTCAATAAAATTTCCAACATACAGTCCCAATAGAAAAAAATTTAGTCATCCATCAGAGCTGTTTTAATTTGTTGGTCATTCATTATTAGTTATTTTGAACAATTGTCTTAAGTGATTTTTGAAAGACCTACTTTTGTCTTTTGACAAATTCAGAAAGAGTTACTAATCTCAAGGATGGCATAAATTTCCTACCTGAGTGAGAGAGATCTTTATCTTGGGCTAAAATACCATTTCATCCTGTCTTTTTGCTGGTTTTTCTGTTCCAAGATCTGCCAACTTAAGAATCCAATAGAGAGATTTTAATCTTAAAGTTTTGTCAATTTATAATTCGTTGTAAACATAAAAAAATAGAAAATGTTGTTCTTAATTAAGATTCCTATTGTAGGGGGCGACTAGGTGGCACAGTGGATAGAGCGGTGGCCCTGGAGTCAGTAGGAACTGAGTTCAAATCCAGCCTCAGACACTTAATAATTACCTAGCTGTATGGCCTTGGGCAAGCCATTTAACCCCATTTGCCTTGCAAAAACCTAAAAAAAATAAAAACAAAAACAAAAATAAAGACTCCTATTATAGCAAAGTTTTTTTTTGTCAAAAGGTCTTCTTTAATAAATGAAATTAATTTACAATTGTTCCAATATATAGATATATGAAATATTGACCTAACAATACTGACAGTTCAATAGAATAAGATATGCTAGAGTTTGCCTTATTTCATGCACTCAGAAGTCTTAAAGTTCTAAGGGAAACCATTATTAGTGTTAGAATGGATTTTCTAGATCATCTAGTAATAATGTAAATGGTGCTTATTAATTTCATGTAAGTAGACTATCCTTTTAAGTAGATAAACACTCCTCTGCAAATACTTTTACAGTATTAATTCATTTGATTAGACTTTTTTGACAAATTTCATTATAAATAAACTCCAAATTTCATTAATAATAGTTAATGAATACTTACAAGCACCTACTGTGTTTATAGCAAAATGCTAGGTACAGGGAAAATTTCTTTTTTGTCTTTTTTAATTTCTGTATTTATCTTCCAATTGTATGCAAATGTAATTTTCAACATTCATCATCCATTTACAATCTTTTGAGTTTCACACTTTCATTGTTTCCCTCCCCCCTCCAACATGGAAGCAAATAATCTGGTATAGGCTATACATATATAATTGTGTTTAACATATTCCCATATTAGCAGTATTATAAAAGAAGAATTAGAACTAAGGGGAAAAATAATCCATGAGAAAAAAAAAGATAACATAAAAGAAGTTTTAAAAATTGAATACATGGGGTGGCTAGGTGGTGTAGTGGATAAAGCACCAGCCCTGGAGTCAGGACTACCTGGGTTCAAATCCAGTCTCAGACACTTAATAATTACCTAGCTGTGTGGCCTTGGGCAAGCCACTTAACCCCATTTGCCTTGCAGAAACCTAAAAAAAAATTGAATACAGCATGCTTTGCTCTGCATTCAGACTGTGATTTTTTTTCTCTGAATGTGGATGGCATTTTTCTTAAGGGTCTCTTTGGATTGTTAGAGAGAAATTGTGTCCACTATAACTTATCAGTTCACAAAATTGCTCTATAATGTACACAATGTTCTCCTGCTCTCCTACTTCACTAAACATTAGTTCATGCAAGTCTTGCCATGCTTTCCTGAAATCAGACCACTCAAGATAGCTTTCAGAACAATAGTACTCCCCAATGTTCATACACCATTACTTGTTCAGTAATTCCTCAATTGTGGGACATCCCTTCAATTTCCAATTCTTTGCCACTTCAAAAAGAGATGTCAATATTTTTTGTCATGTTGGAACTATTTACCCTTTTATATCTCTTTGTTAATCTATTACTGTATTAAAGGGAATGCATTTTATTGTCCTTTGGATATAGGGCCAATTTGCTCTCCACAATGGTTGGATCAGTTCACAACTCCACCAAGAGTGCAATAGCTTTCCCACATCCCCTCCAACATGGATCATTTTCATCTTTTTCCCCTTTTTAACCAATCTTGTCTGCACTTGTTTCATTTGTGCAAAAAACTATTATAATCAATAATAGTCAATGAATACTCAGAAGTACCTAATGTATGTAGAGCAAAATGCTAGGTACTGGGGAAAATAATTTTTTTTAAACTAGATCTCAGCCCTCCTGAATTTGATAAGGTAGAATCACATCAATCAAGCTAGCTATTCAATTTATGAAATTTCCTATTAATTTTTCTTATAACTTCAAAAACAAATAAAATAAAGTAGAATTTTTTAAATTTAGAGTAATCTGAGCAGAGATCAAAGAAAATTAAGTTTTGTAAAAAAATTTATACTATCCTTAATTAGCTTGAAATTTAATACCCCCTTCATCATGATATGCATTATAGAACTGAATCCTGATCTGTGCTTAGCCATGATTCTATTTTTCACTGATGCTATCAAAACATAATATTTTGCATATATTATGAATATTCACCAATTTTTTTTTCCTGAAAGGTTATGTAATAAGTCACCATGTATCGTCTGCTTTCATTTAAATCATGCCCTTTCTTATATTATCATTGGCTTCATGGAAGTCAATTGTTTGCCCTTGTTAATGACTTTCTTCTATTGACTATCTCCAGTTTATTACATTATTTATATTTATATTTATATTTATATATTTATATACATCTTGTTGGTAAATAGTTTTCTTTGTGTTCTCCCCATTAGATAGTGACTACTTTTATCCCAGAGGATGTATTTTATAGTCTTTTTATACCCTCCTAAATTAGCACAGTACTTGCTACATAGCAGTTATGTAATAAATGCCTTTCAACTTAATAGTTTCTCAATGCCCTAAACAACTCTCTAAGAGTATGTGGTGCAAAGAAGATTCTGTTTTGCATTGGTAGAGAGGGATTCCTTATTCAGTAGTTCCTTAGAGCAATGAAATTATAGGTCCTACCCACAGCTCTATTTTCAGAGCCCCATTCCATAAAAACTCAAGTTGCCACATTCATTTGTCCCTTTCTGAGACCTCTTTATGTTACTCAATTAAAGTCCTTTATAAGCAAATATGTCTTTTCCTTTGCCAGGAACACCTGAATAGTTGAAACACTAGAACTAATCCATGTACTTGAAAATAGAGTACAGTTAATTCTCTAAACCTCCAAGTTACAGAAAATCATAATGAAAGTTATGTGATATACCAGAAGCATTAGAATTTTGACAAAGTAAAAATAATCTTTCACATGCTAGAAGTTGAAATCATCATAAAATATGTCAGATGTACTCTGGCATTTTAAGGAACTGACATGAATCAGGAAATATGTCATTATCTCTAGGTAGAAGCTGAAAATTTTCATAGGGCACAAAGATCATTCTAATCAAGAGAGAAATTCTTTTAAAAATTAGTGATAATGACAGAGTATCAGGAACAAGATTTATTTATTTATTTATTTATTCATTCATTTATTTATTTATTTATTTTTGCTCAGTCATTAAGACCAAAAAAAAGTCTAGAAATCACCATTATCACTTAAATTCTGGAACATTTCATTTGTATACACATTTATATATATTTATACCTATATATAAATATTTTATTATAAACATTTCTCCAAATTAGTCTGAGTACATTCAGAACAACTATTTTTACATGAGAAATTTATATTACACTTTTTTCACTCAGCAGACGAGGTATATAATAAAAAAATCAAAATTTACATTAGATAATGTTTTTGATTGTCAATATTATGATCTTAAATATTTATAAAATTTATAAATAAGATAAAAATTATAAAATTCAGTCAGATACACAATAGTGTATCAGTATTATTATAAATATGTAATTTTATACCATGCTTTATTTAGAAAAATCATATAATCTTAGATATAAAATGAAATACCAATTATATAGTACAACCCACATTTTTACTGATGAACAAAATAAAGCATACAGAGATGAAATGTCATGACTTAAGGCTAGACAACTAATTACAGAAATGGGTGATTAGTGAAGAGCTCTCTGTAGTACAAAAATTAAACCTATCTTTTTATTTTTAATATAAAGTAACAAAAGCTTGGAAAGAATGCCATTCCTAACTTTAAGTGTTCCCTTTAGAAACCCTTCTTCAAAAATCCTTTTGGTTTCAAAACAACCTTTCTTTTCTCTACTTCTCCCTTATTATTTTATGTCTTCAACCTATGGCAATGTGTACCTGAATGGCAGATCAAAGACCTCAAAATTATTGTTTTCTATTAATGCTTTTCAAATTTCAATTTAGTAGTTTTCATGCTGATAACCCCTGCCAATAAACATTTTTATATTTATAGTCATGATAAAACCTAATCTAATTTTTAGTTCATTAAAAAATGTGGATGGGTATAGATATTTACTGACAAAGAAATAAGGATATAAGAAAACAGTTAAAAGTTAATCGAGTAAGATTCCGAAAAACTGTAGTTATAAAAAAATAACTCTTTTCCTGTGATCTTAACCTAAAATATAAAGTTTTGTTTTTATTAATTTCTTAAGAGTTTTCCTTAGCCTTTCATCTTTTGATTGGCTGATTATTCTCAGAAGCTCCAATTTAATCTTTGGCCCAGGCTAAAGATTTCTTCATTACTCTACATGCAGAACTACTACTGTCTTATATCCTCAGGATTTTGTATATCATGCCACCAATTTTGTTCCTTCTCTCCTCCTCACTGTCTTGCTTCCTTTCCTTGGATTTTCACTTTCATTTGTGCTGTCTTCACCTTTTGTTAGAATGTAAATTTCTTGAGAGTAAAAGCCGTCTTTCTTTCTATTTATAGTTGTATTCCTAGCACATAAGAACTTAATAAATGCTTATAGACATTTAAAAAAAATTTTTTTTTAGATTTTTGCAAGGCAATGGGGTTAAATGGCTTGCCCAAGGCTACACAGCTAGGTAATTATTAAGTGTCTGAGGCTGGATTTGAACTCAGGTACTCCTGACT
Organism: Macrotis lagotis; assembly: GCF_037893015.1. NCBI lineage: Eukaryota > Metazoa > Chordata > Mammalia > Peramelemorphia > Peramelidae > Macrotis > Macrotis lagotis. Next base: position 76,736,695 of record NC_133665.1, read on the forward strand.
CCAGGACCGGTACTCTATCCACTGTACCACCTAGCTTCCCCCATAGACATTATTTTTTAATATGTAATTTAGTTCAAATTTTAAAATAATGATGATAATTTCCATCCAAGATATGATCTAAGATTAGACAAGGAAGTGGACTGGTCACATAGTAGGCACATAGCTTAGTCCTATCTCCGCAGTGTTGGGTCAATCTACTTTGCAGAGGTAAGGATATTTATGTAAAAATCATATTGGATAAAAAGGTGTGACTAATTCATAATATGGATTACATTCATGAAATAAAGATTTTACAAGTTAAATTTCATTTTACAAAAGTCTGAAGCAATTTAATGAGTTCAGTTTGGAAGAGCACAAAAATCTCATGCAGAGTTCCTTGATCCTTAATTTATGCACAGAAAGAGGGGTTTTTCTTTAAAGAAAAGTCCTTTCCTTTTATGAACTCCCTACTTCTGTAATACAGCAGGCAGGTGAATGATCTTTATATTAGTCCTATAAAATCACTCACTAACATGATCTTTCATTGTATTAGAGCTTGAGAATTTCAGATACTACTTTATATCAGAGAAAATTTTATTCTTTGAGATGCAATTCCCAAAGCCTAAATTACTATACTTTACAATCCTCTTCATAATTTATTGTTATTTGCCTTGGTTTTTAAAAAAGTTAAAGCAATTGCAGAGTGAATTATTATCATGTACATATTGATAAATTACTTATTTTCAATTTATTATATATACTAGTAAAACTAAAAAATCAGCAAATTAATAATCCCATATTAATATATAGTATAACATTATGGTAAAAGTAGTCAAGAAAAGGAACAAAGGGAAAATATACCTATATATATATATATATAAGCATAGAAAGAATACATATATGCATATTATTATTATGTATTTAATATATATTTAGAGATTGTGTTCTTGGAAGAATGTCATTTAAAAGTCTTAGACTGAGAAGGTAAGGTGGATGGTAAAAAGTCTGTGTATTAAAATAGTTATATGCTTCATTGTTTTATGCTCCTTGAGTGCCCTCTGTCTTTTACTGTTACTATATTCACCTAATTGGCCTCTTGGGATTTATCACTTTTTTGTTCCATAAAGGACAAAGCTCAGTTTATTTTTATATTTTAAGTGGATTTTTTATTTAAAGCAATTTTGCCTGTTATAGATTTTCCAATTCATTTCAAACATGGACTTGCTTTAAAACCATTTTTCAAAAAGCTATAATCATTATTGAAATGGCAACTTTTTGTAGCACAGATAAAATTGCTGATATTTGAAACATTCTGCATTTGGGGTACAGGAAATATATTTGAATATATATATATATATATATATATATATATATATTTTGTAAATAGTTTAAAAATTTTTTCCCAATAACGTGTAAAGATAACTTTCACCATTCATTTTGTAAGATTTTGAGTTCTAAATTTTTCTCCCTCTCTCCTCTCCACCCCCCTCCCCAAGATGGAAAGCAATTTAACATATAGTACATATGTAAAATCATGTTAAACATATTTCCACATTAGTTGTCTTAACTGTATTTTAGACTACTAGGACTTCTTCCATCTTTATCAAGGTAAGAGCTAACCTTCTCTCTCTTTATACACTATATTTGAATATTTTTTTCCTAAGAATGTGGCATCAACGCTTGTTAATATATTCAGTCATTAGTTTGTTGAGAAACCACTCCGGTGTTCTAAGGTGTTATAGTATTAATTAACACTTATTAATGTATTCTGTGTACCAGCAGGTCCACAGGGTTCTCAGTAAAAACGTATATCAGCATCAAATACCTACTGTAAAGACCTGTCATGGATATCTTGTGCCTAAATCAAGAGGCTAATTCTCCTGGGAATGGTATATAAACAGTGTGATATATTAGGAGGAACACTGAACTTGTAGTCAGAAGATCTTTATTTGAATCCTAATTTTGAAACTTTATTAGATGTGTGACCTTGAATAAGTAAATTTACATCTTTGATCCTGTTTCTTAATGTCTAAAATAGAGATATTTCCCACTAAGGATGCAAGGAAAATGGCACACAAATTCTAAAGCAGCATTGAAATGTGTGATATCTTATTCTTATTATAACCATCATTACTATATTCAGCAAGGAAGAAGCCTATCATACATATACATCATGGAAATCACATTGCATGAAGTAACTCTTTGGTGTGACTGTTTGGTGTGAAAATTTCAGTGACATAGGTTTGAAAATCTGAACAAGGAACATTCTGTGCACTGGACATCTGTATATTTGGGTACTATTCCTGACCTTTTTAGGCAGTAGGTGGCAAAAGAGGGAAAAGAGAACCAGGTCAGGAGTCAGGAATCTGAATCTGGCCTTGGATACCTACTAGCTATGTGACCTTGGATAAGTCCTAATCTTGTTTAATATCCATTTTCTCATCTGTAAAAGGAGCTAGAGAGCAACTGAAAACCAATTGAAAGGAATAAACAACAGTAAAAGCAAAATCTAACTCTTCCACTTACTAGCTATGCCACTTTAGGAAGTACAGGAGCAACCTTAGAATAAACTTATGACCTGAGGGCCAAATTCAGCCTGCTGTCATTTGTTAAATAGACTCTTGACATCCATCAAGCTCATTTTACAGTGGAATTAACTGAGGCTGTGAGAGGTAAAGAGACTTGTTCAGGATTATACAGGTATTATTAAAAACAGAACTTGGATTTGAATTCAAGTTCCATTCTAAATCTAGTGTTCTTTCCACTGTACCACCAATGCCCCCTCTTTTTTTTTTTTAACCATTAATGTCTCTTAATCTTGACTAGAAGCAGGGAGACGAATATAAAATATATTCCTTAGATGCTATAACCATTGATTTTCAGGCATCCTTTTCCTCAGATTAATACAGTGACTCCTGACCAGGTGTCAGGGTACTTCCCATACATTATCATCCTATACCGTATTTTTGTTCACCTTTAAAATAAGACTGAACTGTATGGCTACTAAGGTCTCTGTCAGCTTTTCAATTCTTATTCTGTGAAGTAAGCAAATACTAAAATCACCTGCCACATTAAACAGATGAGGCTGTAAAGAAAATAAAATAGGCCCTTTAGGAATATTTCAAGAATGAATGTCAGGCTGACAATAACAAGGGCCAAGGAATGGCTAAATTTGAGATATGTTGACCTCCTGCAAAGCAGACAGTTTGATTTTTTTTTCCCTAAAAGCAGCGTATGGCCTTCAATTTAAGCTGTTGCCTGGTGTCTCCTGATGCCACATGCTATTTATTGAGTGGAAGTCTTCTGCTGTCAATTTTTCCTACAAAGGTGAACCTTACCACATGGCAATAGAGATTATATTGGCCTTTTATGGAAAGGTGTTGCCTCTTTAAGGGAAAAAAAAAGCTTCTCTTCAGTTTAACAGTATCCCCCAAGAGAACTCTGAAAGATGCAGAGTTACAACAAAGGCAGCAGAATCTAGGGCATGCTGCCACCGATCTGCTCACTGGCTCAGTTTCTGCCACCGCTGTAACAATGAAAGCATTAAACATTTACCCAACTGCTTGTTATCAAAATTGCTTATCTTGTACTTTTTAATAATAACTCCTTTGCTTTTCCTGAAGCAGAGATCTCTACCTAGTAGGGAAGAAATGCAGGAAGAAATGTCCTCATCCTTGATTTATCCTACCTCTCCTTTCTCTAATTCCCACACCCTCAACACAGAAGTCATTTATATAGAAATCACTCAAGGACTAAAGTTCTATAATTTTGACAATAGATATTTTGAAAGTATGTATTATATACTGCTCTATAATAGATCTGGTCTTGTTTCTAGGTCTGGGTTTGTACAATTAATCAAATCTATGCTTTGTCTGTGGGAAGTATTTCATTGGTGTGGTGGGTAAATTATCTCTTTATAGAAGCATCTGTGTTGCTGGTACAGTGTTTCTATTTTTATCCTCCCTAAAAGAATTTTTCTTTCTCTAAGAGTCCCATCAGACAATAGGAAATAACGTTCCCAGTCTTGAAACTCATTAACTGTTCATATACTTTGTATTATTTCTTAAATGGGAAAAAAATCTTTTCTAATCAAAGAATGAGTCAATTCCAATATTTAAATCTTATCCCACTTTTATAAACACATTCATTATGTACATACACTCAGCTCTAGACTTGTATTTCCGTACAGAAGAAGTAATCATTGGTCCCTAGAGGAGGAAGTCATTTTGAATAAAGGTATAGTAGGATACTGGACAAACTAGACTGTAAGTTCTTCAAGGATAGGGAACCCATATTTTAGACCTCCTTTGCATTCCTGCCTCAGCACCTACCTGAGTGATGGGCATACAATAGGAATTCAATCAATATTTGCTAAATCGAATTGTTCTGCTCTTACTCAACCCAGCAGAACAGAAAACAATTATAGTTTAAATTGATGCTTGCTGAGTCTTTTCCTGGAGAAAGAGAGATAGACAGGAGCTATATTTTTCCATACAAGTAAGGACTTTGCCTTCATCTCTGGGCTCTGTGACATACGTTGAATGATTAAAAAGTATGGTATAGAAAGTATTCATTCAAACACTGTAAAATACCTTCTGAATGCCAAGCATATTTTGTGTGAGGCTATGGAAATGATACAAAGTCAAAATAAAACATGGTCTCTGACCTAGTGAAGCTCACAGTCTGCAGGTGGGATGGGCTAAAACACAAGCATCAATAATTTTAATACATAATATTATATAACTGCATTAGTGAGGTACATAATCCAAACTGCTATGTAAGATCTAAGGGGGAGATTTGTAATTGAGCAAGGATATGGTATCACAGAAGGCTTCTTGGAAAAGTCACAAAATCAATTGGACTAATGACCTAAAAGGAGAGTATTCCAAACTTTGAGAATAGAGTGAGAATGGACACCAAAGCAAGGAATCCAAGGACCTGTTGCAGTTCAGAGACTATTACAATTTTATTATCCTGTACATTTTATGGAGGTGTAGTATATGAGACAAGGCTGGAAAGATATAAGAATATCAAATGAGTACAGATTGGTTCAGAACTGTCATGAATTCCAGGAAGGGGCTTTTGAACTATTCTCAATAGATGTAAGAGGTCCAAACACATTTTTTGAACAATCCACAATAAGATATAGATAGCATCACTAGATAGATTATTTCCAGTACCAGTGTGGGGATGGTTGGGGGAGGGAAGGGGAAGTAGGCAGAAAGATCTATTTGAAGACAATGTTTGTGAAGTTTGATAATCAGTGCCTGTATGATGGCAATGGGAAAAAAGACATAAGTATATATGTGTGTGTGTGTATATATATATATATATGTTGACTAAAAGTGATGGGTGAGTCAAAAAAAAAAGTTGACCAAATTGCCAAAGTTCTGAGCTAATGGTGTCCATATGCAATGAGTTACACATAAAGATCATCAAACCAGGAATTATGGACTATGGTAAAAAGGTATACATTGATTTGGAATCTTTATTCTCTTTTTATTTTAATTAAATTGACCATACCTTGATAGCAATATAGATCTGCATTATCTGTGACTATTTTCTCTAACAGTGCAGATCACAATCCAAACATGACTTTTTGTTTAGCGTGATTTGTTTTTTTAATCGTATATTTATTTATTTATTTTCAACCATATGCACATGCATATTTTTTAAGACACAAAGTTTCCTTCAACCCTCCCTTCTCACCCCCCCCCCTTAGCAATGAACAGTCAGGTTAGCATTGTACATACTTATTTTTGATAAACATGTTTACAGATTAGTCATTTTTATGCAGAATTAAGATTAAGGGAAAGAGATAAATAGGAGATAATTTTTATAAAGTGTTTATCAGATTCTGAAGGGTTGGTTTTCCATTTTTTTTTGTTTTGTGTTGTTTTTCTTTCTCTGGATGGGTATAAACTGTCTGTAGACAGTTTAATACAGTTGACCTAGCTCTCTGAACTGCTCAGAGAAGCTGCTTCCATTAAGGATGATCATCTCACAGTGTTGTTGTTAATGTGTATTTTGTCTTCTTGGTTCTCTCTCTGCTCAGAATCAGATTCTGTAAGTCATTCCATGCTTCTCTAGAGTTTGATAATTTTTGATCTACAATAATATTCCATAATTTTCATGTACCATAACTTCTCCAATTGATGGGTATTCCCTCAATTTCCAATCTTTGCCACTACTAAAAGAGATGCTATGAATATTTTGGAAAATGTAGGACTTTTCCCATTTTTATAATCTATTCTCAATATAGATTTAGAATTGGAATTGCTGGGTCAAAGGGTATGATCAGTTTTATTGTTCTTTGGGTATAGTTCCATATTGCTCTCCAGAATGGTTGGATTTAGACCATAACTCTATTTGCAATGTATCAAGGTCCCAATTCTTCCACAACCTCTCCAACATTGATAATTTTCCCTTTTTCTCATCTTGTCCAATCTGATAGGTGTGAGATGATACCTCATTGCTATTTTAATTTGCATTTCTCTAATCAATAATAATTTGGAGTATTTTTTCATATTATATAAAGCTTTAATTTCTTTTTTTTGTAAGGCAAATGAGGTTAAGTGGCTTGGCCAAGGCCACACATGTAGGTAATTATTAAGTGTCTGAGACCAGATTTGAACCCAGGTACTCTTGACTCCAGGGCCAGTGCTTTATCCACTGCACCACCTAGTTGCCCATATCTATTTATATCCTTTGACCAAATTTGATGCAATCTCTATATATTTTAGAAATGAGACCTTTATCAGAATTCCTGGTTCTGAAAATTATTTCTTCTAATTCCTTCTAATTTTGGCAGCATTAATTTTATTAGTGAAAAACCTTTTTAATTTAATATAGTCAAAATCATTAATTTTGCACTTCATTATGTGCTATAATTCTTGTTTGGTCATAAATTTATCCCCTTTCTATAGATCTGATTAGATAGAGTATTTCTTGGTCTATTAATTTATCTATGGTGCTGCCCTTGATGTCTAAATTATGTATCCATTTTGACCTTATTTTGATATAAGGTGGTTTAGTGTAAATTTCATCCAATGTCCACAGGTGATTCATCTAATATGTTTGGAGGTTTCTGTAGTTATCTTGACTGTGCATGGAAAGCACTGGAGCATGTAGGCTATTTTTTAAAATCTCTTATCACTACCCTATGAATAGCATTTCCTCCCACCCCCCAATATATATGTCTCAGACATTCTTTATGGAAATTTTCTTATGCAATGTTTTGTTGATATTTTTTGGTAGCCTACTTATTCTGACAAGAAGTCTCCTCGTTGCCCTTTGATTGATAACCAACTTTAATTATTCAAAGGGTATGTTATTCAATGATTTCCAACCAAACACTACCAGAAATTTGTAGGTATGAAAGTGGGGGTCTTCAGTTTCAAAGTAAGACTTGAAGTCATAAAAATCACTGCACACTTTTCCAAAAGGAATTTCCTTTTTTGGCTTCAATTGTGAAACCAGTTGATTGTCTATGTGTGGTAGCTATATAAGATATTGGTACTGATGGACTATTTCTATTGATATTTTATCCAAATTAACATCATACTCTATAGGCATTCTTTTTTCACTTTGGACTTCCCATTATTTATTCCTTAACCAAATGCTTTTGAATAATGATGTTAAATTTGGGTGTCTGAGCAATGTTCTAGGTCCTGCTATTCATAAATAGGAGAAATCATAATATCTAGAGTAATTAGCTATTACATTTAGATTATTAGCTCCATATGCCCAATAGCATCATTATCTACTATAAGGTTTCCTGTTTTGTACTCCATTTGATATTGCCATACAATAATCATGTACAAAGTTACTACTAATTGCAATGAGTAATGATAATGCATTTTTCTCCCTAGAATGTGAGCTTCTTGAGAGCAGTTCTAATTCATTTTGTTTTTGGATCCACAATCCAAAATATAGTTAGTAATTGAAAAATAAATCTTTGTTGAAGTGGCTTAATTTAAATCAAACATTTACCTATATTCCTGTACTTTTATATATTTTCTATTGATTAACCAGGCAAAGTTAGAATTGCCTCAATTGATTGCCATATCTTTTTCTCAGTCTTATTCTTTCTTCTAGTTTGACAGTGATTTTTAATTTTGATTTGGAAATCTTTCTTTGACTGGTGACCTATTGCTTACTATTCTAAAAATTATAATCAATTTTATGTATGTATGTATGTATATATGTATATTTGTATGTGTTATGCATTTAGCACCACTAGTATCCATCACCTAAATGAATGTATTTCTTTCTTTTTGTTCCATAGGTTTACAAGAAATAGAAGATTCTGAAGAAAAACTGTATTTTCTCAAGAGAAGAGCAAGAACAGTAGTCATGAACAATGTCCATTGGCCTTGGAAAGTATTATTGTTTTCAAAAACCTCCAAATTAGTTTTGCATTGTAAAGAGACTGGGAAGGTTCATATGTAAATCTTAACTTTCAGCTGCTTATCTGAATGAACAGTTTTCCCTGTATATTTTTAATGGGTTTTCTTATTACTTCAACTACTTTATCTAAGAAAAAATATAAGATTTCATTTTAATTGTTATCTAAGCGAGGGTTAGGGCTCAGGACTATTCTCAACTTTCTTATTAAATTCAATGTTCTTTTCCTTCTATCAGCAGAATCAAGTTGTTATTCTCAAATGGATTTACGTCATCTTTCTTTAGACTACTCATTGAGATCCATCTTGTCACCCACATTTCACAGCATGACAACTTGTCAGAGGCATTTTGTTGCTGGCCTTTCGTTCTCAATTCTTCAGCTCAAATGACTGGTCTATAAGGTAAGAAAAGAATAAAAATAACTATGGTAACCTGAAATGTTGCTGTTGTCACTTCTATCATGTAATTGCTCTATGAGACTCAAATGTATACACACAAACACACACACACAGACACAAACACATATTTATACATTTTCATATATATAAACCAAATCTTACTTTTTGGTACTGAATAACAATTGCAGTGACAGTTCCAATTAAAGAAGATACCAGTTTTTAACAAATTAATAAATGAAGGAATTCTAAAAAATGCATAAAATATTTAATTTCATTTTTTGTGATATGTCACTCAATTAATTTAGGAAAATGACTGAAGAATGTCAAAAAATAGCAATGAATTATCAGTCTTTGCAGGAATATAATGGTAGTGACCTTTCCCTTTCTGACAGTCAGAAAGGAAATTTAATTAGTCTTGCAGTATCTTATGTTATTGTCCTGTTTTTCACAGCCATATATACATACATATATATATATATATATATATATATATATGTATATATGCATGTATGTATATTTGCCTCAAAGGTGTGCATGGACTCTTCTCTCTCTCTCTCTCTCTCTCTCTCTCTCTCTCTCTCTCTCTCTCTCTCCCCAAACCTTATGATTAACTGCATATGTCCTAATTAACTGTAATTTAAATGCTGTCAGAGTTAAGTGCCAATGGTCTTCCGGAAGTCTGGAAGAATGAGAGCCAGAGTGAGACAGTTCCCAAATGGTTTCCAGTGGAGAGGTGATGCTGACTCAAATACTCACTTCTGATCATTTATTTATAAAAACATCCAAAGCATTTGCAAAGGGCAATTTGTCAAACTATCATGATTGGATATCCCTTAAGAACATCCAAATATATTTACTTTAATTCTGTGTGAAATAAATGAACAAGATTTTACATGTTCTTCTATATAGTCCTATCCACAAGATCTGAGTATGTTATCCAAATGACCAGCATCAGTAGTCTTGTCTTATAAATCTTCCATTTCAAATGAGTAAATTCATATTTTAGTTTGGAAATCAGTCTTTAGAGAGTTTGGCTAGCAGGACTTAAATTGTATTAAATATCAAGGGAATACACTAAGATAAAGACAATTACAATGCCCCAATAGTGTTATTTTTCCTACCTTATTTTACTTGTAAGAAGGAAGATATTTAGTTTTTCACATTTAGAAAGAGAGGAAAGATGAGGAAGGTAATAGAATTGAAAATAGGAAAGAGTACTTTCAGTTTTGTATCTCATGATACCACTTTTTTCCCTATTTAGTAAAGCCATTAAGGAACAATCCTAGTTGTGGAATCACTCAATCATATCAATTATATATTGCCTATTCACAAAAAACTATTATATCACATTATATCATATCATATCAATTATATTAATTGCTATAGAGTATTGTTATATTTATTATATCATATCATATTATAGTATATTATATTAATTATATTATATTATATGCTATTATGCTATATCTATTATGTTATGTTATATCATCTTGGACCATACTATATCATATCATATTATATTATAACAGAATATTATGCTTATGTATTTTACATGTTGCATATATATATATCATATGAGATCTAGGCATTATATATAAAATAGGTATGTGTAAATAGGTATAATAATGTTCTAGTTTCTCCATAACTATGACTTTGAATAGTACAACTTTTACCTATTTGTATCAATTTAATGGAGATAAGGTGATAACTTAGTCTTTTAAATTTAGATCTCTTTGAATGTTCAAGAATTTGAATGGATTTTCAGTTGATAATCTATTTTTATTCTTCAGGAACTGTCTGTACACATCTTTTGATCACATCCTTTAGGATCATTCATTCCTTTTTTTCTTTTTAAATTTTATTTATGGAAGGTAATGGTGTTAAGTGACTTGTTCAAGGTCACACAGCTAGGCAATTATTAGGTGTCTGAGGCCTGATTTGAACTCAGGTCCTCCTGACTAGAGGGCCAATGCTCTATCCTCTGTGCCATTCTGCTGCCCAGAATTATTCATTCTTATTCATTATCAGTATTTCATGGGCATGAGATATAATTTTTTTAAAGAAATATTTATGATAATTTTTTCTTTTTTTTTTTTCTTTTGGTTTCTTTCCTTCTCCCTCCTCCATGGATATATTTTTTCTCTGCTAGACTTTTTTAGTTTTATGAAATCAAATCCATCTCTTTTGTCTTATATTTTATTCCAGTTTTGAATAGGTGAGCTATTTCTACTCATTAACATTCAAATGATTGTTGTTTCAGTTCTAATGGTCAAAGTTGAGTAAAACATGTTACCAATATTGATTTACATAAATGATGTTTCATTTAAATAACTTCAAATAATGTATAATTGTAAAAAGTGGGCAGTTCATATAGCAAAAAAGAGAGAAAAGTTGGACATTCTGAATGTTTCTTTGGAGTCCATGAAATGTTAAATGCCTAGAGGCACACCTCTAGCATGCTGTATAAATCATATCAGGAAGAATTTAAGAGAACATGAATAGGAAATGTGCAGAATATGAAGGTTCATGTAGGTTGAGATTTGCACTTATAGAGTGAGCACACACATTTATTAAATCAAAGTTCTCTAAGAGCATTGAGGTGTTGTATCTACCTTTTATTTATTATAGCATAAGCAGTTATGAAGTGAGGTTTGGATCTATTCCATTTTCTAGTCGACAGAATAGATTTTCTTTCCAATTATCTAAAGACTGATTCCCTTATCAATGATTTCCTATTTATCAAATTCTAGTCTATTACATACCTTTGGATTTAAGAACTAGTTATTATTTTTTTCTATTTAATACAAGTTTTGATAGTTACCACCAACTTTGTAATATCAAAGTCAAGTTCACCTCCTTCTCCTCCATAACTCTACTTTATCATATTTCCATTTGTTTCTCCCTAAAAATGTTGTTATAACTGTATTTAATTCTGTGAATTTTTATTTGATTGTTGCTTCATGCAATATATCAATCAGTTGGGATAGTCAGTAAGACCATCTGAAAAGAAAAGTTGGATAATACTAAATAAATATTAAAGAAGTCTATATGGGGAGAGACAATCATGACTATTAGATCTGTTCTTTTTCACCCTAACACCTCATCTTGAGCAATAGTACCCTCTTTCTGCTGGTGACCTTGGATTCTGGCCTCTGATGTTACAGGGGAATTTTAGGAGATTGTTCTACCCTACTGCTCCATGCCTACTATGAGAGACAGTTCTTGACCAGATCTCTCATTAAGGCAGGGGTTATCTTGCCTGAATCAAAAAGCAAAGTGCAAGAGATTCCAACTCTGAAAACAGCATTGAGATCTAAAATTAGTCTTCACATTGCTGCTGGTGAACATTTCAGTTGTCTTTCTACAGGTTTTTTTTTCTGTCCTGAGTCTAACTTCAGAAACAGTTATAGATTTGACTGCTCTGGGGTTTTAACAAGAGCAAAGCTCAAAGTTGGTCTTATACTGACAGCATTGAGCTTCTCCTCTAAATTTAATTATCTTTTGAAACTTATTAGACCTGAACTTTCTCCTCCCAGAGGGTGTATTCAGAGTTTGACCTTTTTTGATCATGGTCTTCTGTCCCTATCACCTTCTTTCACAAAGGATACTGGAGATTTTACCAGTAAGAATATAACAATTAGCTCATTTTTAGTCTTAAGGCAATATAACAGCCAATAAATCCATGTGGACCATTTCTTTGCTGTTTTATGATATTTGTATTAAATGAAATATTATTAATAAAATACCATCAACCAAGATCCCCTAGTTAGAAGAAGTTCCTAACATTTCAGCAGAGGTTTGACTCTTCAGCAATTTAAATTCTGAATTTTTCTAGCTAAGTCCAGACTTCCATCTTTCCACTCAAAAATTAAAACTATGGTCATGCAATTTTATTTTCATGACTAACAATGATGTTTTAAATGAAGCAAAATAAAGATAAAGCTGATGTTTAGATAAAAAGAAATAAGAAAAGGGTGTATGACAATTCCAATTATATATAAGAAAAAGGAAGGGAAATTGACAGAACTCTTATAATTTCTTTCAGATATTTTTCAAGAAGCCATTATGACTGGTTCAGATTCAGTTCTTTGTTTCAAAAAACCTTTAAGGATACAATAGCCTACCTTTTTACTTAGGGGAAAATTCTGCCTTTCTGTCTGTCCCTGTCTGTCTGCTTGATTCTCTTTTCTTTCAATAACTTCCCCTTCCCAACACTAGCCAATAACATTATATATTTATTTATAATATTACATAAGCATACACATTGCAATCCCATTCACTCCATTTATATGTGTGTATATATGCATATATATACATCTTTATATATATATATAATATATATATATATTATATATATATCTTTGGTTTTATCTGACTTAATGCACATTATTGATCACCTAGTCAGTGTAAGGCCCTTCCTAAATGTAAAAATTCATATCTTTCTTTTTTTATTGTTTTACTTTCCCAAATACATGTTATGAAAGTTTTTTAATTTATCCATATGCTTATGCATATTTCTAAGTTACAAAATTTCCTTCCACTTTCCCTTCCCACTCCCCTCGAAATTCATATCTTTCAATGATAGTGCCTCCTTCTTTCTATAAACCTTCCTTGATTGCATCAAACTGAAAGTGAAATTTTTCTCCTCAAATTTTCCCATAACTGAACATTTTTGTTTTGCCCTTCAAACTTTTATATGTACATATCCTTTTTTGTATACAAAATTTTTATACAGTCAAGAAAAAATGTTTTACAAGACAAAAATTCTCTATATATATCTGTTATCATCTAAACTTTCTATCTTCCCAAGAATTATTAATGTTTTATACCCTTAATAATTGTATAATATAGAGTTAGAGGAGAAGAATTTATAAAGAAAATGCATCAAAATCCTGGCTTTGGCAATAGGCCTTGAACTTCTTATAGGCAAACTTCATATTTAAAGCAAACAAGGAGGTTGAGATGGGGAGGGAGGATATACCAGGAGTTAGAAGGTAACCAGTGAATATGTATCTTATGTGAGAAGCAACAAGGAAGTGGATATTCCTGTTTCATAAAATGTGGAGGGGATTAAGATGTAAGAACAATAAAGAGGAAGAAATGAGTTGGGTTATAAAGATATTTAAAAGCCAAATAGAGTCTTTTATATAAGATCCATTAAAAATCACTTGGATATATTAAAGAGAGAGGAGATGTGGTTAGACTGGCACTTTGGAAAAATCAATTCTACAGCTGAGTGGAGGATGCTATGAAGTGAGGAGTGATAGAGACAAAGCAGAAGGCAATGGTAATAAAAGAGGTGTAAAGGGAGAAGATTGTACACTGTAGAAATGACAAAGTCAAAGGAGAGATGAAGGAATAAAAGAGACATATTATAAAGGTGGAATTTGTAAAATATATTTTATTTCCTTCTTTTTTTCCTCTAATGAATACAGAACTGTTTGCCCTGACATTTTTTGAATATCAAAGATCAAAATTTTTCAAGAACACCGACATATTGATTGTCCTCTTTTATAGTACCTTTAATTCTGAGGTACCTGAAATTAATTCTTATGTTTTTGGAATGATGCTGTCTTATTTCTGTGGCCTTAAGAATTAGTCCCAATATTACTACTCATACTGAACTTGATCTCCTTACTTTTGCAGTGTTTTAACCAAGTTTGTACTTTCTGCTCCAGTACAGAAAGGACCCTGAATTTTCATACCCTCATCTAGCTTTACTATTTGCTAGCTGTGTGACCTTGGTCAAGTAACTTTAAAGCGCTAGAACTTAGTTCTTTATCTGTAAAATGAGATGACGGCCAATATCATCAATTTTTAAAATGTGGTCTGAGTATTCAGTAGAGTAAAGCTCCACAAGTGCAAAGCGCTTTTCCTAATAGTAATGCATTCTAATTTCTAAAACAGTAAACAGTAGTAGATATAACCCATTTGAACAAAAGCTCTTTTTTAAATTGATACTTTAAGCAGGTTATGAAAATTATTCAACATTCATCTATATGCCTATGTAAACAGAATTTCCTTCCACTCTTCCTTCCCAACCCCCTCCTCTCAGCAAAGAATAGTTACAATTAATATTGTATACACACATTTGTGTTAAACATGTTTACAGATGAGTCATTTTGGTATGAACAATTAGGATTAACAGAAATAAATACATAGATTTTGTTTTTGTTTTTTTTTTGCAAGGTTTAAATGACTTGTCCAAGGTCACACAACTAGGTAATTATTAAGTGTTTTAGGTCAGATTTTAACTCAGATCCTCCTGTCTCTAGGGCCAGTGCTCTATTCACTGGGCCACCAAGCTGCCCCTACATAGATATTTTTTTTAAAAAAGTGAATGTAATGTACATCAGAATCTGAAGGACTTCCCTTCCCTTCCCTTCCCTTCCCTTCCCTTCCCTTCCCTTCCCTTCCCTTCCCTTCCCTTCCCTTCCCTTCCCTTCCCTTCCCTTCCCTTCCCTTCCCTTCCCTTCCCTTTCCTTCCCTTCCCTTCCCTCCCCTCCCCTTCCCTCCTCTCCCCTCCCCTCCCCTCCCCTCCCCTCCCCTCCCCTCCCCTCCCCTTCCTCTGGATGCAGGTAGTGTTGTCCATAGCTGTTCTAATTCAGTTGTCTTAACTGTCTAAAATGCTGAGCACAGCTGCCATCCATCACAAAAACTCTTTGAAAGATTCTCAATAATTTTTAAGGGTGTAAAGTCTTCCTGAGACCAAAATGTTTTAAGAGCAAGTAGCCTGAATAATTTTTAAGGTGCTTTCAGCTCTAAATCTACAGAGATTTTCTTTCTCAAACCTTATTATGATTGCTAATTTTGTCATGAAAATAACAATTTTAATCAAACTGGCTAAGTACATAATTATAAATACCCATTTCATATTGTATTTGGTCATATTCAAATTATTTAAAGTTGATTGAGAATTTTGTTTAGGATATTTGTTAATACTTAATTTCTAAATCCCATTCTGGAGCTTTCAAAGCTTTGGAACAGAATTAGTCTTATAGTGAAAGCTTTCATGCTCGAGTAAAGTACTCTCTATACATTTCTTAAAATTCTCCTGGGAAAGATGCAAATAACATTTCAATAATATTAATAAGATTATTAATAAAAATATGATTTGAAGCATTGAAAGTTTAAAGATCAACATTTATAACAAAAATAAATGAATTTATTATGTTGATTATATTATTATACTACCAATAGTAATAATGATGGTAACAGTCAACAACCACTCCCCATTCACAGAAGTAGAACTCACTGCAAGAAAATACACATGTGCACTTTTAACATAAATGAATCTCTAATCTATAAAGAGTGAAATGATTGAATTATAAATAGAGAACTGACTACAGTTCTTGAGTGTCTCAAATACAATTATCATAATTTGATTAAAAAGGATCTCATTGAATCTCTACAACAGTCTGTTGAAAGAAGTATAAGAATTATTATCTTTATTAATAAGATATTCTGTCTAAGGTCACCTCCTGAATGTGCATGTATTTGAAAGTGGAATATGTCCAGATATCTTTCAGAATTTGAGATCACTGTTCTTTTCTACTATACTATGCTAAACTGGAATAATAAGTACATGGAATTTTAAAAATAGAAGCACTCTTTGAAGTCATCTATTCTAACACTCCAGTCTATTTCTATATCTGTGATTTCTTCAGAGATTTTAAATGACTTCACCTTGGTCAACCAGAGATAGATTTGAACCCTTGTCTTCTTCAATACAAAGTTCACCTCCTAAGCATTCTATGATTTTATCAAGGGCAAAACTTAAGTGACTTTCTTCATGTTCTCCTTTTGACTAGTGGCAGGAACAAGTCAGAACTTAAATCTCCTGAACCTTAGCCATAGTCCATACATTTTCTTGCCTACTCAACTTAAATGGGTTCTCAGAAAACTGTTACTCTTGGAAATCCAAAACTAATTTGAGGTAAGATTTCAGAAAGCAAGAAGGAAGATTTTTCTCTACATCCTGTCCTAGATAGGAATAAATTAAACTTTTCTTTTTTTTTATCTGATAATCCTAAGACCTCCTTGACCCAGGCCCTAAAATCTTTATGTCTCCATGCAGAATTCTTCCTATTTTGCCTAACCGTATTTCTTTATAATGCCTTCTTACTACTTTCTAAAACCCTCTTTTTATTTTTAGCTTTTGAGTCGAAATGACTTATACTTCTCTGCAGGGGTTATATTGATGTGCTTCTCCTGTTACCCGACTCTATCTATTCTTTCTCTTTTTCAGAAGAATCCCCATGTCCCACAAACAGAGAAATCTCACATTTTTACCATTTTTTCATTCAACCATTCAGAATTCTAATCTGCTAGTGTCTACCCTATAACCTTGAGAGCAGAGTTGGTGATATTTCTTCAGGCACCATGTGGAGGGATTTAATCCTACAGTGACTGTGAAAAATGATGCATGTGCTCCCAATTTAAATGCTGTACTTCATGAGCATAGTTCAATATGAAGGAGAAAATTACACAGTTTCACTGATATTTGCAGTTCCTTGTTGCAAAGAATCTATGCAACTTCTCAAGAATGATGTTTATGGAAGCATGCTGGTACAAAAGTCACAGGACCTGGATTCTGATTGCATATGTCACTTAGAAGCTATATGACATTGGGCATGCTAGGCAAACTCTCTGGTCTTTGGTTTACTCACTGCAAAATAGAGGATTTAGAGTAGAATAGCCCTTTTTCACCAGGTCTCTATGGGTAGTTTTCAGAAGGGTACTGAACTGCCAAAGGAATCTAGGATAAAAAAAAATTTACAACTTCTTAGGCTAGACTTTTTGCAGGCATTTAACAACAACAAAAACAAACAAAGACTAACATTTATATAATGCTTCAAGATTTTCAAAGCAATTTACAAATACTTCATTTATCTTGACAGCCCTCAGAAATTAGAGCTATTACTATCCCAGTTTTACAGTTGTGCAAATTGAGACAGCCAGATGTTAAATGACTTTTTCAGAGATACATAATGCCACACAAACCAGAATCAAGAAACTAGTAAGTAATTGAGGTGGAATTTGATCTCAGGTCTCTCTGTCTCCAGGAATCTACATACTTAGTCACCTAGCTGATGTAATCTCACTCTGTATCTCTTCTGACAATGACATATATCCTTTTGATATTTCGATCTTATTTGAGATCAAGATTTTTATCTTGACTTCAGTAGACTATTTTGTGAAAAATGACTATTACATTCTATTATGCTCACTTCTTAGTAACACCCATTAAGCAAATGTAGTCATTTGCTTTGTTATGATTGCCATGAGAAAGGAGAAAGTGCACATGAAAGCCCTTATTTTTCTAGAAGGAAGACTTAATTACAATGTTCACATTACTTGCATTAGAGCAGAGGTAGATTTTTAAAAGCAAGGATGATAGAGTGAAAAATGTACTGGGCTCAAAGTCAAAAAGCATAGGATCTCCATTATATAGCTTCGATTTATGGATCTTTCCTAAAAAAGAGCAAGTTTGTACAGAAAATAGGCACTCAATTTTCATATATTCACATTCTTGGATCTAGAGAGGGGGAAGGAAACTTGGAAATCATCTAGCTTGATCCCTACATTTTACATCTGAGGCAACTGAGAATTAGAGATTATTAAAAAAAAGTGACTTGCCCAATGTCACATAAACATTTAGTAGAAAAGTCAGGATTTGAAGGGATATTATATAAGAGAGTTATATGACATATATTGTTATAAGCCTTGCTACTGTACCCTAAGTAGCATCATGCTTTTCCAACTGACCTACTTGTTAACTTTCCTACATATTTTGGATGTTGAAGGAGGACTGGAACCTCTAATGAGAGGGCTTGCTAAGCTCTTTAGGCTTGCTTATTCACCTTTGGTATTCACTTGCTACCCCCTTCTCTGTTGTGTCTCCAAGATGTAGAATGCTCAGTAGCCATACCCCAGTAAAACCATTTTTATAAGTGGACTATACCAGGACTATACCAATAAGACTCAAACCTTTGATGACTTAGAAAGAGGTCTACTTCAAGCATGTGAAGGCTTCCTTTCTGGCAGAATGACCATGGATATAGATCAAGAAGGTACTGACATTAGAGTTTGGTCAGACATACAAGAAGTCACAGCATCTCAGTCCATTGACAAGTCATCATAACTTTTGTCTTGTCTTTGGACATTGATGAATATCTGCAGAAGAGATTGAGGCTGACAGCCATGCAACTCTGACTCATTTAAATTCAATCTACACACAAATTTAGACCACATTCCATTATGTCACTAGTTCTCTTCAAAAAAGGAAAAAACTTTTCTCAAAATATGAACTTTTTGAAAGCAAGTATTGTCTATTTTTAACTTGTGTCACCATAATCAAAATGGTACTTTGAATATGGGAAGTACTTAATAATTTTCCTTTGTCCCTCTCTCTGAGTCTCTCTTCATTTCTCTCTCTCTCTCTCTCTCTCCCCCTCTCTTCCTTCTTAGTTTTCTTCCTTCCTTTGTTCTTTCCAACCTTTCTTGCTTCCTTTCTTCCTTCCTCATATGATCTTAGACAAATAGTTTTTTTTTTTATTTCTCCCATCCTCTTAATTAAATCAATGTAAAGAAGCTTTAAGTCAAGAAGTCCATAAACCAATAATGTTGAATATGTTGGCATAGAACTATAGTCACACTACTGGAAAGCTAAGAATGGTAGATTGCTTATGTTTGGAGGTTCTGGTCTAAAAAAGCTAAAACTGATCAGTTGTCTGCACTGTCTCTCACCAATGTGATGAAAACCCAAGATTGGATGGAAACATCTGTCTAAGTTTGAGCAAAGCAGTCCTGGTTGGGAACAAAGCAGGTCAAAGTTTCCCTGCTGACCTGTTATTATCCTAGAAAAGTAAGAGTGAGGCTAGGTCATGAAAGTTTTTAGATGCCAACAGATCATTTTTATCTGATCCTAGAAGTGATAGTGAGTTATATACTGAAACTTATTAAATGGGATGGGAAATGATCAAACCTGCATTTTAGGAATATCACTTTGGTCATTACATGGAGGATACACTGAATTGGAGAGAGACTTGAGGCAGATAGACCCACTAGCAGGCAATGGTAATAGGCCAGGCAGTGTCAAAGAAGGAAAGGGAACATATTTGAGAGATGATTTAAAGGGGATATTGTTAGGCATTGGAAGGTGCTTGGATATGAGGGTGTAAATGCTAGTGAAAAATCCAGGATGACTCTTGTGTTGACAGCATGAGGGATTGAGAGAATGTTCTACTTTGCACAAAATAGGGAGGGTAGCAGGCAGGTAGGGTTTAAAGGAAAAGATCTAAATGAGTTTTGTTTTAGACAGAGTATTTAAGATGACTACTGGACATCCAGTTTGAGATGCCTGAAAGACAATTGAAAATGAGAGATTAGAGATAGGCAAAGAGGCTAGGGAAAGATAGGTAGATTTGAAAAATATAATTCTAGAGATGGTAACTAAGTCCATGGTGATTGATTAGATCATTAAGTGAAATATTTAGAAAATACTTTACCTCTTCTAATATATGGGTTTTCCAACTGAGGGTCTTATTAAAATTTCCAGAGTCAGAGTGTATATAATGTTTGTCAGGCTTTCTTTCTAAATTTGGCAAACTTGTTACCAGGAAACTATTAATATTAATAAAAGTCTTTGTTTTGTATATAATAAAAGGCAATGAAATTGTTTTCTAAATATTAAAAATGGTCTAAATTTAAAATTTTCCTTTCTGATATAACTGCAATTTTAACCACAATCTATATTTATGGATTTATATACTTAGCTATAAAGGGTCTGAAAGAAAAATGAAAAGCTATGGAAAAATGTAAAAGGTGTTCAATTACCACAATATTCCTCATCATTTGTCTTTAATTTCACCTGTTTGATAATGTCTGGAACCCACAGTAGGGTTATAGAAATAGACCCATGTAGAAAATTTTCAGAAAAGCTGAGGAGAAAGATGACATGGTAATTATGGTAGACACTGAATGCACAATTCAACAAAGTTTTATTAATGCAAAACCAAATCATTTTCCTCACAACTGCTCTTTGAGTTAGTCAGTTTAAATGTTATTATTTCCATTTCACCAACGATGAAACTGAGGCTCTCCAAATTTAATGACTAGTTTGAATTTCCATATTAATAGAATAAAATAGCAATTGAGCCGATACCTCCTGACTCCAAGTCCAATACTGTCAAGGTGAATAGGATATGTTTTCCTCTTATGTAATGTATTGGGATTGGAGTGAGAAAGATCAAGCTTCCTGTCCTTTTTCAGGAACCTCCTAGCAGTGTGATCCTGAATAAATCAGATAATTCCAAATGCCTAAGGCACCAATCTATAAATACATCCTCTAAGTAATAAACAGACAGATCTTCCAAATTTTCTCCTGTGCGGGACCCTGGAGATATGAAAAAGTAACAAACAAAAAAAAAACCCAACTTTTTTGCCCTCAGGAAACATATTCATTAGAGCATTCATACAATCAAATATAGTACAAGATAAGAAGTACAATGAAGAGATAAGGCAAAGTACTATAGGAGTATGTGAAGAATAAGAGAATTAAAAGCCACTGAGATAAAGTTCAGTGGAGGAAATGGTACCTGGACTGAAATCTTAAATAAAACAAATCAAAAGAAAATGCATTCTTGACCTGAAATTCAGCTTGTCTGAATATATGGACAAAGAGAGGAAGAAGAATGGGTAGATCAGATGTGAGAATAGTTATGGAGTACTGCCTATCTTTAACTACACACCCAGGAGGAATCCTCTTGTCAGACTCTAGAAAAGGTTGTTTCAGAATGCTTATCCTATTATTACATAAATTTCTTCTGCCTGAAGTCTACTTGAAGTCTACTTCTTCTAATTACCAGTTGTTTTCCACCAGAAATTAACATTTTAAACTCACATTCAACACTTTCAGAAGTATATGATATCTTATGTTGATATGGGCAGGAGAATAGCAGTGAAGGGAAGCAAGAAAGATGAAGAATTAAAAATGAAAAGATTTGAAACTTTGAAGTAAAATAAAGGTGAGGGGAAGGATAAGAAGAGGGGCAACCAGTAATTGAAGCTGTAGCATATTAAAAAATAAAAACAGAAAACAAAAAACAAAATATTTTACATCCCAGGGGAGAAAAGTCAGTCTCTAAGATGAAAGAGAAGAGGGAGATGGAGAAATGGGGAGAAAATGAAAATATGCTAGTACTTACCATCATAACTCTTCGTTCTTTCCAAACTGGATTATTTGACATCTCTTGTACACATTGGATCTCCCATCTCCAAGCCACTAAGTAGAAAAGTGATCTTGGAATCAGCAATACCTGATTTCAAATTTGACTTCAAACACTCACTAGTTCTATGATTCTGGGCAATTTACTAACTTCTGTTTGTCTAAATTTCTTCAACAATATAATGGAGATGATAGTACCTATATCACAAATTTATTGTACAGAAAAAAGGAGATATTTCTAAAATACTTAGCAGAGTACCTTACATATATTAGATGCTGTATAAATTTTGTACTTTATTTTCTTCTTTCTTTTGCATGATTTTTTGTTGATTATCTCTAACACTTGAAATGCATGCTTTCTTCCTATCCTAATCTCTTTGATTCTCCAAATCTTCTCAAAACCAGCTCAGTTGACCTCCCAGAAGAGACTTTTTTTACCCTCCAGCTGCTATTCTTTCCCCCTTTAAACATACTTGGTATATATCTGTATGTGTATTTGCTTTATCCCTAATATAATATAGGTTTCTTGAAGAATGGAACTCTTTTTAAATGCTTTGCCTATAAGAATGATTGATAGAGATTTTATACACATAATAAATGCTGACTGATCAATTGCTTGATTTATTAACTCAGATCAGAGATGGCAACCTGAGATATCTCATACCTCAAAGGTCTCGTAATAGTGTAAAAATTAATCTGCCTGGTCTGATCATTCTAATTGTATTTAACTTGACTGTGACCATTTATTTTCCCTGAGTGTAGTAAAACATTTCAATGAACTTATATTTATTCAATGCATCTGAAGTATATAAGTAATTATAAAAGATACACCCATCATTCTGTTCATAATAGTAAGAAATCAGACATCAGTACAGTTTTGTTATAAATTAAAATATTTGTGATTAGTGACTGACAAACTATTACATATATATATATATATATATATGTATATATATGAAGATTTCCCTTTCAGATGTAATTGTGGAAACACTTCCTCTTTTGTATGTACAAAAGATATCTGTTGATCTCTTGAACATTGCCCTTCTCATCAGCAAACCGGAAAGATCTTAGTGCAGTAATATATTTAAACTTTGGTCTAGTTCTGCATAATCTAATTTTTATACACTCTGCACAAATTGTAACCACTTCATCAATGTCTTATTACTTTTTTCTTAACAATGTAGTGACAATGATTAATTTCTAAAGACTGGTAAACAAAAACCTTTCTTTAGAAGTGAATAAGGCTAAGCCACATTCTGTGGAGGCACTTATATTCATTTTCTCTGTCTCTGTACATATATAATCCTCTCCATATACACATACAGATATACCTATACATCCCTCTCTATAATATATATTAGAGAGAGACAGAGAGAGAGAGAGAGAGAGAGAGAGAGAGAGAGAGAGAGAGAGAGAGAGAGAGAGAAACATATACAACATAAATTCTCAGAGCGAAATGGGAGATTTGCCTTTCTTTCAAATCTGTCAAAAGTATTATTTGGCTCATATTAACATTTTAATTTATGAAGCCACAACTATTTATTACCACATATGGATGACATAATTGATAAATATAAAAATTAGAATCTAAAGCAAAAATGACAATATAATGACTTTTCTCTTTTTATAAATTATGCCACATTTTGATTTTCAGTTTTTATAAGTAGATTCTTTATAGACTTATGATAAAATCAAACAGGACCTATTACTTTTCAATGAGTTTTGATATTTTTAATGTCAATTTTCCCTTCATTGATATAGACAATATCCCATTCATGTCCTAAGAGATCATATCCATGTCTTGTGAGATCATGGGCATGTCCTCCCATAATTCTCCACATGATCCACCCATTAATTTTGAACTCTCCTATGAATATTTTAAAAATATTATGTGAATATTATTAGACATTTAAGCAATTCACAATTCTCATTTAATGTCTCACCCTAGTCCCTTTACAATCATGCATTTTTGCATCCAGGACTATCTCAAGTTATCCTGGTCTACATCTTGCCACTGAATTCAGATGATTCTGGAGGAAAAATCATTAAAATTTAATTTGCTTACATGTCATGACATCATCTCTCTGATTTAATGATCCTTTTGGAGAATGAAGGACAATCGACATTTCCTGGAAAGTATCTATTATGCTGTTTCTTATATAGATTCATTACTGGCAATAAACTGTAGTCACTTGCACCCATCATATGTTCCTCCATCTCCATTTAGCTCATCCAATGTTTTTAAGGATTGTGGTTGTGGATGTTTCATAGCCATATGAATCAATGAAAACTTTAAAAAAGGGTATTATATTTTTGTTTAGATCTTTGATATAAGTTCATTGGGGTAGGGACTTTTTATTTTTGCTTGTTATTTTTCTCTTATGCTTGGATTTCCAGTGCTTATAAGGATGTCCAACACATAGCAGATACTTAATAAATGCTCTGCCTTTCTGTCCTTCTAGCTATCCATACCCTTATTTTCTCTATTTATTATTTATCCATTTTTATTCAAAGCAAAGAGCTAAAATAAACTAAGAACTAAAAACCAAATTTGCTACATTGTGAAAGGAAAAATATTAAAAAAGTAAAAGGGAAGGAAGCATAGCATTATCAGCCTTCATATATTGTATTGTAATAATCATCACATCATTTGGTGCTAACTAAATAGTAGACAAAAAGATTAATAGACCACATTGGAAAAATGTAAACATGAAATAAATAGACATAATGACCCAGGGTTTCATAAACACAAGAATATGAAGTACTGGGGATATGACTCTATTTCATAATCATTTTTGGGAAAATTAGAATTCTCATAAAAATGGAGGTTTATATTAGCATCTCATAATTTATAGTATAATTAGCTCCAAATAAATAAGTGACTTAAATATTTTAAAAATCACATCAAAAAAGTTTTGAAATAAATGGTCCTAGAGTTAGCCATGATCTTACATTGAAACTCTCTGGATTTTTCTCTGTCTCTTTTCCAGTACTTGGAGACACAGAGAGGGTTTTCTGAAATCTTATTGTTCCAACCTGATAGAAGAAGAAATTGAATCTCGGAGCCTTTCAAGGGATTTAACTCAAGACCACATAGCCAAATAAGAGCAAGACCAGAGATTCAAACCTAAGATTTCTACTTCTGAATCTAGTAGTCTCTAACAAACAACATTGTTTACTTTTCATAAATTCCATTAAGTTACTAGATGTTCTGCTGTTTTCCTAGACTTTATTTAGCTTTTAACTGATTGTAAGGTGGAAACAAAAGGAAAGGAAAGGAATAAGATCCTCCCTCCACCCCGCTGCCACAAACACATACTTCTCTTGACTCATCATTTGAATCCTGCCTTGCATATGATAATCAGAAATATATTTGCTAATAACATTATTTAATAAAGCAGTTTTGTAGAGTGCAAAGAGTACTGCTTATAGGGTCAGACAACCTAAATCCAAATTCTTCTTCTGTCAATAATTCCCTATGAGTCCTTGGGTTTGTTATTTCCACCATCATTTACTTCTCTGTGAAATAATGTAATTGGGTCAGATAACCTGAAGAGTACCTTCCAGCTCTAAGACTATGATCTTACAATACTTGTCCTAGAATTATTTTTTGGATAGGACCCACACTAAAAATTCTGTATTCTTAAAAAAAATTAAACAACAAACTGAACAAAATCAATTTTTAAAGCATCCATTGTGACTAATATCCAATCATAGGAAGCAGAGATGAAAGTTTTAATAAAACATTTTTCTTTATTTTATGGAGCTTACAGTTGAGTATCAGAAACAAGACCTATACCAAGTAAATTTTGAAACATAATAATACATGAGTAAGGTAAAAAAATAAAAATTCATGTCAATTCTTATATAGGAAGATTCATTCTTTTTTTTTAGTTTTTTCTTTTACAAGGCAGTGGGGTTAAGTGACTTGCCCAAGGTCACACTTGTTAGTTAATTATTATGTGTCTGAGTTTGGATTTGAACTCAGTTCCTCCTGACTCCAGGACAATTGCTCTTTTTACTGCATCACCTAGACTTGAGACTTAAAGGTTACTATGTCAGAAGCAAAGAGAAAGAAGTAAAATATTCAAGTCATAGAGAGTGATAGGCTTTCATGTGCATATCATTTCTTAAATTTCCAAGGTATTTTAATATTTATTAGATCATTGTCCTCCCCCATCTCCCAAAATTATGTGATAGAGAGAAAGGTCATAGGAAAGTGTTTTGCTATAAAAGTAGCAAAATTTAGGCTTAGAGAATTTAAATACATTTCCTAATTTCAAAGAAATGGAATTAGAATTTGATACTTCAAGTTCTGTATTCTATGTTCTTTCATTTGATCATATTGCCTCTCAAGTCTGTCCCCCTGTGAAACAGGGATCTTTATGATAAAATATCCTTCATAAATGAAAGGAAAATAATTTCTACAAAATAAAAATATTTACTAAAATTTTGTCACAATCCCACTTTTTCATATGCAATTTTAAATGAGGCTGGACCATGTCCAGTTATAAATTAAATTAAGAGAATTTTGAAAACGCTGGCAGGAGGTTTCACTAAAGTTAAAAAAAATACATTTCCTCTATCCTACCTTTGTTATTTTGACAATGTGTTAATCATTAAATGAGGTGTCCAGTACCTTAGAAGGGGAAACAGCATGAAACCACTCAAGGTGGAACATAGCTCCTTTTGATTTAAAGCTGTTATTTCCAAAATTAATCACACTTGGCAACAACTGGTAGCCTCTTTCTCATCTTGCTCTGTAGCTCACAGCTCTCATCCAGGTGGAGAGCTCCCTTGGAAGTCAAGAAATATGCCGAGGAATGGGCTCTATGATATAGTTTATAAAGTCATTCGTTTTGTTGCCTTTTGTTTCCTAGGAAAATGCAAGATGATCTAAAGAGATTTTAACAGCAGGGGCATGATGCATGTGAGGAAATTGAGGGTTTTTTGATGACTTGAGACCTTTATTCTTCCCCATTGTTTTGAGCAAGACAAAGATGAGCTTACTGTAGATTCTTTTGGGGAGAGGGCATAACACTAGCATAAAAAAAGAAACACTACCTACCTTTAGAAACACAAACAACTGCTTTGTGATTCTTTCTTTAGGTCTTCTCATAGCTCTCTGGAAGTTTACCTTATCCTTGGATTTATGAGATTTGGTAAGCCCTTTGAAGTTGTCCTTGACTTGCCCTCAGACCTACTTAAGCAAGACTTTGCTTCAATTATATTTAAACAAATTAAATGAGATACTGATTAAGTTCAAAAATGAATGGCCAATAGGTATTCAGTAATAAGAGGAATAGTTCTTTTATATTCAATCACTTGATTCATACCAGTTCAAAGCTGTCAAACAATATTACTAAGAAATAAAGATAATAGAGTTTAGCAAATTTAAGTCAACAATCATTTTTTTTTTTCTGTACAATGTTCCAGAAACCATGCTAATCACTAGGGATATGAAGAAAAGCAAGAGCATGGCACTTTCCTTCAAGGAAAATATATTCTATTGAAGGAGTAAATAGGCAAATAACTAGAAAGTCAGTGAAATTAAGAGGTAGATGTGAAAGGACAGAACATTCCAGGTATGACGAAAAGAGAATGCAAAAATATGGAGACAGGAGTTAGAGGTGCTTCTCTGAAGAAATGCAAGTAGTCTGTGTTTCTGGAATGTATAATAGCTGGAATAAAATGGAATAGAAGACTGGAAATATTGAAAAGTTTGGTTTATGAAGAATTTTAAATATCAAGCAATGGAGCTTATATGTGATCTTGAGCATAATAATAAACTTTTAGAATTTATTAAACTGGAAAGTGGTGGGTGGAAAATTTTCAGGTTTGCTTTTAATGAAAATAAAATGAGATATCTATTAAGTTGGAAGGAGAATTTTAAGAACTTAATGAACATTTAATTCTACTATATAAAAAGAAATCTTGCTCTAGGGAATCCTAAGCAAAACAAAAGCAGTTCCTAACCTCAAGTTTATTTCTACTCTTTAGAGTTGTAAACAAAATGTGATAGTGAACCAATGAAACTTTTTTGGAGGTGAAGTGGAGTTGGCTACAAGATAAAATTATCCTAGATGACAGAAAGTTGTGTTTAAAATTTATACTGAACTGAGGAAGATTGGTTTATTCTCCAAGATTCAATTTCTAGAAAGCTGAACATTAATGAACCTTAGGTCCTTAGAAGCAGTGACAAAGACTCTGATGAGGTGGAAAATTTCATTTTACCAAGTCACACAGCACTTAGATACTCCTTTACTCTTAGCTTGCTCCTCTCAAAAGATTTTCATCTTTCTTTTTTTTTCAGCACATTAATTGTGATATGCCTAACTTCTTTTACAGTTGGACAAAGTAAGGTAGTTTGAGGTAAGACTAGAAAGAAGTTAACCAGAGTGCATTTTTCCAAATGAAAATCTTCAGTTTTAATGTAAGCACTTTCAAGATATGCATACTAAATCTAATTACATTGTCAGTACTCAAAGACCTTTCAGAAATTTTCTTTTGAAACTGTCTTCAGAATCCATGTCCAGTTCTTTTAAATACACTTATTGATGAGAGCTTCACCCTCGGAAGAAGAATTTTCTTTGTTGAAACCACTAACAGTCTATTCAGAGGCTGATCTGTTGAATTAGACATGTCACTCAAGTGGGAAACACAATTTGTAGTAAAAATTAAATTAAAATAAATGGCCTGATGGTATATAAATGGGAGTGCTTTTAATAAGGATACTTCTAAAACAACTTTAAAAACAGAATTTTGAGGAATGACACCTATGCCCTGTGATAACAATTTAAATAGGTAACATTTAATTAAATATGTTTGTCATGCCATTTGTCTTTTAAAAAGAATAGTCTATTCTTTATAGCTATAACTTGTACATAGAATCAGAGAGAACAGAACTCAACCTTTCCTCAACCTTTGTTTTTCTGGTTACAACTTTCATGAACCCTTTTGTAGAAGTCTCTACTAAATTTTGTCCTTTTAAGCCTGGGTTGGCCCTGGTTTCTCTAATTTGTCAATGAATGTTAATTAAATTGCCATTATTATTCTGGAAATTTAATTTTTCTCTATCACCATTTTAATTATTTTCATAAACTGTAAAGGTAGAAGGAGTTTAGAGATCATGAATAGATAGAAGAGTCCTTCGCTTATTGCGTGCAAAGCACTATACTAAGTACTGAGGATATAAATAGAAAAGAAACCCCTTGCTCTCAGGGAGCGCACATTCTATTAGGAAGTTGGTAGTTACATGAGGTTTCAGGTGCAAGTGAAAAAATAATCCATAGTCCTTAGGGTGTAACAATGAAACATATGTTAATGCTACTTCTTTAATATCTTTTACACTGGTAAAAATCATGTCAGTTTACATTTGATGGAAAGAAATTTCCTCTCTTATACTTCAATAACTGCAAGAAGACTAGAAGTAATGCCATTCCTGAGTCTGTTGATTTGCAATATCTATCCTATTTCCAATTTCCTATTTCCCTCCAGGTTTCCCTGAAATCCCGCCCCTCCTGGTTTCTAATAGAAAAATACATATACCACAGTTTGCTAAGCCATTCTCCAACTGAAGGACATTTACTGGATTTCTAATTCTTTACCACCACAAACAGGGCTGCTATAAATATTTTTGTACAAGTAAAGTTTTTACCCTTTTTCCTCATCTCTTCAGGGTATAAACCCAGTAGTGGTATTGCTGGGTCAAAGGGTATGCATATTTTTGTTGCCCTTTGGGCATAGTTCCAAATAGCTCTCCAGAAGGGTTGGATGAGTTCACAGTTCCACCAACAGTGCAATAGTGTCCTAGATTTACCACATCCCTTCCAACAATGATCATTATCCTTCCTGGTCATACTGGCCAATCTGAGAGGTGTGAGGTGGTACCTCAGAGAAGCTTTAATATGCATTTCTCTAATAATTAAGGATTTAGAGCATTTTTTCATATGGCTATAGATTACTTTGATCTCCTCATCTGTAAATTGCCTTTGCATATCCTTTGACCATTGGTCAATTGGGGAATGGCTTTTTGTTTTAAAAATATGACTCAGTTCTCTGTATATTTTAGAAATGAGTCCTTTATCAGAATCAATAGTTGTAAAGATTGTTTCCCAATTTACTAAATTTCTTTTGATCTTGGTTACATGGCTTTTATCTGTGCAAAAACCTTTTAATTTAATGTAATCTAAATCATGTAATTGGATTTTGGTGATGTTCTCCAACTCTTCCTTAGTCATAAACTGTTCCCCTTTCCATAGATCTGACAGGTAGACTAGTCCTTGATCTTCTAATTTGCTTATAGTATTGTTTTTTATGTCTGTGTCCTGTAACCATTTGGATCTTATCTTGGTAAAGGGTGTGAGGTGTTGGTCTAATCTAAGTTTCTTCCATACTAACTTCCAATTTTCCCAGCAATTTTTATCAAAGAGGGAGTTTTTATCCCAATGGCCAGACTCCTTGGGTTTATCAAACAGCAGATTACTATAATCAACTCCTGCTTTTACACCTAGTCTATTCCACTGGTCCACCGCTCTATTTCTTAGCCAATACCAAACAGTTTTGATGACTGATGCTTTATAATATAATTTTAGAACAGGTAAGGCTAAGCAACCTTCTTTTGCACTTTTTTTCCTAAAGCTTCTGGCAATTCTTGACTTTTTATTTCTCCATATGAATTTACTTACAATTTTTTCTACCTCATTAAAGTAATTTTTTGGAATTTTGATTGGTAGGGCACTAAACAGATAGTTTAGTTTTGGTAGAATTGTCATTTTTATTATATTAGCTCTACCTATCCATGAGCAGTTGATATTTGCCCAGTTATTTAAATCTAATTTAATTTGTGTGAGTAGTGTGAGTAATAGTTTTCAAAAATATTCTGAGTCTGTCTTGGCAAATAGACTCCCAAATATTTTATATTGTCTGAGGTTACTTTGAATGGGATTTCTCTTTCTAGCTCTTCCTGCTGTTTCTTGCTAGACATATATAGACAATTTGAGGATTTATGGAGGTTTATTTTATAACCTGCAACTTTGCTAAAATTGCTAATTGTTTCCAGTAGTTTTTTAGATGATTTCTTGGGATTCTCTAGGTAGACCATCATGTCATCTGCAAAGAGTGAGAGTTTTGTCTCTTCCTTCCCAATTCTAATTCCTTTAATTTCTTTTGCTTTAATTGCTGCTACTAACATTTCTAATACAATATTAAATAGTAGTGGTGATAATGGGCATCCTTGTTTCACCCCTGATCTTATTGGGAATGCCTCTAGCCTCTCCCCATTGAATATAATGCTTGTTGATGGTTTCAGATAGATACTGCTAATTATTTTAAGGAACAGTCCATATATTCCTACACTATCTAGTGTTTTTAGTAGGAATGTGTGCTTTTTTTTGTCAAAAGCTTTTTCAGCATCTACTGATATGATCATATGATTTCTGATAGGTTTGTTGTTGATATAATTGAGTATACTAACAGTTTTCCTAATATTGAACCAACCCTGCATTCCTGGAATAAATCCTACTTGATCATAATGTATTATCCTAGTGATGACTTGTAATTATTTTGCTAAGATTTTATTTAGGATTTTTGCATCTATATTCATCAGGGAGATAGGTCTATAATTTTCTTTCTCTGTTTTAACTCTTACTGGTTTAGGTAACAGTACCATATTGGGTTCATAGAAAGAGTTAGGCAGAGTTCCATCTTTCCCTATTTTTCCAAAGAATTTATATAGGATTGGAATCAATTGTTCCTTAAATGTTTGGTAGAATTCACTTGTGAATCCATCAGGCCTTGTAGATTTTTTTTAGGGAGTTCAGTAATGGCTTGTTGAATTACTTTTTCTGAGATAGGGTTGTTTAGGTATTTAATCTCTTTTTCATTTAATCTGGGCAACTTATATTTTTGTAAATATTCATCCATTTCACTTAGATTATCAAATTTATTGGCAGAGAGTTGGGAAAAAAATAATTTCAAATTATTACTTTAATTTCCTCCTCATTGGTGGTGAGTTCATCTTTTTCATTTATGATACTAGCAATTTGGTTTTCTTCTTTCTTTTTTTTAATCAAATTGACCAGAAGTTTATCAATTTTATTGTTTTTTTCATAATACCAACTTTTGGTTTTATTTATTAATTCAATAGTTTTTTGCTTTCAATTATATTAATTTCTCCTTTAATTTTTAGAATTTCTAATTTGGTACTTAATTGGGGATTTTTGATTTGTTCTTTCTCTAATTTTTTTAGTTGCATGTTTAGTTCATTGATTTCCTCTTTCTCCAATTTATTCATATAAGCATTTAGAGCTATAATATATCCCCTGAGTGTTGCTTTGAATGAATTACATAGGTTTTGGTATGTTGTTTCATAATTATCATTATCTAGAATAAAATGGTTAATTCTTTCTATAATTTGTTTTTTGGTCCACTCATTTTTTAAAATGAGGTTATTCAGTTTCCAATTTCTTCTGGGTCTATATTTCCTTGGCTCAGTATTGCATATAACTTTTATTGCATTGTGATCTTAGAAAGATGTATACACTATTTCTGCCTTTCTGCAGTTGATCATTAGGTTTTTATGTCCTAGTACATGGTCAATTTTTGTATAAGTTCCATGTACTGCAGAGAAAAATGTATATTCCTTTCTATCCCCATTCAGTTTCCTCCATAAGTCTACCATATCTAATTTTTCCAATAATCTATTTACCTCCCTAATTTCTTGTTTGTTTTATGATTTGATTTATCAAGATCTGATAGCAGGAGGTTGAGGTCTCCCACTAGTAGAGATTTGCTGTCTATGTCTTCCTGTAATTCTTTCAGCTTCTCCTCTAAGAATTTGGGTGCTGTCCCACTGGGTGCATATATATTCAATATTGAAATGACTTTATTGTCTATAGTACCTTTTAGGAGGATAAAGTTTCCTTCCTTATCTCTTTTAAGGCTATCTATTTTTGCTGCTGCTTTGTCTGAGATAAGGATTGCTACCCCTGCTTTTTTTACTTCAGCTGAAGCACAATATATTTTGCTTCAACCTTTTACCTTTACTCTATACGTATCTCTCTGCTTCAAATGAGTTTCTTGTAAGCAGCATACTGTAGGATTCTGGTTTTTTAATCCACTCTGCTATTTGCTTACATTTACATTCACATTCAAGGTTATGATTACTAATTCTTAATTGCCTTCTGTGCTATCTTCCCTCTGTTTGTATTTTTCCACCTTCCCCCCTTTTATCCATATTCCCCAGTCTTTTGTCTCTCAAAACCACCCCCTTCAGTGTTTTTGTCCTCCTATATCACACCCTCTGCTTTCTTTCCCCTTTCCCTTTTTCCCTTTTCCCTTCCCTTCCTTTTGTTATTTCCCCTTATTTCCCCCAGTCCCCTTCCCTTTCTCCATCTCCCCTCCCCTTTTCCCCTTTTAATACTTGAAAGGTTAGATGTTTTATAAGTTAACAGAGTATGTGTAGGTTGACTTTAAGCCAAATATGATGAAAAGAAGATACAGGTGTTTCTCCTCTGCTCCCTTCTTCCCCACTAGTACCATAGGTTTTTTTGTACCTCTTAGTGTAATGAGATTTACCCCATTCAATCCCATCCCCACTCCCATCTCTTTCCTGTCCCCCCTTTTTAGGTTGGTAGTGGTATTTTTTAGATCCTTCTAAGTCATAGAAAATTCTGAGTGTCTGTTCCTTCTAGTTCTGTACATTCTGTCGAATAGAGTCAAAATTCCTGAGAGTTATTAGAATCTTTCTCCCAAGTAGGTCATGAATGTCCATCATTTCTGGCTGGGTGTATTCTCTCTGTTAGAGTTACATTTCTCAAGGCTTATGAGAATCTTTTTTTTTTTAACCCCATGCTGGGGTTTAGCCAATTTCACCTTACTGGATTGCATTTTTTTCCCTTTTACCACCCCACCTTTTTTTTAAACCTTTTCATGTGTCTCTTGAACCTCCTGTTTGATGTCCAAATTTTCTGTTTAGCTCTGGTCTTTTCATCAGAAATTTTTGGAATTCTTCCATTTCGTTAAATGTCCATCTTTTCCCCTGGAAAGGAAGGCTCAGCTTTGCAGGAAAGTAGCTCCTTGGCTGCATTCCAAGCTCCCGTGCTCTTCAAAATATCTCGTTCCAGGACCTTCAATCCCTTAAAGTTGATGCAGCCAGGTCCTGCATGATCCTTACTGTGGCTCCTTGATATTTAAGTTGTTTCTTTCTGGCTGCTTGCAGGATTTTCTCTTTTATCTGATAGTTCTGCAGTTTGGCCACAACATTCCTTGGTGTTTTCATTTTAGCATCCTTTTCTGGTGGGGGTCGATGTACTCTTTCAATAACTACTTTGCCCTCCGATTCCATATCAGGGCAGTTTTCTATCACTAGATCCTGTAATATTAAGTCCAGGCTTTTTTTGTCTTCAATGTTTTCAGGAAGTCCTATAATTTTCAGGTTGCCCCTCCTCGATTTATTCTCAAGTTCAGTGGTTTTGTTTATGAGGTATTTTACATTTGCTTCTATTTTTTCTATTTTTTTATTTTTGTTTAACTCACTCTTGCTGTCTCATGGAGTCATTAGTTTCTGTAGAATCCATTCTTTTTTTAGGGGAGGAATTTTCTTCATTAACCTTTTTCAACTCCTTTTCCAATTGGTCAATTCTACTTTTGAAAGAGCTTTCCATTTGACCAATTGAGGTTTTGAGAGAATTAATTTCTTTTTGCATTTGCTCCTTTGAGGGTCTGAGAGAATTATTCTCATTTTGTAATTGTCCAATTGATGATCTGAGAGATTTATTCTCCTTTTGTGTTTGTCCAATTGTACTTTCTAAGGTATTAATTTTCTCTCCCAAATTGTTAAGCTCCTTCCTTATTTCTTCAAGGAAGTCTTTCTGTGCTGGAGACCAGATTGTATTCTCCTCAGAGGTTCCAGGTCTCTCTGAGTTGGGGTCTTTCCCTTCCAGGAATTTTTCTATGGATCCACCTTTCCGCTGACCCTTCTTCATTATGCTAAGACCTTGAGTTGGGGGGTGGGGGCTGGTTCACCTGGTCTTGAGATCGCTGAAGGCTTTACTGAGTGCAGTTTCTCTGGCTGGCCAGTAGGAGGTGCTGCTTGCCCTCTCTGGGGTGTCTGTGACCTTGGTTGAGGCCTTCTCCCTTTGCTGGAAAGCAGGAGTTGGAACTATTGAATTCTTTTGCCTTCAATCAATGGTGGGCTTTACCCTGGCCTGAGATCATTCCTCAGCTGGGCTCATTCTTCTGCTCACATACCTGGGCCTGAGGCAGAAGTAATTTGCCTTTGTTTGAGGAGAAGCCTCTGTGCAATGGAGGCGTGCCCTCAGAGTTTCTCAGACCTGAGAAGCCCAGGGATGTTGTCTGCCGTTCTCCTGCACCAGAACTCTTCCCCCAGCCTGGTCCCCAGCTCCAGGGGGACAGCACCAACACCAGCACCTCTGCTTCCCCATGGACCCAAGCCCCTTTCATCCAGCCCCACCACTGAACCAGCAGGTCTGGCTCTCGGGCCCTCAGACACCTGGTTCCAATTCAGCTGTTAATCTGGCTGATCCCAGGCTGCATCTCCCTTGGAGCCCAGACTCACCTGAGGTACTCAGCCCAGGCTGCTGCAGGAGAATCCTGAGGTATCTGTTCTTTCTCCTGGCTTTTCTTTCTGGGTTTTCTGGATTGGATTTCTTTTAAGAGGTTTGTTTCATGTGATAGATGGGGAAGAGATCAGGAGACTTTAGAACTGTGCCTGTCTTCTCTCCGCCATCTTGGCTGGAAGTCTAGAATCTTTTTTTTTTTTTTTTGCAAGGCAATGAATGGGGTTAAGTGGCTCACCCAAGGCCACACAGCTGGGTAATTATTAAAGATCTGAGGCCAGATTTGAACTCAGGTACTCCTGACTCCAGGGCCGGTCCTCTATTCACTGTGCCACCTAGCTATCCCTAGAATCTTTACTTATTTTAATAAATTCATTAGTTACCCCAATCACATTTGTATTCAGAATCAGTCAGTAATCATTCATTAAGTACATACCATATTTCATGAATTTGTCCTAAGCACTGGGAAATACAAATAATTAATAGAAAGAATATCTTTGTCCTCAGGAATTTAAAAATCTAAATTTAAAATTTAAAATGGGGGGAGTTAATTTACAAAAGATAGCTGAAAAGTTGGGAGACACAGAGGGTACCCTGCAGTCATGATGGGGAAGTACAAAGAGTGCAATGAGTTAGGAAATCAAGAGATGTCTAGTCTGCGTGCCTCCTTGAAAGGAATCATCATTTTATACTCCAATCAGACGGACATGACTGTCATTGCTCAAAATGTTTTTAGAGCTCCTGTTTTTAAAATTTCCTTTAGTACCATACCAAGAAAAGCAATCTAATTCTTTATATTTAGGCAATTGTTTGGTTGAAAATATCACCTGTTCTGATTTTGCCCCACCCACCCACAGGCATTCTTCCCATCCCTGAATATTGAAATGGGGACACAAGCTTGAACTCATTTCTCTCTTTCAATTCAGTTATATAATTGAGTCACTTAAAGGAGTTTAATTTATTACCAGAAAGGATTTCTTGAATTTATCCCTTTCTCTATATACCCCAAACGCATAACATGTGCAAGTTCTCAACTTCTCGTACCTGGATTATTGCAACAACAATCTACTCTTCACCTTTGATTGCATTTTTTTTTCTTTAGTGAATTCTGTAGTAGAGATGATAAACTAACTATCCTGGAAAATGGCTACCATAAAGTCTGAAGAAATTGCAATTTCTTCCTGTTCCCTAGAGAATCAAGACTGAGTTCCTAAGTCTAGACAAATGCTGAATAATTTGCTCTCACCTTTACTTTTGCAGTTTTAGTTCTCACTGTTTCCTGTGAGAAAACATATACCACAGACAAGCTAATTTTTTTATTGTCCCAAAATATGTTCATTCCCATGTTTATGCATTTATGTATTTTCTTCTGGAAATCTATAACATCCTTTATAACTTAAGATACTCTATTTCATGTTGACCTCTCTTTTTTTCTGTAATTCTATGATATTTATTATCTTCAACTCCCTATAAAAATAACATTTTTTTGCATTATTTTCAGGCTTACAAATTGCTTTCATGACTTTAACTTAATGAGGTCAATGGTATAGATATTTTAAAGCCCATTTTGCAAGCAAGGAAATAGGAAATTAATAACTGTCTTCTGATCATAAAGCTAATTAGATGTCAGATTCAAGATCAGAATTCATTTCTCCTGATTGTAACATTTTCCCACTAAACCATATTATTTCAACAATTTAGTATTTATTGTATAAATATTGTAACATCTGCTATTTCTTTCATGTGGATTATCCCTTACCTCCTTCCAAGACAAGTTTATTTTGAGTATAAGGACCTTGGCTTACTTATCTTTTAAATATCTGATGGTATCTAGCATAATGCCAGTCACATCATAAGAAACTGAAGATACTTTTTCATTGATGCTTTGAAACTGTCCAATTGTTTAAAAAATATACAAATATTAAACTCCCTTTTAAAGACAGAAATATTACCTTTCTCAAAGCATGTAAAATTCCAAAAAGCATATAAAACCCTTTCTTACCAGAGGCAAGGAATGTGACTGCCTTCATTATTACACAGCATATACTTTATTTTATACATCTATCTTCCCCATTCTCAATAGTTTCTTTTTTCTTGGCTATCTGTTGATCAGCTATTTATTGTTATTTCCATTCTGTCTTGGCAAATGATATTTTTTAAAATAATCTAAATTCTTAAGCCAACAAAAATAGTTTATATTGGTTCATTCCACAAACTTATTGTAATTCTTTTTTTGACATCTGCCTTAGATGCAATATAATAATTAAATTGCTGTATCTCTTCTCTTATATCTTCTCTTCTACTCTCATGGTAACAGGTGCTTTACTAGATTCAGGGTTTACTAGATTATTCTAAAACAGCAAGTCCTTTCTGTATTATTACCAGGGAATTCTTCATCCTCCTAAACCCAAATAACAAGTCATCATGTCCTTGGAGTTCCTGGAGTTTCAAAAGGGATCTAAGACTAATTCCTCTTCTTTTACTTCTAGTACAAATTTGTTTTGTTGGGGTATGAAGCAGGTGGGGAAAAACAATAAATTATGAGTAAAATAAGATTAGTATAAAGAAGGGGAGTTGATACTTGACTTTTTGGCAAATTCTCATTTGCCATTATGAAGTATTTCATTTAAGTAGTATGCAACTTGTCAAATGGTTTACAACAATACATTCACACTCCTCTCTGAATATTGGAAGAATGTGAAAAATAGGAGTAAAAAGATCATATTTCTTTTTCAATTATTCCTAGTTATATTTATGAAAGAAAGGCAGAATATTTTCACTAATTGCACATGAAATTACAACATCTTTTGAATAACCATGCTTTTTCTTTTCTATTTTTTTTCTTTTAATATTGCCAGTAAATGGATCCTTTATCCGAACTACAAGTAGAGGTTTTGGTTCAGAAAAAGAAGAAAATCCAATTTCTTGGTTAAGGTCTCTTGAGCATGCAATATTCAAAATTAATGGGCCTATTAATTGCAACCATTTATTAGAATAATGCCTAAAGAAAACTCCAATAGAGACAGATAAACAGGTCTGGTCTCTTGAAGAAGATGATAAAAGAAAGAAGTATCAATAAGATATTTGCCTTTGGGCTTTAGGGGATGGGAGTTAAAAGAATTGTCTTGGAAATATTATTAGTTTTATAGAGAAGGGAAATGACAAGACTAAACCTTTTAGACAATTAAATGAGAATTTATATTCTAGTGAACTGCTCCTCATGCATTTCTGCGCATACCTTTGTTATATTAATTTTAGTCAACTTAGTTTAATTATATGATATTTATTTTAAACTTCACAATGTCTGATGAATAATTTCTGTGTCTTGGCATATATTTTCCTATATTGATGTTGGAATTTGAATGATTTTAATGTATTCATTTCAAACACATTTTTCCCCTTGAGAAAATGAAAAGAACCACATTTCTGTTATATATGCTTTATATGTATTTAATATGTGTGTATAAACATGCAAATATGTTTGTATATGTATATATTTAGCTTCCCATTTCTATGAGAACTTGGTTTTATAGACAAGTTCTTATCTTCATCATGTGTTTATGTTTTTATTAAAAACAAATTCAATATGCTCCACTACTGAGTTCACATAAGTATAAACCTGATTCCATGGAAGAATTCCTAACAATTTCCTGCCCGTGTTTTCCTGGTTAAGTCATTTGGTCTCTTTGGATCTTAGTTTTCTCATTTATAAATAGGATATGTTATTTATATTTGAAGGAAGACACAGTTATAGTTGAGGTCTTACACAATACTCTTGAAAAATTAAAGGAAATCTAAATTGACCTCATTTCTTTCAGATTTCATCTCACTCTAAAAGTGGAGGTTTGTGCAGAATCGAAATTTCCAGCCTTGCCTTTGGGCAGGGCACTTAAAATCTTTGTAATGTAATTTCCTCATTTGTAAAATTAGATGACATTATTAATTGACATGTAAAGTTCTTTGGTTGCTCCTAACCCATGATCATATAATACCTTGATTAAATGATTTTTAAAGTCAGATGTATGCTAGAATCAGCTTCCATAGTTTGGGAGGACACATTATTACTTTTGTGATGTGTGTTTTTCATCTCTGAAATTGTTTAAAAACTATCAGTAAACATTTAATTTTTTTTTTAATTTTCTAGACTTTACAAAACTGATGGACATTTTAAAATATTTTATTTTTTCCAATTACATGTAAAATAATTTTTATCATTTGGTTATTTTGAATCATGAGCTCCAAATGCTTTTTCTCTCTCTCCCTTCCTTGTCCCTTCATTTAGAAGGTAAGCAATCTATATATATATATCTATATATCTATATATCTATATATCTATATACATATATATATATATATATATATAGTGTGCCTGCAGTCATGCAAAATATATCAATAATGTTGTGAAAGAGAACACAACAAAAAAATCAAAGAAAAAATTTCAAAAATATTATTTGATCTGAATTCAGACTCCATCAGTTATATAGGTGGATAGCATTTTTCATTATTAGTCCTTCACATTGGTTTTAGATCATTGTTTTGTTGAAGGTAGCTGAATGTGAATGTATTGTGTAAATCATTTGGAAAGTTGCATACTACTTAAATGAAGTGCTTCATAATGACAAATGAGAGTTTGCCAAGTAGTCAAGTACCAACTCCACTTCTTTATTCTAATCTTATTTTTCTTGTGTTTCATTGTTTTTTTCCCACCTGCTCCATACACCAATATATAGTAATATAATATTGTTATCACTATGCACACTGTTCTCATGGTTCTGTTTACCCTGCTTTGCATTAGTTCATGTAAGTCTTTTCTAGGTTTGCTTATTTTTTCAAGCAAACTGCTTCTCCTTCCTTGTTGCCCAATAATACTGAATCACAATCATATATCCCAACTTTTTCAGGGATTTCCCATTTGATGGACTTTCCTTAGATTTCCAATTATTTGCCACCACAAAAGAACTATTATAAATATTTTTTGTTCATTTAATTCCTTTTCCTTTTTTTAATCCTTTGATCTAGTAATAGTATTGTTGAATTTTGATCTAGTAGCAGTATTTCTGTATTGAAATATGTAGTTTTATAGCCTTTTGGTCATAGTTCCAAACTGCTCTCCAGAATAATTGGATCAATTCACAATTCCACTAACAGTGCATTAATGTCCCAATTTTTCCACGTCTTCTGTTATTTTTCTTTTCTGTCTTATTAGACAATCTGAAAGGTGGTACCTCAGAGTTGATTTAATTTGTATTTCTCTAATCAATAGTGATTTAGAACATTTTTATATGACTATATTTGCTTTGATATCTTCATCTAAAAACTCCCTGATTATATACTTTGTCTACATATCAACTAGGGAAAGGGGGAAGTGCTAATAATATTGATTAAAAGTTTAAGTGTGTCCTACATACATTTTTTTTTCTCCAGAGAGCACAACCCTGTCTAAAGTCCTTTCCAATTTTAAAACCTTTCATTTATCAAAAAGTTAGAGAATAAATCCTTAGAAATTTTCTTTATTACCTCTTCTATACATGAAGATGCCCTCTTTTATTGTATTCAGTTTTTGAGGATTAACAATCATGTAACATCTGCCTCAAATTGCTTTGGAAACATCCAGCACAAATATAATTTAATGCCTGGCACATAATAATTGCTAAATAAATGCTAGCTACTGACTATAATGTGTTACTCAAGAAAGACTTTTGGAGAATAGTTTCTAAATTCTTTCCTTATCCCTAACCTACTAATAATGATGACAGCTTTTTGTAGTTCAAATATTTATAATTTATAATATTATATTAAAATTTTGCATTGTCTAGAATGCTTTAGCAGTCAAAGTTATCTTGGGTCAGAGTGTATCCTCTAGGAGAATACATGGGTGGTATTAAACTCCTCCATTAAAGTCAAGTTTAAGCTATTTCTCAGAATGATAGGAAAAGCAGATTATTTTGCAGATCCACAGGGTCTTTTTTTAAATTAAAGTAGGATATGAATTATAATACTCCAACCTTCTAGAAGGTAAAAAATAATGTCCATATCCCAAACTGTGAATCACAGAATTAGTAATGTCAATTGGAATAGTAAGTTTAAAATTGTGTGTTCTTGTATTATGTCTGGCTTTTAGTAAGAATTCAAAATCCAAAGAGTATTTCCTAGGGTCACACCCTAATGTGCTGCTTGAGATTTTATGTGTGTGTGTGTGTGCTCAATGTTTCTCTGCTCTAAGAAATATTTCTCTATTGAATCATATTTTCAGAGAAATCTATTACTATTTCATACTGTAGATTTAGTTTAATTTTTCTCCAGAGTAATGGACTCTAGGTTCTAAGGCTACTCAAATATTAGAAAGAACAAATCTCTGAACAGAATACAAAGACTGAAGAAAAAAGTCTGTGTGAAAGTTGTAACTAAAAAAGGATAAGATAAGATAGGGATGAAGACTGAGTCAGAAGAGGATTCCAGAGCTTCAAAAGAATGGGTCAAGACTGCAGTGACTGGAGGAAGTCTAAAGAAAAGGTCTGATATTGATATTAGTTCTCACTATATCCAAAGGTGTTCAAATATTTTGTTAGCAACATCGTTGTTATTTTACTTCTTGGATAACAAAAAAATGCATTTGCTGCCTTTAACATATTAGATGTCTTTTTTTTTCACCTTTCCTTATATTATAGAATTAGGTCTTTTTCCAGGACAAAAAGATTTTCAATTACATAAAATAATAGTGCCTAACAGAAGCTTAGGGCTAACATGTTAGCCCCGACATATTTTGTATTTTGAAATGCAGGGCTTGGAGAATATGGGGACAAAGTATGTGGCAAACACATGCGTATTCCATGACATCATTTATTTCCAGAAAAAACAGGAAGATTCCTGGTGATGTTAATATATATAAAATCCCATTATAGAGTATTAGAATTAGAAATATATGGAATTTTAACTTTATTCACTTAGCCTAACTCCAACCTCTTATTTAATAGAGAAGAAGTCTAATACCTATAAAGTTTAAGTACTTACCCAAGACACAAGGCCATACAAGTATTGAGGGGCAAAGCTGGTAACAGAATCTAATTTGCACACCCACAGTCTATTTCACTAGATAGATGAGGAATGAAGATTTTGTCAAAATATTAAATACATGAATATAGAAGGTAGCAATATTAATTATTTAAAAACATATCTTTTCAAACTTTTTTTTGGTACTTTTCAGGCACTCATTGTTTTTCTCCTGTGGACTAACTTTCAATGGATCATATCCTTCACATTAAGGATCATGGTGCTTGAAGCTATATTTGGAAAGCTTGCTTCCCACAGACAGTCTTATAGAAAAATGTTCATTTTTCAATGTTAAGAAGCAAGAGAGATAGGGAAACTGGTAAAGAGAATACAGGTGTTGGAACAGAGGCAGAAAGCCAGCAGAACTCTCCTAACATTCCTCTCCAAACTCATTAAAATAATGCTCAAGTCAAATTTTGGAGTTGTAGAGCTATCAGAAGGTCAAGGTGAGACATGTTTCCAGTCTAAGACAAGTTAGGCTCTATTACATGTGGAGTGGACTGACTCAGAAATGGCAAAGCAGCATTACCAAAAGTGGACCTTCCTTGATAGCTGAAGCAGTTCACCTTACAAAGGTATTAAATTATAAAAACCCTGCTACTTGAAACAGGTGTGGAATTATGCTTTTAATAAACATCATTCTTAACTATCTTAACTTATTTTCAATCATTTTTGACTGGTTTCCTACCATATTACTGAAGGATTGATGTATGTTTTCCCATTTCTCTTT
Organism: Macrotis lagotis; assembly: GCF_037893015.1. Classification (NCBI taxonomy): domain Eukaryota; kingdom Metazoa; phylum Chordata; class Mammalia; order Peramelemorphia; family Peramelidae; genus Macrotis; species Macrotis lagotis. The sequence continues at coordinate 76,780,066 of NC_133665.1, forward strand.
TTCCTTTCTGGTATGTGGAAACAGTCTCAAATGATGGTGAAATCAAAAGAGGAGCACCAGAGAGCAAAAGAGTGAGAAAGAGAATGCATGTGGAGAAAGTGAAAGAGAGAGAGAGAGAGAGAGACAGACAGACAGACAGACAGACAGACAGACAGACAGACAGACTAAGGGCCAAATGGACAATCAGTATCCAAATAAATTGAGATTGACTATATATTTAATTGGTTTTTATTGGAAGCAAATTTGTAATTTGCTTAATTGCTTGATTAATATATGATATATTTCAAATATTTTGTAATTCAAAATATTTATAAGTAGCCAAAATACCTCCATATCTTAGTGAAGCTAATATATGAATTTGAAGAATATCTTAGCAGACTCTACTAGTTTTCCTTCTATCTCACATTAGAAAGGTTCAATCCCGAATCAATTCTCAAATGAGAAGGAGCTAGCCTGTTCTGACTATTTTAGCTGCAAATGGATCTATCTTTTTCCTTGTAGCCATGATGATAAATACTTAGCAACCTTAATGAGAAATCTAAGATCAATGCCATGACAGCAATGGTAAGATAAATTATTTTAGTCAAATTCTATTCCATATATCATCTCTGTCATGCTAATTGAAGCACCTCAAAATTTAAAGGAATATCTAGAATCAGTGGGAGTCTACCTATAATCTATATGGAATAACTGCACAAATAATAAGATCCACAATAACAGAGAGAACAAACTTCTATTGCATGACTGCTGGGTCAAAAACTATGCTAGATAATGGGAGAGAAATAGTTATATCTTCCTGGAGTTTACAGTATAATCATTTAAAAACTGTTCTTAGTGAGTTAAAAAAATAAAAAGCAAAATTTAATAAAAAACAAAGTAATGTGGGAGTTCTGAGTTGATCACCAAGAACTCAGTATCAAAGCATCATTTGAAGACTTTCACTGTTTTAAAGACCTTCATTCATGGAGAAAGCACTCTATCTCGATTTTATACTTTGGGATGCCTCTAATTATGAATAAATTTTTTAAAAAAATATTGAATAGAAGCCTCCTCAACAGAAATTGAAATTCTCTTAATGGAAGTAATTCTAATTCTTAAGAATGAACTTGAAGGAAAGAGATACCTATGAAAAGAGATAGCTGTACAACTTCACCAAAAAAAGAATTGCTGATTAACCCTAGATCAAATGCCAAATTTTTTTTTGTTTTTTATGTTTTTTCAAGGCAAATGGGGTTAAGTGGCTTGCCCAAGGCCACACAGCTAGGTAATTATTGAGTGTCTGAGACCAGATTTGAACCCAGGTACTCCTGACTCCAGGACCGGTGCTTTATCCACTGCGCCACCTAGCTGCCCCTCAAATGCCAAATTTTAGGAATGAGAAGGGATATAGAAAGGATTAAAATTTAACTAACAATGGATCCAGACAAGCCTTGTTTTTTAATATAGAGCTATTAATTAGGAGTTCCCTAATAGAAATTTTGACACAGGAGATGTGGATCCACAATTCATTGTTTGGTCAATGCTTAAGTCTAGATAATATATCTGATAATTCCTTGACTGGAAGGAATTTTAAAATATCTGGGAGAGAAAGCAAGAGGAAAAAATATGACAGAGAAGATACATGTGATCATAAGATTTATCAATAGATCTTGGGACTTGAGAGAGACAATTCAATCCAGTGCTTTTACTTTATAAAAATTCCAGAGACATTACTTGCCAAAGGCACATAGATAATATTCAAAAGTTAAATATAAGACAGAAGAACATAAGAGAAGATTCAAAATGTAAAGCAATAATATATTTAACTCCATTTCAAGAAAACCTATATAATAAATACTCTACATTAGTTTCAAAATTGTTCAACTTCTCTTCTGTCAAACTTTTACTTCATTTTCCTCCTCTACCACTGCCACAAAGAAGCCTACAATTAAGCACTAATATATGTGTGCACACACACACATACATCCATGCTTAATTGTATGCACATATTCTTATAAGTATATACATATACACATGTGCACATATATACACATAAGCAAACATATTTTTAGATAGCTATTATCATACACAAATAAATTTACATACATTAGACTGTTATTTCCATTTAACATCTCTGAATAGCATCTTCCTCCATAAGACAAAGGTTCTCCTATATTTTTCAAAATCTACCAGTTCATCATTTCCCACACCACAGCAATATTTATTCCTTGTATAGTTTATTTCAAATAGTCTGAAACAATATTAATGTGGTTGAAATACAATGTAGTTTTCTTATTTATCTCTGTTGACTAAATTTGTTTTAACTTCAGCTTCATCTGAGATCATGATTACTATCCCTGATTTTTCACTACTATATTTCTGATCCTTATTTTACTTGTGCATATCTCTCATTTTTATCAAAGTTCTTTTTATTTTTTTCATTTTCTTTTGATTTTTTGCAAGGCAATTGTGTTAAGTGACTTGAACAAAGTCCCACAGCAAAGCAATTTTTAAGTGTCTGTGTCTGGATTTTAACTTAAGTCCTCCTGACTCCAGGGTCAGTGCTCTATCCACTGAGCCATCTAGCTTCCCCATACTCTTTACTTCTACTTGACAATTTGACCTCCTATTCCTCAAACTACAATTCTCCAAGAATCCCTCCCCTACACAACTTTCTTCAATCTCATTCCATTAAACTGTTCAGTCTTCCATGCCTCTCCTTATCCTGTTCCCTTGCCCTCTGAATCAGTATTCTTTCTTATCATCTTAGCCAATTATTTATTTCTGAATTTAAAATACTCTTAAACCCTACTAACATATATTTATTGTTTCCTCTTTAACCCAATCCTGATAGGAATAGATTTTTAGAAGTACTAGCACTTCTTCCCCTTCTAATTCTCCTGTATCAATTCTTTCTCTCACAAGGCATTTGTATCAGATAATCTTTTTATCTTTCCTACATCATGTAAGAATTATATCATGTTCAGCTCTAACCCAATCTTACTAATATAAAAATTTAAACATATGATTTCCATTTCCACATAGAAAAAACAAACCATTTTCCTTATTGAGTCCGTTATAATATGTCTTTCATCATTACATTATTTTTTTTAAATTTTGTATGACAAATTTTCTGTTGTTGTCAAGTCTTTTTTACAACAAAATCTTGAAAGTCTGGCAATTCATTGAATGTCCTTTTTGTTGTGGTTACTCAGGATTATGCTTTATTTAGCTGGCATGCTATTTTAGGATGCAACTTCTTCCATATATAGTGTCCCAGTACCAGCAATCATTTTAATACAACTGCTGTTAGGTTTCATATAATTCTAATTGTAACTATTGTATTTTATTTTTTTCTTTATTTTCTCTCATATTTTTTTCTTTAATATGAAGGCTTTGAATTTGGCAGTGATATCCCTCTAAGTTTTCCTCCAAGGATCTCTTTTAGGTGGTAATGGTGTTTTCACCCCCTATTTCTACTTTCCCCTCTTGTTCTTTTTATAAAATTAAATTTCTTTGTTACTATATTTTGAATTTTACAATTTTTCCCCTAATCTCATTTCCCTCCCTCCAACCCCCACAGAAGGCAGCCTCTTATTCTTTACATTGTTTCCATGATATACATTGATCTAAGTTGAATGTGATGAGAGAGAAATTATATCCTTAAGGAAAAAAAGGGTAAGAGATAGCAAAATTACATAAGATAATGTTTTTTAAAAAATTAAAGGTAGTAGTCTTTGGTCTTTGTTCCAACTGTTTCTCTGTATACGGATGGTATTCTCCATCTCCTGATTGTGGCACTGATGGAATGAGTAAGTCCACTAAGGTTGATCATCACCACCATGTTGCTGTTAGGGTGTACAATGATCTTCTGGGTCTGCTCATCAGCATCAGTGCATGCAAATCTTTCCAGGCTTCCCTCAATTACCATCCCTCCTGATTTCTAATAGAACAATAGTGTCCCATCACATATATATATATATATATATATATATATATATATATATATATATCCTACAGTTTATTAAACCATTCCCCAACTGATGGACATTCAACTCAGTTTCCAGTTCTTTGCCATCACAAACAGGGTTGCAATGAATATTTTTGTACAAGTGATGTTTTTACCCTTTTTCATAGTCTCTTTCAGGGTATAGACCCAGTAGTGCTATTGCTGGATCAAAGGGAAGGCATATTTTTGTTGCCCTTTTGGTGCAATTCCAAAAAGGTTGGATGAGTTCACAGCTCCAGCAACAGTATATTAGTGTCCCAGATTTCCCATATCCCTTCCAACATTGACCATTGTCCTTTCTGGTCATATTCCCAAGTCTAAGAGGTGTGAGGTGGTATTTCAGACATACTTTAAATTACATTTCTCTAATAAGTAGTGATTTAGAGCATTTTTTCATATGACTATGGATTGCTTTGATCTCCTCATCTGTAAATTACCTTTGCATATCCTTTGATCATTTGTCTTTTAAATTTTTTTAAAGTTTTTTTTTAAATTTGACTCAGTTCTCTGTATATTTTAGAAATGAGTCCTTTGTCAGAAACATTCATTGTAAAGATTGTTTCGCAGTTTACTACATTTCTTTTGATCTTGATTACAGTAGTTTTGTCACTGAAAAAGAAAAGTTTTGGGGTGGCTAGGTGGCATAGTGGATAAAGCACCAGCCTTGGAGTCAGGAGTACCTGGGTTCAAATCCAGTCTCAGACACTTAATACTTACCTAGCTGTGTGGCCTTGGGAAAGCCACTTAACCCCATTTGCCTTGTAAAAAAAAAACCTAAAAAAAAAGTTTTTTAATTTAATGTAATTGAAATTAACTAGTTTGTTTTTAATGATGTTCTTCACCTCTTCCTTGGTCATAAACTGCTTCCCTTTCCATAGATCTGACAACCAAACTATTCCTTGATCTCCTAGTTTGCTTATAATATCATTTTTATGTCTAATTCCTGTATCAATTTTGATTTTATCTTGGTGTATAGTGTGAGGTGTTGGTTTAATCCAAGTTTCTACCATACTTACTTCCAATTTTCCCAACAGTTTTTATTGAAGAGAGAGTTTTTGTTCCAATAGCTAGATTCTTTGGGTTTATCAAACAGCAGATTATTATAATAATTTCCTGCTATCACATCTAGTCTATTCCACTTATCCACCACTCTATTTCTTAGCCAATACCAGACAGTTTTGATGATTGATGCTTTATAATTTACTTTTAGATCTAGCAGAGCTAAGCAATCTTCTTTTTGCACTTTTTTATTTAAATTCCTGGAAATTCTCAACTTTTTCTTTCTCCATATGAATTTACTTAGAATTTTTTCTAGCTAATTAAAGTAATTTTTTTTGGAATTTTGATTGGTTGGGCACTAAATAAGTAGTTTCATTTTGGAAGAATTGTCATTCTTATTATATTATCTTGGCCTATCCATGAACATTTGATATTTGTCCAGTTATTTAAATCTCATTTTATTTGTGTAAGAAGTGTTTTGAAATTGCTTTCAAAAAGTTTCTGAGTCTGCTTTGACAGGTAGACTCCCAAGTATTTTATATTGTCTGAAGTTACTTTGAATAGAATTTCTCTTTCTAGTTCTTTCTGTTTCATCTTGCTAGTCATATATAGAAATGTTGAGATTTATGAGGGGTTTTTTTATATCCTGGGACTTTCAAAGGGTGAGAGTTCTGTTTCTTCCTTCCCAATTCTAATTCCTTCACTTTCTTTTTCTTTCATTATTGCTGAAGTTAATATTTCTAAAACAATATTGAACTGTAGTGGTGATAATGGGCATCCTTCTTTCACCCCTGATCTTAATGGGAATGCCTCTAGCCCATCCCCATTGCATATAATGCTTGTTGATGATTTCAGATAGATACTGCTTATTATTCTAAGGAACAATTCATCTATTCCTATGTGCTCTAGTGTATTTAATTGGAATGGGTGTTATATTTTGTCAAGAGTTTTTTCCACATCTATTAATAAAATTATATGATTTTTGATAGGTTTGTTATTGATATAGTTAATTATACTAACAGTTTTCCTAATATTGAAACAACCCTGCATTCCTGGGATGAATCATACTTGATCATAATGTATTATCCTAGTGATAACTTGTTGTAATCCTTTTGCTAAGATTTTATTTAAGATTTTTGCAGGTATATTCATCAAAGAAATAGGTGCATAATATTCTTTTTCTATTTTAATTCTTTCTGGTTTATGTATCAGCACCATATTGATGTCATAGAAAGAGTTAGACAAACTTCTATCTTCACCTATTTTTCCAAAGAGTTTATATAGAATTGGAAACAATTGTTCCTTAAATGTTTGATAGAAATCACTTATGAATCTATGTGGCCTTGGAGATTTTTTCCTTAGAGAGTTCAATAATTGTTTGTTGAATTTCTTTTTCTAAGTTATGGTTGTCAGGTATTTAATTTCCTCTTAATTTTACCTGGGCAACTTATATTTTTGTAAATATTCATCCATTTCACTTGGATGATCAGATTTATTGGCATAGAGTTGGGCATTATAATTTCTAAATTATTACTTTAATTTCCTCCTCATTGGTGGTGAGTACAACTTTTTCATTTATGATATCTGCAATTTGGTTTTCTTTTTTAAATCAAATTAAACAGAGATTTATCAATTTTATTTATTTATTCATAAAAAGAACTCTTGGTTTTATTAGTTCAATAGCTTTCTTGCTTTCAATTTTATGAATTTCTCCTTTAATCTTTAGAATTTCTAATTTGTTATTTAATTGAGGGGTCTTTAATTTGTACTTTCTACTTTTTTAGTTTCATGTTTAGTTCACTGATTTCTTCCTTTTCTAATTTATTTACGTAAGCATTTAAAGATATAACATACCCCCTGAGAGCTGCCACATGGCTGTGTCCCTTAAGTTTAGTTATGTTGTTTCATTATTTTAATAATCTAGGATATCATTAATTCTTTCTATAATTTGTTGTTTGATCCACTCATTATTTAAAATGAGGTTATTTAGTTTCCAATTAGTTTTGGGTCTATCTCTCCCTGTCCTAATATTGCATGTAATTTTTTATTGCATTATGATGTGAGAAAGGTGTATTCACTATTTCTGCCTTATTGCAATTGATTATTAGGTTTTTATGCCCTAATACATGGTCACTTTTTCTGCAAGTGTCATGTATTACAAAAAAAAGTATATTCCTTTTTATCCCCATTCAGTTTCCTCCATAGGTATATCATGCCTAGGGTTTTCTAGCAATCTATTTACCTCATTAACTTCCTTCTTTTTTATTTTATGATTAGATTTATCAAAATTTGAGAGAGGGAGGTTGAGGTCTCCCACTAGGAGAGTTTTACTGTCTATGTCTTTCTGAAACTCCTTCAAATTCTTCTCTAAGAATTTGGATGTTATACCATTTGTTAATATATATTTAGTATTGAAATTATTTTATTGTCCATCATACCTTTTAGGAGGTTGTAAGCACCATATTGTAGGATTCTGGTTTTTAATCCACTCTGCTATCCACTTATGTTTTAAGGGAGAGTTCATTTCATTCACATTCAAAGTTATAATTATTAACTCTTTATTGCCCTCCATGTTATCTTCCTTCAGTTTATTTTTTTCCCTTTTCCCCTTTATACATATTCCCCATTATTTTATTTCTGAATACTACCACCTTCAGGGTGTTTGCCCTCCTATATGCTACCCCCTTCCCCTTTCTTTTCCCCTTTACTTTTAACCCTTATTCCTTCCCTTCTTTCTGCTAGTTCCCCTTTTCTCCCCCTCCTCTTCTCGCCTTTACCCCCCTTTCCCCTTTTTTCCCCTTTTTAATACTCAAAAGGTAAGTTTATTAACTTAAATGGATATATGAATGTTAACTTTAAGCCAAATATGATGAGAGTAAGATTCAGACTGTTCTCACCTCCTCCCTTCTTCCCCTCTTTTGCAATAAGTCCTCTGCTCCTCTTAATGTAATGAGATTTACCCCATTCAATCTCCTCCATCATCCCATCTCTTTACTGTCCCCATTTTTAAGGAGATATTGTTTTTAAATCATTCTGAGTCACAGAAAAGTCATGAGTGTTCATCACTTCTGGCTAAGTATATTCTCTCTAATAGATTTACAATTCCCAAGAGTTATTAGAGTCTTTCTCCCAGTTAAGGATATAGCCATTTTCTTCTTATTGGATAGCAGGTTTTTTTCTTTACCCCCTTCTTTTTATACCTTTTCACGTGTCTCTTGAGTCTTCTGTTTGAAGGCCAAATTTTCTATTAACCTCTGGGTCTTTTTCATCAGGAAAAATTGGAAGTCTCCCATTTCATTAAATGTCCACCTTTTTCCCTGGAAGAGAAGGCTCAGTTTTGCTGGATAATGAATTATTGGCTGCATTCCATACTCCTTTGCTTTTTGGAATATCACATCCTATGCAGTCAGGTCCTTACTGTGGCTCCTTGGTATCCAAATTGTTTCTTCCTGACTGCTTGCAGGTTTTTCTCTTTTATATAATAGTTCTGCAATTTGCCCACAATATTCCTTGCTGTCTTCATTTTGGAATCCCTTTCTAGAGGTGATTGATGTATTCTTTCAATAACTATTTTGTCTTCTGGTTCCATGATGTCAAGGTAATTTTCCATCACTAAATCCTGTAATATGAAATCCATATTTTTTTCTCTTCAGTATTGTCAGGGAGACCAATGATTCTTAAGTTGTTCCTCCTACTTCTATTCTCTAGGTCAGTAGTTTTGTCGATGAGGTATTTTACATTTTCTTCTATTTTTCAATTTTTTGTTTTGTTTAACAGATTCTTGTTGTCTCATGAAGTCATTAGTTTCCACAGACTCCATTCATTTTTTAGAGAAGAATTTTCTTCATTTACTTTTTGTAACTTCTTTTCCAATTGGTCAATTCTATTTTTAAAAGAGTTTTTCATTCGACCAATTGAGGCTTTTAGAGAATTATTTTCTTTTTGCATTCGTCCAATTGTATTTTCCAATGCTGTTTTCTTGTTGCAAGGTGTTAATTTTCTCTCCCAAATTTTCCAATTTTTTTTTTTGCAAAGCAATGGAGTTAAGTGATTTGCCCAAGGTCACATAGCTAGGTAATTAGTAAGTGTCTGAGAATGGATTTGAACTCAGGACCTCCTGACTCCAGGGCTGGTGCTCCATTCACTGTGGCACCTAGCTGCCACCCCCAGTTGATTTTTAAACTCCTTCTTGATTTCTTCAAAGAAGTCTTTCTGGGATAGAGACCAAATCACATTCTCCTCAGAGGTTCTAGATCTCTCTTAGTTAGGGTCTTTACCTTCTAGGTAATTTTCTATGGTCCCCTCTTCTCACTGGCCTTTCTTCATTTTCTTAAGATCTTGTGTTGGGGGTGGGGCTGGTTCCCAGATGTTTGGTGTTGAGATCTCTAGAGGCTTTACTCACTGAGTTTAATAACTTCAAGTGAGCCGACCAGTAGATGGTGCTGACTGCTTTCTCTGGAGTGTCTGTGACCTTGATTTGAGTCTCTTTCCCTTGGCCTGGAGGGTCTGGGCAGAGCTGCTGGATACTTTTATCCTTGAACAATGTGGGCTATGCCCTGGGGCAAGGCAATTACTCTCACTATTCACAGCTGAGGGAGTTCTGTGGGAGGAGGGGGGTTCTGAGAAGAGGAGTCCACTGAAGTGAAAGTATGGAGTCAAAGGTCCTCCAGAACAGAAGAGCCCTGCAGATTTGATGTCTAACCACACTCTGCAACTCTTTGTACTGGAACTCACCCTCCAGCTCTGCCGGAGCCCAGACCATCAGTCCCATAGCCAAATCCTCCATGCCCCAGTTGGCTGTTGGTCCACAGTTCTCACAGTCAATGCCTCTACAGACTGATCCTAGGCTAATCTGACTCACCCTTCCCAGCAGGATATCTGCTTTCTGCACCCAGCTCAGCAAAGATCCCTGATGATAAACCTTGAAGTAGATGTTTTTTCTAGCTTCTTTTTCTGATTTTTTTTCAATTGAATTTCTGTTAAGAGGCTTGTTTCATATTATATTTGAGGAAATATCAGGAGACCTTAACATAGTGTCTGTCTTCTCTCCTCCATCTTAGATGAAGTCCTTCTCCTCCTGTTCTAACACTTTTGGAAAGTTGTCAATACTTCCTTCTACTATTGTATCAAGATTATTTTTTGAAGGAGTCTCATTATGTTTATGTTTTCTCTTTTTCAATCTGTTCTCCAGATGTTATGAGATGTTTCACATTCTTTTCAAATTTTTTATTTATATTTGGTTTTATTATTTCTTGGTGTCATAATGTAGCAGGCTTTCCATTGTATAATTCTAATTTTCAAGGAGTAAATTTTCTTCTTTAAGATACTGGATTTATTGCCTGTTTTTTAATTTGGCCGGTTCTGCTTATTAAGGCATTCTTCTTCTCGTTGACTCTTTGTACCTCTTTTATCCTTTGACCTTGTCTGGTTTTTAAGCTGTTATTATCTTCAGTATTTTTGGGGTCTTCTTTATCAAATTACTGACACATTTTTCAAGATTTTCTTGCAATGCTCTGATTTCTCTTCTCAATTTTTTCTCTCTCTTTCTTGATTTTCAAAACTCTTTTTCATCCCTTCCAAGATCTGAGATCAAGTCACATTTTTCTCAGAGAATTTGGATATAGGAGTTTTGATCTTGTTATCTTGTTCTGGAGTGAGTGTTTTGATCTCCCTTGTTACCAGGGTAACTTTCTATAATCAGAGCTTTTGTTGTTTTTGTTTGGTTTTTCCTATTTGCTCATTTTCCCAATCTATTACTTGATTTTAATTCTTTGTTAAAATAGGGCTCTGCTTCCAGAGTAAAGGAGAAACTGTCCCTAGTTTCTGGGGTTTTATGCAACTGTATGCAGAGATATTTCTAGGAACCTGTACATTTTCAGTTTTTCCAAGGTGGTGTGATCTAAGAAGAGGTGACTCTCCTGGCCTGTGTTCTGGTCTATGAATGACCACAAATACCTTTTTCTAGCCTATAATTGTGAGAAGTGTCACTGCTCCCCAGTGATGGCAAACTCTGATGTGCTACTGCTCCTTCTCATCCTGAGACTTTCACCTAGGACTGCACCCAAGATCTTCATATGGGCAAAGCAAGAGAATCCTGCCTAAGTGCTAGCAAAGAGACCCCCTGTAATCTCCTTTTAACCACTTTACCATCTGTAGGCTGATAATCCAGAAGCAACTGTTTTTGCTGATTCAGTAGTTCCCATGACATGCTTCTAGTTTGCTAGGCATGGAACTGAACTGGTGTGGTCTGCTAGACTCTCTTGGACTGTGCCCTATTCTTACCATAATGTGACAGACCTCTTCTGCTGTCATTCTAAGTTGTCTTGGACTGGAAAATTGTTTCATCCCATCTTTTTGTGAGCTTTGCAATTTGATATTTCTTTAGAGTCATTATTTAAGGATATTTGGAGGGGTTTGGGGAGAGCTTGGGTGAGTCCCTGCCTTTACTCTGACATCTTGATTCAGCAGCTCGTCAAATTGTGACCTGGGAAAGACCTAGCTTGAAAAAGCCAAAGTCTCCCATTGTGTGCTGAGCCATCTCCACTCATCCTGATCCCTTACTGACCACTGGACTCTGATGGCTCCTGAGGAAAAAGTGAAACTGGTGACTTTGTACAGCATCCCCTCTCTTTAATCCTTGTCACAGCATCACTGCCCTGATGTCATAATCTTCTTTAAGAATCAATAACAGGAGTCAAGATGGCAGTGTGAAGACAGGATTTCCCTGAAACTCATTCCCCAAAAATGGCAGAACCCACAGAAAGACTGAGTGATACACTTTCCCAGTTCACCAGCACCGGGGTTTGGAAAAAAAGCCTTGACCACAACACAGCACTGTCCAAGGATCAACAGTAACAGCCTGAAGGGGTGGTGAGAGAATTCTGTTGCACCAGTGCAGGAGCACCAGACTCAGAGCAGCCCTGCAGTGAGAACCTGCAGAGGGAATCAGGGAAATCAGTCTGCAGTCCACAGACAGTGAGTGAGTAGGGGGAGACTGCAGAAATATTTCTGCTCTCCCTGGGGTAGGACTCAACTATTTGCCCAAACTCAGATCCAGGTTGCAGTTTGGGCTTACATACTAAGACAGCTGAGCAAGGACCTTCCTCAGAGCTCCAGGGCAGAGGGGAGTACCTGTGGTCATCTACATATCAAAGCACAGGCAAGATAGTATAAAATCTTAAAGGAATAAAGGTCCCAGGGGTGTGTCCCTGAGAACCCCAAAGCTTTGGAAGTGTGATAAATCCGTCTTAGACTGAGGAAATGATCAAACAACAGAAAAAGTAGAATATGACCATAGAAAATTGCTTTGGTCCCATGGACTATTCAGAAGATGACAAATTGGAAGCTTCTCTAATCCAAAGCCTCTAAGAGAAATATAAAGTGAGCTCAGGTTATGGATGAGCTCAAAAAAGACTTTTAAAAGCAATTAAGGGAGGTGGAAGAAAAATTCGGAGGAAAAATGATAGAGATGAAGATAAACCATGAAAACAAAATCAGCAACTTTGTGAAAGAAATACAAAAAAATACTGAAGAAAATAAAATATTAAAAACCAGTTTAGGCCAAATGTAAAAAAGCAAAACAAAAGGCAAATGAGAAGAATGCTTTAAAAAGTAGAGCTTGTCAGCTGGAAAAGGAGATAAAAAAAGTTCCCTGAAGAAAATAACTCCTTCAAATGCAGAATGGAACTAAAGGAAGCTGATGACCTTGAAAGAAACCAGAAAGAAATAAAACTCTTCCAAAGAAGCCAAAAATTACAAGAAAATGTGAAATATCTAATTGGAAAAACAACCAACCTCAAAAACAGATTGAGAAGGAATCATTTAAAAATTATTAGGCTACCTGATCATCACAACCAGGAAAAGAGCCTAGACTTCCTTTTTCAAGAAATATTACAGCAAAATTGCCCTGAGATCCTAGAAGTAGAAAGTAAGATAGAAATTGAGGGAAATCACCAATCACTTCCTGAAAGAGATCCCAAAAGAAAAACTTCCAGGAATATTATAACCAAATTCCAAAACTCCCAAGTCAAAGAGAAAATACTAAAAGACACCAGAAACAAACAATTCAACTACTATGCCTTTAGAGTCAGGATTACACAGGATCTGGCAGCATCTAATTAAGTGCTCATAAGGATTGCAATATGACATTCTGGAAGGCAAAATGTCTTGGTTTACAATGAAAATCAATTTCCCAGCAAAAATGAAAATCCTCTTTCAGGGGAAAAGATGTATTTTCAATGGAAATTTTGCCTTGCAAAAACCTAAAAAATAGAATAAAATAAATGATAAGGATTTCTACCCCATATCTCTTTACTCTTTTGCTCTGACCTAATTCTTTTTTTTTTTTGGCAAGGCAAATGGGGTTAAGTGGCTTGCCCAAGGCCACACAGCTAGGTAATTATTAAGTGTCTGAGACCGGATTTGAACCCAGGTACTCCTGACTCCAAGGCCAGTGCTCTATCCATTGTGCCACCTAGCCGCCCCTGACCTAATTCTTTTACCCACTTCTGAACTCACCCACTTTTTTTCTTTTTTATTCTCCGAATAGGAAATAAACATTCACTACATATTATGTTACTTCATTTAACAGCATTGTCTATACAAAATAACTTCTGATGTTTTTTCCCCAATAAAGACTTTAAAACTACTAAATAAATAATTTTAATCATGTTAACTTAGATCCAACATTATCCACAAAGTAAATACATGTTTCTTTCACAAAACAATAGAACAGATATATATATATATATATATATATATATATATATATATATATTTTAATTCTTTCAACATTTCCTACCCATGATCAATATAACAGAATTCTATAATTTAAAGCTCGAACAAGACAGAGATATCAACAAGTCCAGTTGCCTTTTTTTTTAATAAAGAAAGCTGCCTTTTAACCTATAACTTGAATAATTCTTGTAAAAGGTCATATTTTTAAGAAAAAAATTCATTTCATAATATGCTTGTATGCACTCAATATTTTTGTCTTGAATAGGAGTATATATATATATATATATATATATATACATATATATATATATATACATATATATATAATTGTCTTATAATTGACATGTAGATATTCCAACTTACTTTCAAAACACTAAATCTTCAATTGTCAATTACATTGATTAAACTCAAGTGCAATGATTCCTGGAATTTGTGTCATGGAGTAAGAGCCAAATCTATAGTTAGATATTGATATTCAAATGCCAGATCTACCATTAGCTTGCTATGTGACTTTGATTAAGTCATGCCATGAAATTTCAGAGTTGGAAAAGATCTCAAAGACCTGCCTAACATTATCCATAATGCTACAAGAATCTCCTTTTCAGTGTCTTTTAAAAGTAATCATGCAAACATTACTTATACAAAAATATTCATAGCAGCTCTGTTTGAATTGGAAATTGGAAATTGAGGGGTGGCTAGGTGGCGCAGTGGATAAAACACCAGCCCTGGAGTCAGGAGTACCTGGGTTCAAATCCGGTATCAGACACTTAATAATTACCTAGGTGTGTGTCCTTGGGCACGCCACTTAACCCCATTTGTCTAGTAAAAAACCTAAAAAAAAATAAATTGGAAATTGAGTGAATGTCCATAAACAGAAATGGCTGAACAAATTGTGGTATATGTATGTCATGGAACACTATTGTTCTATTAGAAATCAGAAAGGATGGGATTTCAGAGAAGCCTAGAAAGACTTGTATGAATTGATGCAGAGTGAGATGAACAGGATCAGAAGAATATTGTATGCCCTAAGAGCAACATGAGGGTGATGATCAACCTTGATAGATTTGCTCACTCCATCAGTGGAATAGTCAGGGACAATTTTCAGGTATCTGCGATGCAGAATGCCATCTGTATCCAGAGAAAGAACTGTGGAGTCTAAAAAAAAACCAAAGACTATTGCTTTCAATTAAAAAAAAACTTGTCTCATGTACTACATACTTTGTCTTTAATATTTTATTTTTTCCTCAAGGATATGATTTTTCTCTCAACACATTCAATTTTGATCAATATATAACTTGAAAACAATGCAAAGATTATCAGACTACCTTCTGTGGGGGGATGGGGAGGGAAGGGGAGTTATTTAAATTCCAAACCTCACCAAAGATGATAAGTAGAAACTATTATTGTATATAATTGGAAAACAAATAAAATATTTATATTAAAAAAGGTAGTCTTCAGTGTTTATTTCAAGTCACTTAGTTGTGGGTGGGGGTGGGAAATAGCATCTCAACATAGCCCATTCTACTTTTGCATAGCTATAATTATTAGAAAATGTTTCCTTTTGCTGAGTATAAGTTGCATCTTTGTAGTTTTGACTCTTTCTTCCTGTTCTGCATTTTGAAGCTAAAGAGAAAAAAAGTCTCAGTAATTTTGCATAAGAAATCCTAAATACTCAAACATTTATCATGTCATTCTTGTCTTCTATAGGCTAAAAATCTCCACTTCTTTTCATAAAATATCATATCAATTCACCTTTCAAAATGCAGAACTGATAACTGGGCACAATATTCCATATGTGACCTAAACCAGAACAAAGAGCAGCAGGATAATCACCTCATTCACTCTGGAAAGTCAGTCACAGTATTGATTCCCATAAAGCTAATAGGCCATTCAACTCCCTTATTGAATCTTTTAATTTGCTGTTTCAGATAAGCTATTCTCTAACCCCATTCTTCATTCTCCATATTTACTAGTGGATTTTATCTTTGAAACTCAAAATGAGAATGTGAATTTACATCATAACATTTTATAAGCATTTGCATACATCATTTTATATTGGCAACTTTTTGTAGGAAATAGGCAGTATTCCCTATTTTTTTTGTTCACTGTGTTGACTATCTTTCCACGTTTTTTATCATCTACAATTCTAATTTGTCATCTGGGCAGCTGATACAATGGCTGAAGTGTGAGACCTAGATTTCAAGAAAACCAGAGTTCAAATCTATCCTAAAACACTTTCTAACTGTCTGACCCTAGACAAGTCTCTTAGCTGCCCTTAGCCTTGCTTTCTTCATCTGTAACAGAGAATTCAATCACCAAATACATGAATGAAGTGTTACACAAAAAAGAAGGTAAATGAAAAAGGGACTGAAAAGGCAAAATTCTTTTTAACAAATGAGGGGTCCCTAAAAGAGGAGATATAACAATACTAATTCTTTAGAACTTTAATTCTCTAGCTATGTGGCCTTGGGCAAGCCATTTAACCCCATTGCCTTGCAAAAAAAAAAAAAACCTAAAAAAAAAGAACTTTAATTCTCTAAGGAAAATTAGAGGGTAGAATCTAATTGAAAAGAATGAACCTAAAGGATAGGAGTATAATTGGGTCTTGCCCTCCAATCGAAGAGGTTCAAGATCACATCATTATGTTTAAGACAAAAAGCCCTGAAAAAAATGTTAACTTCAACTTAAGTTTCTCATTATTCTATGTGCTTCACTATAATCACAAAGTTCTAAGCACCTTGTCTAATGAGGGGATCATAAACTGTAAAAATAAGAGACAATGTCTCTGTTACTTACAATCATTTGTAAAGTTCTCAGTGAGACTTCCAGTAACTCCCAATACTCAGAGATCTTCAAGATTCTTACAGTTAATTAGATCAGCATCTGGTGCTTCATTTAACAAGGGGTGAAGTACCCTAGATGGGGAGGGGGGGTAAAGAGGGAGAGACAATTAGCCTGGGAGGAGGGGCACAAATAGTTCAAGAAATGATATGGTTTTGGATATACTATGGCTAGTGAAGAGGACCTGGTGTACTTGAAAGATACTTGAAAAGGGGGTAAGATAAAAAATGATTATAATTACAATTTGATGCAATTTTGAGTCAATTCTGCTAATCAAGCAATCAAGTAAACTATCTGTGATGATATCTTGACAGGAGTTTATCAAGCAATCAACTGTGTTTGATGATACCTGATTAATAATATTAGAGCACCAAGGGAAGAGGCACAAAGAGTTATAATTTTAGAGGGAAAGAAGGGAGAATGTGAATGCTGAGTAAATTCTATTCAATAGATTTAGCCCAGTGAGGGAATAAAATACATTCCAATTTGGGTTTAAAAATCTAACAATCTGGGGGGGGGGGGGCAGGTAATGGGAAAGATAAGGAAAGAAGGGACTGATAAAAGGGAAGGGAAGGTATAAGTGAAAATTAGCTGAAAACTAAATTCCTTAAAGTAAAATAAAAGGGGAAAGATAGTAAAATTTTGGTGAGGAAGAATGGGAGAGAAGAAAAGAGATTAATGTAAGTGGAGAAAGATAGTATAGAAGGAAATACAGAATTAGTAATCTTAAATGTAAATGTGAATTGGATGAACTGTCCCATAAAACAGAAATGGATAGCAGAATGGATTAAAAACAAATCCTATAATATGTTGTTTTCAAGAAACACATTTGAAGCAGAGTGTGTAAAGGTAAAAGATTGAAACAAAATATATCTCTCAGTGGAATTAAAAATATCTGGGGTAGTGATCCTAATCTCAAAGTAAAAGCAAAAATCAATGTTATTAAAATGGATAAGGAAGGATGCTACATCTTCTTAAAAGGCACCATTGGTAATGAAGCTATATCATTACCTAATGTGTATGCACCTAGTGGTATGGCATACAGATGCCTAGAGGAAAAGCTGAGTGAATTAGAAGGAGAAATAGAGGACAAAACTTTAATAATGGGAGACCTCAATCTCCCTTTCTGAGAATTAGATAAATCTAACAGCAAAATAAACAAGAAGAAAGTTGAGAAGGTAAAAGAAATCTTAGTAAACTTAGAAATGTTAGACCTCTTGTGAAAACTTATTGAGGATAGAAAAGAAAATACCTTTTTCTTGTCACCTTCACCAAAATTTACCATGTACTACTAGGGCACAAAAACCTTAAAATCCAAAGCAGAGAGACAAAAATAATGAATACACACTTCTCAGACCATGCTTCAATAAAAATTACATATAATAAAGAGTCAGAGAAAGATAAACCAAGAACTAACTGGAAATTAAATAATGGGCAAATCAAACAGCAAATAATAGAAATATTCAATAATTATATCCAGGAAAATGATAATAATGAAACATCATACAAAAATTTATGGGATGCCACAAAGGCAGTTTTGAGGGGAAACTGTATACCCATATCTAAAAGCCTATATGAATAAAACAGAGAAAGAGTAGATCAATGAATTGGGTATGCAATTAAAAAAGCTAGAAAAAGCAAATTAACGTCAATTAAATACCAAATTATAAATTCTGAAAATCAAGGGAGTTAATAATAAAATTGAAAGCAAGGAAACCATCAATATCATAAATAAAACTAAGAGTTGGTTTTATGAAAAAAGCCAATAAAATAGACAAACCTCTGATTAATATGATTTAAAAAAAGAGAGAAGATAAGCATATTACCTGTATTAAAAAATGAAAAGGGTGAAATAACTACCAATGAGGAGGAAATTAAAGAAATAATTTGGAGCTACTTTACTGAACTATATGCCAATAAATTGGCCAACTTGAGTGAAATGGATGAATATTTACAAAAAAACAAATTGCCCAGTTTAACAGAAGAGGAAATAAATTACTTAAATTACCACATTTCAGAAAAAGAAATTGAACAAACCATCAATAAATGCCCTAAGAAAAGTCTCCTTGTCCAGATGGACTTACAGGTGAATTCTACCAAACATTTAAGGAACAATTAATTCCTATTGTACATAAACTATTTAAAAAGTAGGAGAGGAAGGAGTTCTGCCAAAATCCTTTTATGACACCAACATGGTGCTGATATCTAAACCAGGAAGAACCAAAACAGAATAAAAAAATTATAGACCAATCTCTCTAATGAATATTGATGCAAAAACCATAAATAAAATTTTAACAATGAGACTATAGCAAGTTATTGCTAGGACAATACACCTTTATCAGGTTTAATTTGTACCATGCAGGCAGGGATGGTTCAATATTAGGAAAACACTCAACATAATTAAACATATCAATAGTAAATGCAGCAGAAACCATATATTATCTCAATAGATGCTGAAAAAGCCTTTGATAAAATACAATATCCATTCCTATTAAAAACACTAGAAAGTTTAGGGATAATGAAGTTTTCCTTAAAATAATAAATAGTAGTTAAAATTTTCAAAAATATCATATTTAATGGGAATAAACTCAGAGCATTTCCAATAAATTCAAGGGTGAAACAAGGCTGCCTATTACAATAGCAATAAGAGAAGAAAAAGAAATTGAAGGAATCAGATTTGACAATGAGGAAGCAAAACTTTCACTCTTTGCAGATGATACAATGGTATACCTACAGAATCTGAGAAAATCATCTTTAAAAAACTCCTTGAAACAATTAACAAATTCAACAAAGCAGAAGGATATATATGAACAACAAAGTCCAAGAACAAGAGATAGAAAGAGAAATTCCATTGAAAATTACTTTAGGCAATATTAAATACTTGGGAATCTACCTCCCAAAACAAACCCAGCAACTGTATGAACACAATTATAAATGTCTCTTCACTCAAATAATGTCAGATCTAAATAATTGGGAAAATATCAAATGCTTATTGTTAGGTCAAGTTAATATAATAAAAGTATGACAATTCTACCTAAATTAAATTACCTATTCAGTGCCATACCAATCAAGCTACTAAATTACTTTAATGAGCTAGAAAAAATAGTAACAAAATTCATCTGAAGCAACAAAAGGGCAAGAATAGTAAGGGAACCAATGAAAAAAACTGTAAAGGAAGTAGACCTAGCTCTACCGGATCTCAAACTACACTATAAAGCAGCAGTCATCAAAACTGCCTAGTACTAGTTAAGAAACAGAGGAATGAATCAGTGGATTAGGATAGGTTCCAAAGAAACTACAGTAAATGACTACAGCAATGCACTATTTGACAAATCCAAAGACATCACCCTCTGGGATAAAAATTCACTATTTCACAAAAATTGTTGGGAAAACTAGAAAATAGTATGACAAAAACTAGATATAGATCCATATCTCAAACCCTATACTAAAATAAAGTCAAAATGTGTGTGGATTTAGATATAAAGAGTGATACCATAGATAAATTAATAGACCCCAAAATACTCTATCTATTTTATCTATGTCAAAGGAATAAATTTATGACCAAAGAAAAATTAGAGGATACTATAAAAATGAAAAATGAATGACTTTGACTATATTAATTTTAAAAGTTTTTATAATTATAAAATCAATGCTGCCAAAATTAGAAGAAAAGCAGAAAGCTGGGCAGCAATCTTCACAAGGAGTTCTGATGAAGGTCTCATTTCTAAAATATACATAGAGAATTGTATCAAATTTATAAGATCACAAGTCATTCCCCAATTGACAAATAGTCAAAGGATATGAACAGACAGTTTTCAAATGGAGAAATTAAAGCTATATATAATCATATGAAAAAATGCTCCAAATCACTATTGATTAGAGAAATGCAAATTAAAACAACAGTGATGTATCATCTCAGACCTATTAGATTAGACCAGTTGAGAAAAATGGAAGATTATCTTTGGTGGAGAGATTGTGGGAAGATTGGGACATTGATGCATTGCTGGTGGAGTTGTGAACAGATCTGACTGTTCTGGAGGGCAATATGGAACTATGCCCAAAGAGCAATAAATGTGTTCATACACTTGACCTAGCAATTCCAATTCTAGGACTAAAGTCTTACACATTCCAAAATATTCATAGCAGCTCTTTTATGATGGCAAAGAATTAGAAATTGAGGGAATGCCCATCAACTGGTGAATGTTTAAACAAGTTATGGTACATGAATACTACGAAACTTTATTGTTCTATAAGAAACCATAAATGATTCGAATCTAGAGAAGCATGAAATGGCTTGCAGGATCTGATGCTGAGCGAAGGAAGTAGAGTCAAGAGAACAATGTACACATCAGCAACATTATGAGATGAACAACATTGGGATACAACTCCTCTAGACAGTCTGGAGGGCTTGGACAACTGTATTAGACTGGTTATGGACTATATTACTCCCAAGCAGAGGAAGAAAAACAAAACAAAACAAACATACAGAAAAAAACACAGAAAAAAACTTTATAAAAAGTATTTCTTATGTATCTGTTTCCCTTAATCCTAATTCTTCATGCCTAAAATTACTAATTTGTAAATATGTTGAACAAAATGTGTACGTAAAATGCTAACCTGATTATTCCCTACAGAGGAGGAAGGGGGTGGGAAGGAAGGGAGGAGGGAAATTTTGTAACTTGGAAATGTGCATGTAGAAATGGATGAAAATCAACAAATTAATTAATTAATTAATTTAAAATCAAAGTGGAAGCAACATAACTTAATTTTAGAGAATGAGTGGATCAAACAAAAAGTCATAGAAATAATTAATACTTTAATCCAAGACAATGAAAATAATGAGATAATATACCAAAAGTTGTGGGATATGACTTACCACAGTCATTAGAGGTAAATATATATATCTCTAAATGCTAACATGAATAAAACAGAGAAAGGAGAATTCAACAAGTAAAGAGAGATACCACAGACAACAAATAACAAAGAAACAAAAAATAAGCAACAACCAAAAAATCTAGAAAAAGAACAAATTTAAAATCAATTAAATGCCAAATCTGAAATGCTAAAAACCAAAGAAAAGATTAATAACATCAAAAATAAGAACTATTGAGCTAAGTGAGCTTCATGAAAAATATAATAAATAAAAATTTGGCCAATTTGATTAAAAATAAAAGAAAAAACAAAGATAAAATTGCCAGTATCTAAAATGAAAAGGATTAGTTCACCACCAATGAAGAGGACTCAAATTAATTATTTGGATAAATTTTGCATAATAATATGGCAATAGATTTGACATTCTCAGTAAAATGAATGAATATTTACAAAAATATAAATTATCCAGATTAACAGAAAAGGAAATTAAATATGTAAATAACCATATTTCAGAAAAAGGAATTCATCAAGCCATCACTGATCTTAAGAAAATATTTCCAGAATCAAATGGATTCACAACTAAATTCTTTTTTTTTTAGGTTTTTGCAAGGCAAATAGAGTTAAGTGGCTTGCCCAAAGCCACACAGCTAGTAAATTATCAAGTGTCTGAGACTGGATTTGAACCCAGGTACTTGTGACCCCAGGACCAGTGCTATATGCACTGTGCCACCTAGCCACCCCCACAACAAAATTCTAACAAAATTTAGAGAACAATTGACTCCAATTCTATATGAACTATTTGAAAAAAACACATGAAGGGCTTCCACAAACTCATGTTTCTAATAAAGGATTCATTTCTAAAACTAGAGAACTGAATCAATTTTTAAAGAATACAAGTCTTTTATCAATTGACAAATAGTCAAGATTTATGAAAAGGCAAATTCCCAGATGAAAAAATTGAAGCTGTCTATAGTCACATGAAAAAATAAATTTGATTGATTAGGGAAATACAGATTGAAACAATTATGAGGTACCACCTCACATCTATCAGATTGGTCAATATGACAAGAATCAGATAAATGATCAATACTGGAGAGATGTGGGAAAAATAGAACACTAATGCATTGTTGGTGGAGTTGTGAGCTTATCCAGCCTTTCTCATCAGTGATTTGAAACTATGCCCAAAGGACAATAAAACTGTGCATAACCTGTATTCTATCAATACCACTATTAGGTCTCTTTCCCAAAGAGATAAAAAGAAAGAGTAAAAAATCTCACATTTACAAAAACATTTGTAACAGTTCTTTTTGTAGTGGCAAAGAATTAGAAAATAAGGAGATGACTATCAAATGGGGAATGACTGAAAAACTTGTGACATGAATGTGATGTAGTTCTATTGTTCTGTAAGAAATCATGAAGACAGGATTCAGAAAAGACTGGAAAGACTAGCATGAATTTATGCTGGGTGAAGAGAACAGAACCATTGTATTCCTTAACAACCACATTGTGTGAAGATCAACTATGATGGACTTGTTCAACTCAGCAGTTTAATTATTGACATACAGCTCTAAAGGACTTGTAATGAAAAATACTATCCACATTCAGAGAAGCACCAATGGAGTCTGAATGTTCATTTTAAAAATTTGCTTTATGGATTGTTCCATCTCATAGTTTTTTCCCCCTCCATTTTTTTCTGATTCTTCTTCCACAACTTGATTAGTATTGTCACATGTTTATCATAGTTAAACATGTATAACCTATACTATATTACTCTCTGTCAGGGGGAGGGGAGAGAGAAGGGAAGGAAGGAGACAATGTGAAACTCAAAATCTTTTTTTTTGGCAAGGCAATGTAGTTAAGTGACTTGCTCAAGGTCACACAGCTAGGTAATTATTAAGTGTCTGAGACTGGATTTGAACTAAAATTCTCCTGACTCCAGAGCTGGTGCTCTATCCACTGCACCACCGAGCTGCCCCTGAAACTCAAAATCTTGCAAAAACTGATTGTTGAAAACTATCCTTACATGTTAGAAAAATAGTTGGAAAAATAAATCAATAAATTTTTAAATAGAAGAAATTAAAACTATATTAAATCTTTCTATAGTATTTTTAAAAATATTCTATTTCACTATCAGAGAAATGCAAATTAAAACAATTCTGAGGTACCATCCCATACCTATCAGTTTGGAGAGCAAATGAAAATCAAAAATGCAGGAGGAGTTCTGGAAAAAAATAGGAACACTAAAAATTGGTGGAGCCTATTGACTGAGACATGACTAAATATATTAGAGGGCATGTATATGATGAATACAGAGAATCATAAATGATTAAACATGAATTGATGAAGATTGTGAATTAAGTACAGCCAAGAAAGCAATATATACTACAATTATGTAAACAAAAAGAACAACCATAAACAATTCAATTCAATAATTATTTATAAAGCACCTATTCTGTTCCATGCACTGTCTTAAGTGCCATGGATATAAATAAGAAAAAAAAAAGGCAGACAGTTCCTGCACTCAAGGACCTTACAAAGTTATGAGGGCATATGGAAAACAATTTGGAACTATGACCAAAGTGCTATAAAACCATTCATATGCCTTCATCCAGCTATTTGCTACTGGTTTTAAATCTTAAAGAGATAAAATGAAAAGAACAAGAATTATAATTTTGAAAAAAATTGTAATTGCTCTTTCTGTGATGACAAATTGAGGGGAGACTCATCATTTGGGGAATGGATGTGCAAGTTGTGATAGAATATCATTGTGCTTAATGAAATAATGAACATCATAGTTTCAAGAGCAGAACAAAACCTCAGAAGATCTGATCTGATTCAGAGTGAAGTGAACAAAACCAAGAAATTGTCATACAGATTAATAGCAATATTAGAATGATCAACTGTGAAAGACATGAAAAATAAATAAAATTTGTCAATTTTTTTAAAATCAAGCTAATTTTCCCATTTGATTTTCCTTTTCTAGGATGAGAATGGGTATTGAAACGAGATGTTAGGATTTTTCTAATTTGTGAATGTTTTGTTGAATTTTCATTTCTTCTTACCAGTTTTATTTCCTTAACTTTTTTTTTTGACAAAGAATGGTCCTATGGAAAGGGTCAGTTGATGGAATGAAGGAGGAATTTGAACCAATATAAAAATAAATGTTGCAGGGGCGGCTAGGTGGCACAGTGGGTTGAGTGCTGGCCCTGAGTTCAAATCTGGCCTCAGACACTTAATGATTTCCTAACTGTGTGGCCTTGGGCAAGCCACTTAACCCCATTACCTTGCAAAAAAACCCCTAAAAATAAATAAAACCTATATTATATATATATATATATATATATATATATATATATATATATATATATGTATTGCAATAAAATCCTATTTACTATATAGAGGAATATTTACTATATATATATATATATATATGAATATTCTAAATCACTAATAATAAGAAATGCATATCACAACAGGACAACTGGATATGCAGATAGAGGGCTGGTGTTCTGGAGTCATGATGACCTGAGTTCAAATTCAGCCTCAGGCATTTATGTAATAACTATATGACCCTGGGAAAGTCACTTAATCCTGCTAGCTTCAGTTTCTTATCTATAAAAATATGTGGAAAAGGAAACAGGAAATCACTTAAGAATCTTTGTCAATACAATCCCAAAAGGGGTCACAAAGAATTGAGCATAACTAAATAAATAAAACAACAAATCAAAACAATTCTGAAGTTTCACTTCATATTCAGGTCATTGTCAAAGATGATAAAAGAAGAGAATAGTCAAAGTTGCAGGAATTGTGGGAAAATAAGCACTTTCTACATTAGGGGTAGTTCTGGGAATTAAGCTATTTTATTTATTTTTTTAAATTTATTTTTATTAAAGATATTATTTGAGTTTTACAATTTCCCCCCCAATCTTACTTCCCTCCCCCCACCCCACCCCCATGGAAAGCAATCTGTTAGTCTTTACTTTGGTTCCATGTTGTACCTTGAATCAAATTGGGTATAATGAGAGAGAAATCATATCCTTAAAGGATAAAAGAGAAGTCTAAGAGGTAACAAGATCATCCAATAAGATGTCTGTTTTTTTCTAAATTAAAGGGAATAGTCCTTGAACTTTGTTCAAACTCCACATCTCCTTATCTGGATACCAATGGCACTCTCCTTTGCAGACAGCCCAAAATTGTTCCTAATTGTTGCACTGATGGAATGAGTGAGACCTTCAAGGTTGATCATCACTCCCATGTTCCTGTTAGGGTATACAGTGTTTTTCTGGTTCTGCTCATCTCACTCAGCAACAGTTCGTGCAAATCCCTCCAGGCTTCCCTGAAATCCTGTCCCTCCTGGTTTCTAATAGAACAATAGTGTTCCATGACATACATATACCACAGTTTGCTAAGCCATTCCCCAATTGAAGGACATTTGCTTGATTTCCAATTCTTTGCCACGACAAACAGGGCTGCTATAAATACTTTTGTACAAGTGATGTTTTTCCCTTTTTCATCATCACTTCAGGATATAGACCCAGTAGTGGTATTGCTGGGTCAAAGGGTATGCATATTTTTCTTGCCCTTTGGGCATAGTTCCAAATAGCTCTCCAGAAGGGTTGGATGAGTTCACAGCTCCACCAACAGTGTAATAGTGTCCTAGATTTCCCACAT
Organism: Macrotis lagotis; assembly: GCF_037893015.1. NCBI lineage: Eukaryota > Metazoa > Chordata > Mammalia > Peramelemorphia > Peramelidae > Macrotis > Macrotis lagotis. The sequence continues at coordinate 76,806,173 of NC_133665.1, forward strand.
CCCTTCCAACAATGATCATTATCCTTCCTGGTCATACTGGCCAATCTGAGAGGTGTGAGGTGGTACCTCAGAGAAGCTTTAATATGCATTTCTCTAATAATTAAGGATTTAGAGCATTTTTTCATATGGCTATAGATTACTTTGATCTCCTCATCTGTAAATTGCCTTTGCATATCCTTTGACCATTGGTCAATTGGGGAATGGCTTTTTGTTTTAAAAATATGACTCAGTTCTCTGTATATTTTAGAAATGAGTCCTTTATCAGAATCATTAGTTGTAAAGATTGTTTCCCAATTTACTAAATTTCTTTTGATCTCGGTTACATTACTTTTATCTGTGCAAAAACTTTTCAATTTAATGTAATCAAAATCATCTAATTGGATTTTGGTGATGTTCTCCAACTCTTCCTTAGTCATAAACTGTTCCCCTTTCCATAGATCTGACAGGTAGACTAGTCCTTGATCTTCTAATTTGCTTATAGTATTGTTTTTTATGTCTATGTCCTGTAACCATTTGGATCTTATCTTGGTAAAGGGTGTGAGGTGTTGGTCTAATCTAAGTTTCTTCCATACTAACTTCCAATTTTCCCAGCAATTTTTATCAAAGAGGGAGTTTTTATCCCAATGGCCAGACTCTTTGGGTTTATCAAACAGCAGATTACTATAATCAACTCCTCCTGCTTTTACACCTAGTCTATTCCACTGGTCCACCGCTCTATTTCTTAGCCAATACCAAACAGTTTTGATGACTGATGCTTTATAATATAATTTTAGAGTAAGGCTAAGCAACCTTCTTTTGTACTTTTTTTCCTAAAGCTTCTGGAAATTCTTAACTTTTTATTTCTCCATATGAATTTACTTACAATTTTTTCTACCTCATTAAAGTAAGTTTTTGGAATTTTGATTGGTAGGGCACTAAACAGTTTAGTTTTGGTAGAATTGTCATTTTTATTATATTAACTCTACCTATCCATGAGCAGTTGATATTTGCCCAGTTATTTAAATCTGATTTAATTTGTGTGAGAAGTGTTTTATAATTGTTTTCAAAAAGATTCTGAGTCTGTCTTGGCAAATAGACTCCCAAGTATATTGTCTAAGGTTACTTTGAATGGGATTTCTCTCTCTCTCTCTCTCTCTCTCCATATATATATATATATATATATATATATATATAAAGGTTGAGGATTTATGAGAGTTTATTTTATAACGTGCAACTTTGCTAAAATTGCTAATTGTTTCCAGTAGTTTTTTTGGATGATTTCTTGGGATTGTCTAGGTAGACCATCATGTCATCTGCAAAGAGTGAGAGTTTTGTCTCTTACTTCCCAATTCTAATTCCTTCAATTTCTTTTTCTTCTCTAATTGCTGGCGCTAACATTTCTAATACAATATTGAATAGTAGTGGTGATAATGGGCACCCTTGTTTGACCCCTGATCTTATTGGGAATGCCTCTAGCCTCTCCCCATTGAATATAATGCATGTTGATGGTTTCAGATAGATACTGCTAATTATTTTAAGGAACAGTCCATTTATTCCTAAACTCTCTAGTGTTTTTAGCAGTAATGGATGCTGTATTTTGTCAAAAGCTTTTTCAGCATCTATTGATATGATCGTGATTTCTGATAGGTTTGTTGTTGATATAATTGAGTATATTAACAGTTTTCCTAATATTGAACCAACCCTGCATTGCTGGAATAAATCCTACTTGATCATAATGTATTATCCTAGTGATAGCTTGTTGTAATCGTTTGCTAAGATTTTATTTAAGATTTTTGCATCTATATTCATCGGGGAGATAGGTCTATAATTTTCTTTCTCTGTTTTAACTCTTCCTGGTTTAGGTAACAGCACCATATTGGTTTCATAGAAAGAGTTAGGCAGAGTTCCATCTTTCCCTATTTTTCCAAAGAGTTTATATAGAATTGGAACTAATTGTTCCTTTAATGTTTGGTAGAATTCGCTTGTGAATCCATTAGGCCTTGTAGATTTTTTCTTAGGGAGTTCAATGACGGCTTGTTGAATTTCTTTTTTCTGAGATAAGGTTGTTTAGGTATTTAATCTCTTCTTCATTTAAACTGGGCAACATATATTTTTGTAAATATTCATCCATTTCACTTAGATTATCAAATTTATTGGCATAGAGTTGGGCAAAATAAATTTGAATTATTACTTTAATTTCTTCCTCATTGGTGGTGAGTTCACCTTTTTCATTTATGATACTAGCAATTTGGTTTTCTTCTTTCTTTTTTATAATCAAATTGACCAGAGGTTTATCAATTTTATTGGTTTTTTCATAATACCAACTTTTGGTTTTATTTATTAATTCAATAGTTTTTTGCTTTTGATTTTATTAATTTCTTCTTTAATTTTTAGAATTACTAATTTGGTATTTAATTGGGATTTTTGATTTGTTCTTTCTCTAATTTTTTTAGTTGCATGTTTAGTTTGTTGATTTCCTCTTTCTCCAATTTATTCATGTAAGCATTTAGAGCTATAATATATCCCCTGAGAGTCATTTTGAATGAATCCCATAGGTTTTGGTATGTTGTTTCATTATTATCATTACCTAGGATAAAATGGTTAATTCTTTCTCTAATTTGTTTTTTGGTCAATTCATTTTTTAAAATGAGGTTTTTCAGTTTCCAATTAGTTCTGGGTCTATATCTCCCTAACCCAGTATTGCATATGACTTTTATTGCATTGTGATCTGAGAAAGATGTATTCACTATTACTGCCTTTCTGCAGTTGATCATTAGGTTTTTATGTCCTCATACATGGTCAATTTTTGTATAAGTTCCATGTACTGCAGAGAAAAAGGTATATTCCTTTCTATCCCTGTTCAATTTCCTCCATAAGTCTACCATATCTAATTTTTCTAACAATCTATTTACCTCCTTAACTTCTTTCTTGTTTATTTTATGATTCGATTTATCTAGATCTGTGAGCTGGAGGTTGAGGTCTCCCACTAGTAGAGTTTTGCTATCTATGTCTTCCTGTAGTTCTTTCAGCTTCTCCTCTAAGAATTTGGGTGCTGTCCCACTGGGAGCATATATATTCCTTATTGAAATAACTTTATTGTCTATACTACCTTTTAGGAGGATAAAGTTTCCTTCCCTATATCTTTTAATGCTACCTATTTTTGCTGCTTCTTTGTCTAAGTTAAGGATTGCTACCCCTGCTTTTTTTACTTCAGCTGAAGCAAAATATATTTTGCTCCAGTCTTTTACCTTTACACTATATGTATCTCTCTGCTTCAAATGAGTTTCTTGTAAGCAGCATATTGTAGGATTCTGGTTTTTAATCTACTCTGCTATTCGCTTACATTTTAAGGGAAAGTTTATCCCATTCAAATTTGAAGTTATGATTACTAATTTTTTATAGCCCTCTGTTTGTATTTTCCCCCTTTCCCTCCTTTATCCATATTCTCCAGTATTTTGTTTCTGAATACCACCCCCTTCAAGTGTGTTTGCCCTCCTATATCACCCCCTCCCCTTTCTTTCCCCTTTCCCTTTTTCCCTTTTCTCTTCCTTTCCTTTTGTTATTTCCCCCTTTTTTCCCCCACTCCTCTTCCCTTTCTCTGCCCCCCCGTCCCCTTTTTCCCCTTTTAATACTTGAAAGGTTAGATGTTTTATAAGTTAACTGAGTATGTGTAGGATGACTTTAAGCCAAGTCTGATGAAAAGAAGATACAGGTGTTTGTCATCTGCTCCCTTCTTCCCCTCTATTACTATAGGTTTTTTGTACCTCTTAGTGTAATGAGATTTACCCCATTCAATCCCCTCCCTCCTCCAGTCTCTTTCCTGTCCCCCTTTTTAAAGAGGTTGTGTATTTTAGATCATTCTATCTGAGTCACAGAAAATTCTAAGTGTCTGTCACTTCTAGTTAAGTATATTCTATCCAACAGAGTTAAAATTCTTGAGAGTTATTAGTCTTTCTCCCAAGTGGGGTTAAAGTCAGTTACATCTCTTTAGATAGCAGTCTCATGGATAGATCATGAATATCCATCATTTCTGGCTAGGTATAGTCTCTCTGTTAGAGTTACAATTCTCAAGATTTATGAGAATCTTTTACCCCATGCTGGGATATAGTCAGTTTCTACTTACTGGATAGCAGCTTTTTTTCCTTTTGCCATGCCCCCCCCCCTTTTTTTTTTACCTTTTCATGTGTCTCTTGAACCTCCTGTTTGATGTTCAAATTTTTTATGTAGCTCTAGTCTTTTCATCATGAATTTTTGGAATTCTTCCATTTTGTTAAATGTCCATCTTTTTTCCCTGGAAGAGAAGGCTCAGCTTTGCAGGAAAGTAGATTCTTGGCTGCATTTCAAGCTCCCTTGCTCTTCAAAATATCTCGTTCTAGGCCCTTGGATCCCTTAATGTTGATGTAGCCAGGTCCTGTGTGATCCTTACTGTGGCTCCTTGATATTTAAATTGTTTCTTTCTGGCTGCTTGCAGGATTTTCTCTTTTTATCTGATAGTTCTGGAATTTGCTAACATTCCTTGGTGTTTTCATTTTAGGATTTTTTTCTGGAGGGCACCGATGTATTCTTTAAATAACTACTTTGCCCTCCAATTCCATGATATCAGGGCAGTTTTCCATTACTAGATCCTGTAATATTAAGTCCAGGCTTTTTTTCTCTTCAATGTTTTCAGGAAGTCCTATAATTATCAGGTTCCCCTTCCTTGATCTATTCTCAAGGTCAGTTGTTTTGTTGATGAGGTATTTTATATTTTCTTCTATTTTTTCTAATTTTTGATTTTGTTTAAGTGACTCTTGCTGTCTCATAGAGTCATTAGTTTTTGCAGACTCCATTCTTTTTTGGGGGAGGAGTTTTCTTCATTAACCTTTTGCAACTCCTTTTCCAATTGGTCAATTCTACTTTTGAAAGAGCTTTCCATTTGACCAATTGAGGTTTTGAGAAAATTATTTTCCTTTTGCATTTGCCCAATTGAGGATCTGAGAGAATTATTCTGATTTTGTATTTGTTCAATTGATGATGTGAGAGATTTATTCTCAATATCTGATTGTCTCATTGAGGATTTGAGAGATTTATTCTCCTTTTCTATTTGTCCAGTTGAGAATGTGAGAGATTTATTCTCCTTTTGTATTTGTTCAGTTGTACTTTCTATGGATTTGTTTTCTTGTTGCAAGGTATTAATTGTCTCTCCCAGATTTTCCTGTTGATTTTTAAGCTCCTTCCTTATTTCTTCAAAGAAGTCTTTCTGTGCTAAAGACCAGATCATATTCTCCTCAGAGGTTCTAGGTCTTTCTGAGTTAGGGTCTCTTTCCCCTTCCAAGAATTTTTCTATGGATCCACCTTTCCACTGACCCTTCTTCATTTTGCTAAGACCTTGAGTTGGGGAGGGGCTGGTTCACAGGGCCTTGGGATCACTAGAGGCTTTACTCACTGAATGCAATTTCTCTGGCTGGCCAGTAGGAGGTGCTGGTTGCTTTCTCCCAAATGTCTGTGACCTTGATTGAGGCCTTCTCCCTTTGCCTGAAGGGAGGAGTTGGAGCTATTGAATCCTTTTGGCTTCAATCAATGGTGGGCTTTACTCTAGCCTGAGGTCATTCCTTGAGATTGTCAGCTGGGCTGATTCTTCTGCTCACACACCTGGGCCTGAGGCATAATTAGTCTGCAAATGTTTGTTCTGGGAAGAGGCCTCAGAAGCAATGGAGGTGCGGACTCTGTGTTCCTCAGACCAGAGGAGCCCAGGGATGGTGTCCTCAGCTCTCCTGCACTGGAACTCTCCCCCCAGTCCTGTCCACAAGCTCCTGAGGGACAGCACTAACACCAGTGCTTCTGCTCCCTAGTTGACTCAAGCTCCTGCTGTCTAGCCCCACCGTTGATCAAGGATGTCAGCTCTTGGGCCCTCAGACTCCTGGCTCCAATTCAACTGCTAATCTGGTTGATCTGGGGCTGATCCTCCCTCTGAGCCCAGACTCACCTGCCTGAATTGGTCCAGTGCAGCTGTGGGAGACAAATCCTGAGGTAGATTTTCTTTCTCCTGGCTTTTCTTTCTGGGTTTTGTGGGTCATATTTCTTTTAAGAGGTTTGTTTCATATGATAGATGGGGAAAGATCAGGAGACTTTAAAACTGTGCTTGTCTTCTCTCTGCCATCTTGGCCAGAAGTCCCTTGAATTAAGCTATTTTAGAAAATATTTTGGAATACTGTAAATAAAGTGTCAAATAAATATTTCTCTTTACCCAGATATTCCATTATTATATCTACTGCACACACAGGCCATTGGCAAGAACAAAGTCTTCCTATAAAATTAGCAGAAACACATAGATGCCTATTGACTGAGAAATGACTAAACATATTAGAGGGCATGTGTATGATGAATACAGAGAATCATAAATAGTTAAATATGAATTGATGAAGATTGTGAATTAAGAAGTGCCAGGAAAACAATATATACCACAATTATGTAAATGAAAAGAATAACCATAAACAATTCAATTCAATAATTATTTATAAAGCACCTATTCCTGAACTCAAGGAGCTTACAAATTTATGAGGGCAGGTAACATTAAAAAGAAACCTGAAGAGGTTTCTTTCATAAAAAAAAGAAACTTGCAAAATTAACAAAGGAAAAAGCATGATTCAAGAGAAGTATGGGGAAAGAGGTAGTCTTTTGCTGATATGATGAGAAGTACACAAAGATGGTAAATTTCACATATTTTCAGACTTTTCAAGTTATTGATAAGTTTTGCTATTTTTTATCTCTTTTCCTTTTATAAAAATGTTCATTATATATGATGATTCTGAGAGAAAGGAAGGGAAAGTATATTGGGAAACTTTTTGCAATAAAAAACAAGAGATATTATTGACATATTATTTAATATTTTCTTTTAAATCAAGTATCTTGTCAATCAAGACAGGATGCTTCCCTGAAGTGTGTGAGCATTGGCAGTAGAGAAAAGAGGCAAGTATGGACTAAGAATCAAGTCCTTGAGAAGAAGTAGCTACTTTTTTTTGGGGGGGGTAAGGTTTTAACTGTCTACATCAATCCCCATTATTTCAGGAGGGCTATTCACTCAGTAGGATATTCCTTTTATCTGTCATCTAGCTATTAATAGAATAAGAATGATAGATTTCGGAGATGTGACCTTTCTGAATTATGAAGAAAACCTGTCCCTGCTATGGTGATTTCAGATACATAGAGGAACAATTTCCCAAATTCTAAATGAGTGACATTACTAGTTGAGAAACTATAGAAGGAGAGCAAGTTATGAATAACACTAAAAAGAAGAGGATGCAGGGGTCCTAAATCCCAAAAGTGTCTTGCTCAGAATGCATTAAGTATTGAAGGTTGCATTCTACTTCAATCTAATACAACAAACATTTATTAAGTGCCCACTATGTTCCAGGAACAGTGCTAAGTACTGGCAATTCAATTGTTAAAAGAAAGACAGTCCCTGCCCTTCAGGTACTTGTAAAGGTACCAGTCATGGAGCATCTTGCTTCTTTATTTGAAACAAGGCAGTGAGGCAAAAAACAAAGTTGGGTGAGATTCAAATGCAGATTATTCTACCCCCAAGTCCAGGACTATAACCACTTTGCTACATGAACTGCATATTATATAGACCACCCTGTCAAATAATCTAAATCTGTTTTGCATAGCTGCAAAAATTGCTTCATTTGAATCCAAAGAACTAGGGAGCCAGCTCCGTGCCCTACTATCTCTGTGAAATATAATAATTCTTATTTCTCTCTGAATCTCAGTTTCTTCATCTAAAACAATGAGATTGGAATTCATGGTGTCTAGGATCTCCTTTAGCTCTCAGTTGTTTTTAATAGGCAGTGTTTCCTAAGGTCAATAACCATGGAGAAGACATGCTGTGTGAAATACTCTAAAATGTTTAAAGGGACTATATATTCAAGATCTACTCTGATTTCTTTCCCCCAAAACCATGATTTCTGAAAGAATCCTTAATTAGAAAAAGGATAACCATAGATAATATTTCTGAAAATGTCAGAAAGGAATAAAGATAGTTTAGTAAGGACTTTAAACTGAGAAAAGTCTTTTTTTCTGATATTCTGGTCATCACACACACACACACACACACACAGACACACAAACACACACACACACACACACACACACACACACACACACACCCTTTCCAGATGTAACTTGCAGCCATATAACAAGGGTTATATTTTCAAAGAAACTACCCTTACATTAGCATAATATTAAATATTTTCAGTTGCTATTGCAAAACTGGTTTTTTATGGGCATGATAGTGACTTGCAGAGTACCAAAGCATATGTGCAAATTATGCACAGATTCATTTTAAAAATGAGCAAAAGGAAGGTGCCTTTGTTCTCCCAATTAATTGCTGATTTCTTCTGTGTGTCCTCATTTGCACTATGGAAATGATATCTAAATGAAGAGCAGTCTTCATTTCATATATATATTATATTTAAATTCCTGTCAAAGTTCTCTGCACTCTCACACTTAAAAAAACTGCAGTTATTAATTATAGTTCAGCAACTTATAGCTCAGAAATGTTCTCATTTGAGAGGGTTAAGAATAAAAAAAGAATTTCCTGACTGTGTTTCTTTATAGTGAAGTAGAGTTACCCTCTGTATTATTTCAGTTTCTCAAAAACATCTTATGAAAACATATGAGTTAATTGGGATTTATATAGATAGACTTGGCACAATTTTATTTTTACTTGTACTGTGAGATGATTTGTTTCACATGCTGTCTTCTAGAGGAAATGTCAATTATCTAAATTAAGTAAAAATAAAATTGTATTCTTTTATTTTTAATATGCTATATATTAAAAAGAATTATTATCCAATTGAAATGGGTTATACAACAGATTGCAATCAAACCCTCTCTCAGTGAGAGAATACAGTTTAAGGAGATGAAATTTTATAGGAATCGATGTAAATATTCATTCTTAAGGAAAAAGTTTTGCATAATTATATATATATTTATATATGGGAAGCATATGTAGACATCTGTAGCTTGTGTGTGGAACAAAAGGTGTTTTAATGCATTGCAAACTCAGTCAATTTGATGTGAACTCTGCCCTGGTTTGTCTTATGTTGTTTACTTCTAATAATCCCATTTTATTAATAGTATTACCAAACTGAAATATGTCTATATATATTTATATGTGGCTAAGTAGCATAAATTTATTAAAGCAAAGAACTGGGTAAGATTCACCTCCACAATAGAGGACTTTAAAAGGATATAATTCCCATACAGGGAATCATGAGAATGAAAAAAAAAACATGGAAAAAATAAAAATCATTGTTTCAAGATTATAAAGAACAAGGCTCAAAAATAGATTTTAAAAGAACATGCCTCAAAGGAAGAGAAATGAAAAGTCATTGCCACCCTAGCTCTCTGTAAAAATGGGAAGACAATAGATATTTAACATAACATGAATATTCATTTCAAAAATATTATTCATTTACACTGACTTTTTTCTTTTTAATTTCCTCAACATTCATTACTACTATTACCACTAACAACAACTACAACTACTACTACTACTGCTACTGCTACTACTGCTTCTACTACTACTCAAATATTATTATTATTACAATTGAAATACTTTTATATGGGATAGTTACCTGGAAGGGGAAAGAAGAAAATGCTGGGGAAATTATGATAATATAAAAACTTCAAGTGACTTCAATATGGAGTGTACAAAGCCAATATGAGAGAAAAATCAGGAACTTGTTTAACATTTCTAAATTGCTATCCAAACAAATTTAGTAACATGAATTCAGGGGTGGCAACACTCAAAAAGACGGGTTAAAGCAATTTTCAAGCCCAAATAATTTAGAAAGTTGACAGGAAAGGTCTGTCCTGGTAGTGGAACTCAGTTTAGGGTAGAGGTCACCCTAGCAAACCAGCAGAAGGCCTAAGAGTAGGTGAATCATCAGCAGTACCACAAATAAGAAGGAGGTCTAACAACTGGTCAGAAGGTGGTTAAAGGCGGGGTCCCTTTGTCAGCACCTGGTGTAGGACTCTTTTGTTCCACACAAAACCAATCTCAGTTAGAGTCCTGGTTCACAGTCCTATGACAAGGCAGAGCACTAGTATACCAGAGCTAATATATAAGGAGGAGAACAAGAATCCTGATCATAGTTTCATAATGGTAAAGTGTGTTTGTCATAACTTACACACTTGAAAGAACTGTCACTTGTAGACTCACAGAACTATATTTGAAAACTGTACAAATGATAGCGTGGGATATTTCCCCTTTCCATCTGGGAGCAGAGTTTAACTTTAACATAAAATTAAAAGTCAAAAAATAAGCTAGAAGAACAAACAACCACAACAATAATTTGACCTTAGAAAGTTAGTATGGTGACAGGGGAAAAAATAAACACAAACTCAGAAGAAGAAGTAAAAACAGCCATATCTAAAGCTTCAAAGAAAAAAATGAATTAGTTTCAGATACAATATCAAAACAACAACAACAAAAACAAAAACACCAAAAGAGAATTAAAAAAAAATAAAGCAAAGAAAATGTAAAATACCTCATTGGAAAAACCAAAGACCTAGAAAATAGGTCTAAGATTGGACTACCTGAAAGCTATGATAAAAACAAAAGCCCAGACATCATCTTCAAAAAATGATCAAGGAAAATTCCCTGATATCTTAGAATCAGATGGCAAAATAGAAAATCCAAACAATCCACTGATCTCCTTCTGTGATCCCCAAATGAAAATAGCAAAACTCACAGTTCAAGGAGAAAATATTTTAAGCATTCAGAAGTAAAGAATTCAAATATTGTGGAACTATAGTCAGAATATAGCAATTTATGCATTAAAGGACCAGAGGGTTTAGAATAAGATATTCTGGAGGTACATTGCTGAGTAAACCAACCAGAAAAACTGAGTATAATAATTCAGAGGGAAAATGGATAGTCAGTGAACTAGAGGACTTTCAAACATTATTTTTAAAATTTTAATTTTAATTATATTTTATTTTCCCTAGTTACATGAAAAAGCAGGTTTTAAAACCTTGAGTTCTGAATTCTTTCCCTTCCACTAACTCCAATCTCCCTCACTGAGAAAGCGAGTTTTTGATATGGGTTCAAAAACTATAGGCATGCACAACATTCCCACAATAATCATTAACATTAACAATAATCATAAACATTAACAATAATGTTAAAGAAAACATAACTCCTCCCAAGATAAGTCTCCAGAAAAATGCAGTGAAAAATAAGTATGCATCAATTTGTATTCAGACACCATCAGCTCTGTCTTTGGTATGGATAGTATTTTTTACTATAATTTTTTCAGAAAAGTAAGTCCTTCACAGCTGATCATCCTCAAACATTGATGTTACATTGTAAACAGTGCATTGGATCTGCTCATGTAACTTGTATACTGAGAGCATCCTGTTCATCATTTCCCACGACAGAATTGCATTTCATCATAATCATAGTCCACAACTGATTCAGATATTTCAACCATTGGGCATGCCCTCAATTGCTAGTTCCTTGCCACCAGAAAAGAGCTTCTGTACATATTCTCACACATTTTAAGTTCTTTTCCTTCCTGTTTTTCATCTCTTCTGGTATATATCTAGTAGAGGTACTGATAGGTCAAGGTCTAGGTGTGGTTTTATAGTCCTTTAGATATAATTTCAAGTTTTTCTACAGAATTATATCACTTCACAACTCCTCCAACAACATTAATCTCATTTTCCCTCATCCCCTCCAACATTTGTGACTTCTTTCTGTTCTATTAGTGAATCCAATTGTTCCAAACCATATTTCTCCTATCAATAGCAAGTTAGGATATTTTAAAAAATGTTTTGAATAGCATTGATAAGCTCATCTGAAAATCAATCATACCCTTTGACCATTTAAATTTTATTTTTTTATATATTTGGCTCAGCTCTCTGAGAAATGAGGGCTTTATCAGAGAAATTTGCTTCAATATATTTTTCCAATAGTTATATTGCTAACTGTATTACCCTTCATCCTTGTCCCCTCACCCTCAGTTATTCTCTCTCTCCTTTCACCCTGCCTCTCCTCAAATGTGTTTTGCACCTGACTACCCCCTCCCACAATCATCCCTCCCTTCTACCACCTTCTCTCCTTTTTCCCATCCCTTTCCCCACCTAATTTCCTCCAGGTAAGAGGATTACTTATCCCACTGGATTGTGGGGATTCCATCTCTGAGCTAATTTCAATGAGAGTAAGGTTCATTCACTTCCCCTCACCTCCCACCTTGTCCACTGAAAAAGCTTTTTCTTGCTTCTTATAGGTGAAATAATTTACCCCATTCTACCTCCCCCTGTCCATTTCCCCCCCCCCCAGTCTATTCCTCTCTCTCACCCATTCACTTTATCTTTTTAGCATATCATGCCTTCAAATTCAACTTCCACCTATGTCTTGTCTATTTATACTCCTAACTGCTTTAATAAATGAGAAAGTTTATATGAGTTATCAGCATCATCTTCCCATGCAGGAATATGAGCAGTTCAACCTATTAAGTCCCTTATGATTTGCCTTTCCTCTTTACCTTTTTTATACTTCATTTAAGTATTTCATGTGAAAGTCAAATTTTCTCTTCCTCTCTGGTCATTTCAACAGGAAAGTTAGCAAGTTCCCCATTTCATTAAATATCCATCTTTTTCCATGAAAAATTATGTTCAGTTTTGCTAGATAATGCAAGTTCCTTTGTCTGATGCAAGTTCCTTTGTCTTCTGGAATATCATATTTCAAGTCCAATAATCCTTTAACGCATAAGCTGCTAAATCTTGTTATCCAAACTGTGGCTCCATGATATTTGAATTGTTTCTTTCTGGCTGCTTGCAGTATTTTCTCCTTGACCTGGTAGTTCTAAAGTTCTGTCAGTTTTCATTTTAAGATCTCTCTTAAGAAGTGATTGGTAGATTCTTTAAATTGTTATTTTTTATAAATAAATATTATATTTGTTCTCTAATTATATACAATAATAGTTTCTACCTATCATTTTTGTAATATTTTGAACTTTACTATTTCCCCCCACCCTCCCTTCCTTCCCACCCTCCCCACAGAAGACAGTCTGATAATCTTTATATTGTTTCCATGCTATACATTGATCACAATCATATCCTTGAGAAAAAATAAAATATTAGAGATAGCAAAATTATGTGGTACAGAAGACAAATTTTTAAAATTGAAGGTAACAGATTTTGGTCTTTGTTTAAACTCCACAGTTCTTTCTCTGGATACAAATGGTATTCTCCATCACAGATACCCTAAAATTGTCCTTGATTGTTGCACTGATGAAATGAGTAAGTCTATGAACATTGTTCATCATTCCCCATGTTGCTGTTAGGGTATACAGTATTCATTCTTCTGGTTCTGCTCATCTTGCTCAGCAGTAGTTCATGCACATCCTTCCAGGCTTCTCTGAATTCCCATCCCTCCTGGTTTCTAATAAAACAATAGTGTTCCATAACATACATATACCACAATTGATTGACATTCACTCAATTTCCAATTCTTTGCTATTACAAACAGAGCTGCTATTAATATTTTTGTTCAAATGATGTTTTATTCTTTTTCATGATCTTTTCAGGGTATAGACCCAGTAGAGGTTCAATTGCTATTTTTACCTCTGCTTCTATAATATCAGGACAGTTCTGTTTGATAATTTCTTGAAAAATGGAGTCTAGGCTCTTTCTTCTTTGAGCCTGACTTTCAGGTAGTCCAAAAATTTTTAAGTAAACTCTCTCCTGGAATGGGAATTCAGGTAAACCTGGAGGGATGTGCATGAACTGATGCTTAGTCAGATAAGCAGAACCAGAAAAACACTGTACAACCATAGCAGCCACATGGAAGCAATGATCAACCTTGATGGACTCATTCATTCCATAGGTGCAACAATCAGGGACAATTTGGGGCTGTCTGCGATGGAGAATACCATCTGTATTCAAAGAAAAACTGTGGAGTTTAAACAAAGACAAAGGACCATTACCTTTAATTTAGGGAAAAAAAACTGATATCTTCTTGTCTGATCTTGCTATCTCTTACACTTTATGTTTCTTCCTTAAGGATATGATTTCTCTCTCATCACATTCAATTTGGATCAATGTATACCATGGAAGCAATGTAAAGACTAGCCAATTGCCTTCTCTGGGTGGTGGGGGGAGGGAACTAAGATTAGGGGAAAAATTGTAAAACTAAAAATAAATAAAATCTTTAAGTACCAAAAAAAGTAATCTCTCTCCTGGATTTGTTTTCCTAGGTCAATTGTTTTTCCAATGAGATATTTCTCATTTTCTTCTAGTTTTTTATACTTTTGTCTTTACTGCATTTTATATCTTAAGGTGTTATTTTCTTCACTGAATCTTTGTTTCTCCTTTTTCCATTAGGTCAATTCTGTTTTTTTAAGGCATTTTTCTCATTGACATTTTGGACTTCTTTCCAGATTTGGCCCAATCTGTTTTTTAAGCTGTTATTTTCTTCAATATTTCAATATTTTTCCTTCAATACCAACTCAGTGTTCTGATTTTTCTGCATCACTCTTATTTCTCTTCCCAATTTTTCCTCTACCTCCCTTACATGATGTTCAAAATCCTTTTTGAGGTCTTCCACGGTTTCAGACCAATTCGTATTTTTCTTGGAGGTTATTGGTATAGAAGCTTTGACTTTGTTATCATCTTCTGAGTGTGTTTTGGTCTTCCATATGACCTTAGTAACTGTCTAAAATTGATCTTTTTCCTTCTGTTATTTACACATTTCCCCAGCCTCTGACTTAATTTTGACTCTTATTGAGGTAGTAGTACTCTGCTTCTAGGGAGGAAGATGTATTGTCCCAAGATTTTGAAGGTTTTTTTGTAACTGTTGTCAGAAAGTTTTCAAGTCTTCCTAGATTGTATGAAAGGTTATTACTGCTCTTGTAGCCTGTGCTCTGGTCTGTAGGTGACCACAAGCACTGTCTTCTGATCTGGAACCATGAGGAAGGTCCATGCCCAGCTCAGGCAGTAAACTCTATTGTGCTAATGTTCCTCTTCTTCCCGGGACTGTGATCCAGATCTGAGTAAAGGTAAGGCAACAGAATCCTGCTTCAGTAATAGCAAAAAACTCCTCCTGACCCCCTTACAGTTTGTGAGCTGAAAGCTCCAGTACCAGTGGCTGCTCCTGCTTCAGTTATTTCAGAGTCCAGTCCTGGTCTCTTGGGGCCAGGTCTGTGCTGTTGAGACTTGTGCTGGATTTTGCTCCAATCTCACACTGGTGTGGCAGAGTTTTCCTGCTGACATTCCAATGTGTCCCTGGCAATCTCTGGACTGAGAGGTCTAGAAATTGCCACTGCCCTTGACCCAGATGTCCTGTTGTCTCTTCTTGGATTGTTGGTACATATTCACTCTGGCACAGCCTGGGCTGCTCTGCACTACCTCCTCACCCCAGGCAGCAGACCCTTTACCCTGGTTTTTATCTTGTTCTTTACCCTAGCTGTCTTGGGTGGGGAAATGATTTCACTCAGTTTTTTTTTTGTTGGGGGGAGGGCTTCTGTCATTCTAGAATTTTGTTAACATCATTATTTAAAGATATTTGGAGTGGTTTGGGGGACACCTTGAATGAGTCATTGTCATTTCTCTATCATTTTGGCTCTACCACTTTTTTAAGTATTCTTGATGAAAACTTGAGCTGAACAGAAAATTTAGCTTTCCAATATAAGAATGAAGAGAAGCATAAAAATGGTAAATAGGAAAGGGTAATAAAAAGGGACTTAAGAAGGTTAAAATTTTTATATTTCTACATGGGAATATGTTAACTCTTAACTTTCTCATTATTAGGGCAGTACTGGTATGAGTTGAATAGGAAAAAATAATATCTTAAAATATAAAATTAAGGAGTGTGAGAGAAATGTACTAAGAGAAAGGGAAAGGGAGAGATAGAAAGAGATAAACTATCTTGGGTTAAAAAGAAGCCAAAAAAAGCTTTTACATTGAAGGGAAAGAGGTGAAAGTTAATGAGGAGTCTGTGAACCTTACTCTCATCCTAATTGGTTCAAAGAGGGAATAACATACAGACTCAATCTAATATAGAAACCTACCTTACACTACAGGAAAGTAAGAGGGGAAGGAAAAAAGAGAAAAGAGAAAGAGGCCATTGAATGGAGGGTAGATTGGGGGAGGGAAGAGTCAGAAGTAAAGCATATTTGAGAAGAGACAAAATTAGATGAGAAGAATAATCGACTATATGAGGGAAATAGGATGGAGGAAAATATAATTAGCAATAATAACTGTGAAAAAACATTTAGAGTAAGTATCTCATAAAGGTCTTATTTCTTCAGTGTATGGAGAACTCAGTCTAATTTAAAAATAGAAGAACCATGCTTCAGCTGATAAATGATCAAAAGTTATGAACTGTTCTCATATGAAGCTATCATAGCTATCTCTATTCATATGAAAAATTTTGTAACTCTTTGATTTGAGAAACGTAAATTAAAATAATTCTGACGTACAATAACATAACTATTAGATTCACCAATAGAACAGAAAAGGAAAATGAGAAATGTTGGATATGATGTGGGTAAAAAACCAGACAATAATGCACCGTTGGTGAAGATGTGGATTGATTCAACCAGTAATTTGGAACTATGCCCAAAAGGTAATAAATCTATGAATAACAGCAGAACAAAAAACTCCTTCCATTTGACCTAGCAATGCCATTACTAAGTTTGTGTTCCCCTCAAAAGATAAAAAAAACAAAAAAGGAAAATGACATCTGTGTACAAAAATATTTATCACAGCTCTTTTCTATTGGCAAAGAATTGGAGAATGAGGCAATGTTCATCAACTGGGAATGCTAAACAAATTATGGCATATGATTATGATGGAATACGATTCTGCTGGAAGAAATGATAAGTAGGATGCTCCCAGAAAAACCTGGAAAGACTTACATTAAGTGACGCAAAATGAAATATGCTATGTATAAAACAATAAAAATATTGTAAGATGATAGGCTGTGAATGATTTAGCTATTCTCACCAATGCAATGATCCAA
The DNA here is from genome assembly GCF_037893015.1 of Macrotis lagotis. Lineage (NCBI taxonomy): Eukaryota > Metazoa > Chordata > Mammalia > Peramelemorphia > Peramelidae > Macrotis > Macrotis lagotis. The sequence goes on from NC_133665.1 coordinate 76,823,163, forward strand.
GACAATGTTGAAGATCTTATGATGAAAAATAATATCCAACCCTAGAGAAAGAAATGAAGATGTCAGAAACAAACATTTTAAACTTTATTTTTCTTAAGTTTTTTTTTGGAGAGGGGACATGGTGACTCTTTTCTTCCATAATGTGACTATTAGGGAAATGTTTTGCATGACTATATATATATATATATATATACATATATATATATATTATATATTATATATTATATATATGTATATATATGCTGTTTTTAATTCCTTGACTGCTCAATGGAGATGGGGTGTGGAGAGGAAGGAAGGGAAGATAATTTCTACTCTAAGTTTTAAAAATGAATGTTAAAATTTTTTTCCTTGTATCTGGGGAAAAATAAAATACTAAATGAATTAAAGGATCAACAGACAAGGAACATGATATTTTAGAAGGCAAAGAAATTAGAATTACAACTAAGAATCATCTATTCAGTAAAAGTGAATATAATTCTTCAGGGGAAAAAGTATATATTCAGTTAAACAAAGGCCTTTCTAGCAAACCCAATGAAAGACCAGGGCTGAATAAAAAATTGCCTTTCAAATGCAAGACTCAAGTGAAACATAAAAGAGGAAAGAGGAAAGAGGAAAGAGAAATCATAATGGATTCAGTAAGGACAAACTACTTACATTCCTACATGAAAATGATACTTGTAACTTTTAAAAACTTTATTAGACAAGTTAGAAAGATTATGCATAGAGAGAGGGAATGGGTATGAGTTGAATATAATGAAATGATAAATAAAAAGTAAAATTAATGGGTGAGAAAGAGGAATATACTTGGAGAAGAGGGAGAAAGATGTAGAATAAAGAAAAATATCTAACACAAAGGAAATTTGAAAGAGATTTTAGAGAAGATGGAAGATACTGGAAGAAAGCTCTTGAATCTTACTCTCATTGTATATTGTTCAAAGAGGATATAACATATATACTCGTTTAAGTATAGAAACGTATCATGACCTATGGAAAATTAGAGGGTGGGGGATAAGAGAGGGTTTAGAGGATTTGATAGAAGAAAAAAGTTTATTTGAAGAGACATTAGTTAGAAGCAAAACTATTCTGAGACAAAATGAAAGGAAATAGTAGGATATATGGAGAAAAATAGGATGGAGGGAAATAAAGAGTAATCATAACTTAAAAATATAGCAAATTTCTCCAATAAAGGCTTTATTTCCAAAATATATAGAAAACTGAGTCATCCTTATATTCATACAAGTTATCCCACAATTGATAAAAGTTAAAAGGATATGAACAAGCACTTTTCAGAAAAAAAGAAATAAAAGCTATTACTAATCAAATAGCAAAAAGCTCTAAATCACTATTGATTAGAGAAGTGCATAATAAAACAACTGAAATTTCACCACAGAACAATCAGAATGGGTAATGTGATGAAAAAGGAAAATTACAAATATTTTAGGGACAAATATATGGAAAGTGAGACAATAATGCACAGTTGGTAGATTCAACCATTCTGTAACTACTTTTGTGCATTTATCCACTGTTTCCTACTTTTAGTTAAAACCAGACATTAAAAGTTTTTAACCTCTTGCTGAAATAGGATGAAATTACTTATTTCTCATCTCCTCATTCCAACTAATATGTTCGTAGTTCCTTATTTCTTATGAAATAATTTAGAAAATGTTCTTACTTTCCTGCCAAAATAGACAAAAAGGCAACCTCCCAGTAATAACATACTAACTTTTTGTCCCAATAAGAATTAGGAGATGCTTGGGAATAATCAAATGGAGTTCTAGAGGGCATAACGGAGGATGATAAAGATGAATGAAAATGAGAGAACAGAGACTGGGAATTGTTAGGAGGAAAGAGATATGGTTCTTTATCAGATAACTGTTTTTCTATTGTCTTATTCTGAAATATTTAATATTAATATAATATCATTATCATATCATATGATCATATAATCATATCATAATTATATATTATATAGGGTAAAGCCTTGAAAGGTATGGCATTTATTCATTACAAAAACTTACATGCAAGATTTCTTCTTTAAAATGATCAAAATTTCATAGTTAATATCTAGAGCTAGTATTGTCAGCAATGTAGAAATCCTGAAATGTTTTCCAGTTAATGTAGAGATTAAACAGTATGTGTATTCTTTCAGGAATTATTTAGCATAGATCTTGTATAGGGTATTACTACATGTATCATAATTCTATTATTAAGTAGATGAGGAAAATATTAAAGGTATAGATGTTAATGATGAGAACATATAATTTTAAAAATTTTTGTCATTCCCTAATTGTAATTGGTATGGTTATTTATTAAGAAAAGAATGAACCAGTAAAAAAACAGGTGTTTGAAATATCAATAAAATAGGACTGTACAAAGTAAATCCATAGAATCAATAACATCTATGTAATATTCATAGAAGAAACAGGAGGAAATTTAGAGAAATTCCATGCAAAAAACAACCATAATTGGAAACAAACGAGTATTTCATCTTCAAGAAACACAAAATTTGCCTACATACATCTACAAAATACTCAATACTCAATATAGAAATAGAGACATTGGAGACATTTTCATTGCTGAGTTGAACCAATATAACTGGATTGAACCAATAAAATAAAAATAATGGCATCATTTAAATTAATTTGTGTTACCATAACCAAACTATAAAGGGATCTCACATCTATAATCTTAAAGAAAATTATTATTATTATCATAATCAATGCTAATAACAATAATAGCTTATTCCCAGGTTGATCACAAACTATATTATGAATCATAAATTATACAATTATTTGATACTTTAAAATACTAAAGAAAGAAAAAAGAAATGTAGATTAGCAGAACGGACTAAATCAGGAACACCAAAATACAGTTTTGATTTTTTTAAATGCTTGTTTGATAAGCTTGGTAGTAGAAATTACATTGAAACAGTATGCTTATTCAACAAGAAGTATTAGGACCAGTGAAATTCAGTTTGGCAGAAATAAGATTATACCAAGACATCATAACCTATGCCAGTTTGAATGAAATTATGTTCATTGTCTATATGTAGAAGGCAATAAAATATTTTTAAATACTAGAAATCAGAATATTGTGAAATATTTTGCACATTTATATGATGCAACCTGGACATCAAGTAACTAATTTTTTGAACCTAAGCAGTAGAACCTTCTTTTGTCTGGGTGAATTTTAAAGACTCCTTAGAAATCTCTACCCCTACAAAGACTTTCTTAACATAAGCAAAAGAAATATTATTGTGTTCATGGGGAACATTTTGATCATTATATCAGAATTATGGAATATTTATTCAAAATTTAATAGTAATAGGAAGAGCTGTAAGTTATGAGGATTTTTACAGATTCTGAAAACTGTGAGATACTTTGAGTGTCATCCTGTTTATTCTTCTCTTGAACAAGAATCATTCCCTTCTTAAAAAATAATCTCCATCCTATAAAGTGGTCAGAAGCTTCTACTTAAATCACTCCAATGTGACTGGTAAACATACTACAGTTTGAAGAAAGAATTTATTCTTTCCAAAGTTCTGATGGGGGAAAAAAATAATGCTTTCTAACTGAGTAAATACTGGGCAATGTAGTGTAAATGAGGGGTAAACTGCAGAGTCATAATTGTTAGTGTTGTTATGTCATTTCAGTTGTGTCTGACTCTTTGTGACTACTTTTTTTTAGAGAGGGGATTTCTTGACAAAGATATTGGAGTAGTTTGTTATTTCCTTCCACAGTTCATTTTTACAGATGAATAATTAAGGCAAATGAAAGTGAATTGTTCAGGATCATACAGTTGATAAGTATCTGAGAATTGAATTGAGTTAAGTTTAATTCTCTCCTCTGGATAATACTTGACTTCTGAATTGCCTATAAGTTGCAAACAGTTTACCATCTTTTATTTTTTACCATCTTTTATTGTAGAGTGCCTCACTACGAGATTCCTACAGCCTATAAATACAACTCTGACCCCTATATACTTTCTCTCTACTTTCCTATTTTCCATTCCTCTATTTCTCCCCAATTCCCATTGTTATAACATGGTAGAGAGAGTTTATCCTGGGTTTGTAATCAGAGTAAACTGTCTGTTAAGCATGTCATATGCTATGAATATCAATAGCAATTGTGTAGCTAGTAAGAAACTGAAAAACTTAAGAGGCAGGAGATAAATATGTATCTTGTGTCTTCAAGGAATTTAACAATAATAGTTCACCACTCTTGAGATTGAATACTTCACTATTAAAATGATGAGAGCTCAAACTAAAGAGCCTTAAATTTGCAGGATATTTTAACACAATTGAATTCATGGTACTTTAGAAGCCATCAAGGAGTTAGTGTATTTTCCTCATTTTCTGGTTGATTTTAAACAATAAATGGAAAATAGAATTATGAATATTTCCTGAAAAAAGAAAATCAAGAGTTCATTAAAAGATTTCTTCATTTGCTTACTTATGAAGATTATAGGCCTGAGAGATTTGCTCACTCTCTCTCTCTCTCTCTCTCTCTGCTCTCTCTCTGTCTCCACAGTGCTGTATGGATGCATAATACACTCACATATAAATGCATATGTAACATTATGTTAATTAATATGCTTTATATATATGTAACAAACCTTAAAATGCTATATAAATCCTATTTAAATTATTATTAAAATGTAGAAGTGAAATTATATAAAAAATGCTTTTACATAAATCTTTACATTGAATGAACCTATAGTTTAAAACTTATTGGACTAAGTTTCTCATTCACTTTGCTCATTAGAGAGCTTTCTGGGACTCTGAGGACTAGCAGTTATGTTAGCACTGGAGTTTTGCACAACATTTTTAGATGAAAGGGATACATCTGTCAATATGTTTTCACAGTTCTTTGATCTCTGTGTAGAAAATGCTCCAAAGTTAATAGGTCTGCCTGCAAATTTCTCTTTAGGGTGCTTCACAGATTGTTTTAAGAAAGTGAAAAGTGTGTCTGATTGGACAAGAAATTTCTTCACATTTTATGCATATATGTTCTCTGTGGAAATGTATCAAGTCATAAGATACATAGCTATTGAACCTTATTGAAGAGGAACTCTAGTTCTTCAGAGACATTTTCAGAGTTTCCATTTAATTCCTATCCAATTTAAAAAGGGTTATTAAGCATTGCTGCATTGTATGCCCATAAATAGAGATAAATGTTTTAAAATAATCCTAAACTTTGAGAGTTTGTAAAAACCAGACTTAAATATAATTTAAAATAATATTGTTATAACTAATACAATACATGTATACATACATATTTACAGATACACAAATATATATTTGTCTAATTCATGAATTTTAGACTTTGCTATGTGCTTTTTTTCCCTTTCACCTATCATAAATATTTCTATTATTTAGCTCATCACCATAACTGAAGGTTCTATTCTTTTATAATGTACCCAACCTATGGCACAGTATTCTGAACTTGTGTTGATATGATTGGTCACAATTGGCCACACAGTAATTTGTCTCAGAGATAGTGATGTCATCTTGATCTTCTTTGATAATGAAGTACAAGAAGCCACCAACCAATTTTGGGTGAAAAAAGGAACAATGAATGGAGCTCTTTATTTTTAGTCCCATAACTATTTATGTTGTCTTGTATTTCTTATTCCTGTGCTTTTGTTAGGAAAAAATTATGTAAGAAATATAAATATAAAAAATTACAGAATATTTTCACTTGAAAAAGTGATAAAATCATTTAGTCATTTTTTAATGAGAGGAAGATGAGGATCTAAAAAAGGATATTATCTTCTAGGTTGCTATTGAGGCAAAACTCCATATTCAATACTACTCCTATAGTCTTGCATTTTGGGAGCTTCTTTCTGAAAATTAATGAATCATTGTTCTTCTTCATAGAGTCAACATATTCAAACTCAAGTTTTAAAATACATTGTAAATAATTTCAGATATCTGTTGGGAGAAGTAGGTATTGGAATGCATAACTTTCTTTTATTTCAGTGTATACAGTGTTTCAGTTGAAAATAATAGGATTTGTATTCCCATGTAAGCTATAACAGATATAAACATAATTAAATCTTTGCAAATACAAGTGCAACCTTGAGCACACAGATGGACTCATAGCCCAGGATTCTAGGAATAATAGGAAGTCAGAACTTCGAAATTAGTCATTTGGAACTTAGAGCTTAATTTTTGGTTTTATTTTTCCTTGCCTCCAAATATTATCAATAAGACAATCTTAAAGATCAAATAGCTAAAATAATGCATTTTATGAGAAATAAAATTAAAAATTTAAATGCAACTGAAGGACTGATATGACAATAGATGAACTATTGAGTTCTTCTAGCTACTTAAAAAGATTTCCTTCAGTGTCTCTTTGACCTTATAAGTGACAAAATCTAGATCAAGAGAATAATAGAATATCTTGGATTGGCATACACTAAGGCTTTTCTGCAAAGTCCTTATAATGTTCTATTCTTCTAATTAATACAATACATGTATACATATTTACAGTTATACAAATATATGTTTGTTGAAGTCATACATTTAAGGGGCAGCTAGGTAGCAGTGGATAGAGCACCAGCCCTTGAGTCAGGGAGTCAGGAGTACCTGAGTTCAAATCCAGCCTCAGACACTTAATTACCTAGCTGTGTGGCCTTGGGCAAGTTACCTAACCCCATTTGCCTTGCAAAAACCTAAAAAAACCTCCAAAACAAAGAAAAACCTAATTCATGCATTTTAGACTTAGCTATGTGCTTCCTTTATGGTATTTTTTTTTCCTTTCACCTATCAACAATACTTCTATTATTTAGCTGCCTGCAAATTTCTCTTTAGGGTGCTTCACAGATTGTTTTAAGAAAGTGAAAGCAAGTACAAAGTGACCAATTACAATATTGGTCAAAAGAAATTGCCACTTAATGCATCATCCATTTGATTTCACACAAGGTTCTTTTTCAAGGATCTCCACACAAGTCCAAAGTAACAAAGAGAAAAAAGGTGAGACATATGAGTATTACATGACTTTGCATGAAATTAATTAGTATAAGTGAATCTTGTTTTTGCATTTTAAAGATTTTCTTTATTTTGAGTCTTACAATTTCCCCCAATCTTGCTTCCATCTCCCCATCCCACACAGAAGGCAATTTGCCAGTATTTATATTGTTTCCATGGTATACATTGATCCAAATTGAGTGTGATCAGAGAGAAATCATATCCTTAAGGAAGAAACATGAAGTATAAGAGATAGCAAAATTACAGAATAATATAACTTGTTTTGCCCTAAATTAAAGGTAATAATCTTCGGTCTTGGTCAAACTCCACAATTCATTCTCTGGATACAGATAGTATTCTCCATCACAAATAGCCCCAAATTGTCCCTGATTGTTGCACTAATGGAATGAGCAAGTCCATCAAGGTTGATCATCACCACCATGTTGCTGATAGGGTGTACAATGTTTTCTGGTTCTGCTCATCTCACTCAGCATCACGCAAATCCTTCTAGGTTTCTCTGAATTCCCATCCCTCCTGGTTTCTCATAGAACAATAGTGTTCCATGACATACATATACCACAGTTGGCTAAGCCATTCCCCAACTGAAAGACATTTACTTGATTTCCAATTCTTGCCACCACAAGCAGGGCTGCTATGAATATTTTTGTACAAGTGATGTTTTACTTTTTTCATAATCTCTTCAGGGTATAGACCCAGTAGTGGTATTGCTGGATCAAAGGTTATGCACATTTTTGTTACCCTTGGATTGCTCTCCAGAAAGGTTGGATGAGTTCACAGCTCCACAAACAATGCATTACTGGCCCAGATTTCCCACATCCACTTCCAACTTTGAGCACTGCCCTTTCTGGTCATATTGACCAGTCTGAGAGGTGTGAGGTGGTAATGATTAAGAATGATTTATCATATAACTATGGATCACTTTGATGTCCTCATCTGTATATTGCCTTTGCATATCCTTTGAGCATTTCTCAATTGGGGAATGGCTTATTTTTTTTTAATTTGACTCATTGCTCTGTATATTTTAGAAATGAATACTTTGTCAGAATTGTAAAGATTTTTCCCAGTTTACTACATTTCTTTTGATCTTAATTACAGTGGTTTTGTCTGTGCGAATGCTTTTCAATATAATGTAAGCAAAATCATCTAGTTTGCTTTTAGTGATGTTCTCCATCTCTTCCTTGTTCATAAATTGTTTCCCTTTCCATAGATCTGACAGGTAAACTACTCCTTGAACTTCTAGTTTGCTTATAGTATTGCTTTTTATGTCTAAATTCTGTATCCATATGGATCTTATCTTGATATAGGGTGTGAGGTGTTGGTCTAATCCAAGTTTCTCCAATACTAACTTGCAATTTTCCCAACAGTTTTTAGCGGAGAGAGTTTTTATCCCAACAGTTGGACTCTTTGGGTTTATCAAACAGCAGATTATTATAATCATTTCCTGCTATTGCACCTAGTCTATCCCACTGGTCCACCACTCTATTTCTTAGTCAATACCAGATAGTTTTGATGACTCATGCTTTATAATATAATTTTAGATCTGGTAGGGCTAAGCCACCTTCTTTTACATGTTTTTTCATTGAATCCCTGGAAATTCTTGACTTTTTTATTTCTCCACATAAATTTACTTACAACTTTTTCTAACTCATTAAAGTAATTTTTTGGAATTTTGATTGACAAGGCATTAGCAGGTAGTTTAGTTTGGGTAGAATGGTAATTTTTATTATGTTTTCTCAACCTATCCATGAGCAGTTGAAGTTTGCCCAGTTATTTAAATCTGATTTTATTTGTATGCGAAGTGCTTTGTAATTCTTTTCAAAAAGGTTCTGAGTCTGGTTTGGCAAATAGACTTCCAGGTATTTTACATTGACAGGTTCCTTTGAATGGGATTTCTCTTTCTAGTTCTTCCTACTGTATCTTACTTGTCATATATAGAAAAATTGAGGATTTATGAGATTTTATTTTATATCCTGCAACTATGCCAAAGTTGCTAATTGTTTCCAGTAGTTTTTTAGATGATTTTTGGGATTCTCTAGGTATACCATCTGCAAAGATTGAGAGTTTTTCTCTTCCTTCCCAATTCTAATTCCTTCAATTTCTTTTTTTCTTCTCTTATTGCTGAAGCTAACATTTCTAATACAATATTACTAGTACTGGTGATAACACCATCCTTTTTTCACCCCTGATCTTATTGGGAATGTCTCTAGCCTATCCCCATTGAATAATGCCTGTTGATGGTTTCAGATAGGTACTGTTTATTTTTCTAAGTAACAGTCCATTTATTACTACACTCTCTAGTGTTTTTATTAGGAATGGGTGCTGTACTTTGTCAAAAACTGTTTCAGCAACTATTGATATAATCATATGATTTCTGATAAGTTTGTTATTGATATAATTAATTATATATACTAACAGTTTTCCTAAAATTGAACCAACCCTGCATTCTGGGGACAAATACTACTTGATCATAATGTATTATCCTAGTGATAACTTGTAATCATTTTGCTAAGATTTTTATTTAAGATTTTTGCAGCTATATTCATCAGGGAGATGGGTCTATAATTTTCTTTCTCTGTTTTATCTCTTCTTGTTTTAGGTAACAGCACCATATTGGTTTCATAGAAAGAGTTCGGCAGAATTTTGTCTTCCTCTATTTTCCCAAAGAATTTATATAGAATTAGAAACAATTGTTCCATAAATGTTTTGTAGAATTCACTTGTGAATCCATCAGGCCCTGGAGATTTTTTCTTAGGGAGTTCAATGATGGCTTGTTGAACTTCTTTTTCTGAGATAGGGTTGTTTAGGTATTTAATCTCCTCTTCATTTAACCTGGACAGCTTATATTTTTGTAAATATTCATCCATTTCACTCAGATTGTAAAATTTATTGGCCTAGAGTTGGGAAAAATAATTCTGAATTATTACTTTAATTTCCTCCTCATTGGAGGCAAATTCACTTTTTTCTTTATGATACTAGCAATTTGGCTTTCTTCTTTTTTAAATCAAATTAACCAAAGGTTTATCAATTTTATTGGTTTTTAGTGGTTTTTTTGCTTTTGCTTTTATTAATTTCTCCTTTAATTTTTAGAATTTCTAATTTGGTATTTAATTGGGGCTTTTTAATTTTTCCTTCTCTAATTTTTTAGTTGCATATTTAGTTCAATGAATTCCCTCTTTCTCTAATTTGTTCATGTAAGCAGGTAAAGATATAATATATGCTCTGACAGTCGCTTTGAGGGAATCCTATTCATTTGGTATGTTGATTCATTATTGTTGTTATCTAGGATGAAATAATTTTTTTCTAAATGTTGTTGTTTGTTCCACTCATTTTTTAAAATGAGGTGTTTTAGTTTCCAATTAGTTTCAGGTCTATATCTCCCTGGCCCAATATCACATATGATTTCTATTGCATTATGATCTGAAAAAGATGTATTCACTATTTCTGCCTTTCTGAAATTGATCATTAGGTTTTGATGTTCTAGTACATTGCCAATTTTGTGTAAGTGCCATGTACTGCATAAAAAAAGTTTATTCCTTTCTATCCCAATTCAATTTACTCCATAAATCTATTATATCCAGATTTTCTAACAATCTATTTACCTCCTTAACTTCTTTCTTGTTTATTTTATGATTAGATGTATCTAAACTGAGAGTGGGAGGTTGAGGTCTTCTACTAGTAGAGTTCTGCTGTCTATGTCTTCTTGCAGTTCTTTCAGCTTCTCCTATAAAAATTTGGATGCTATCCCATTGGATCCATACATATTCAATATTGAAATCTCTTTATGAGGATATAGTTTCCTTCCTTATCTCTTCTAACACTATCTATTTTTGCAGCTGCTTTGTCTGAAATAAGGATTGCTACCCCTGCTTTTTTTTACTTCAGCTGAAGCAAAATATATATTGCTCCAACCTTTTACCTTTATATGTATCTGTCTCCTTCAAATGAGTTTCTTGTAAGCATAATATTGCAGGATTCTGGTTTCTAATCCACTCTGCTATTCATTTATATTTTAAAGGAGAGTTTATCTCATTCACATTAAAAGTTATAATTATTAACTCTTTATTGCCCTCCATGCTTATTTTTCCTACTTTTTCCACATTATCCATATTCCCCGGTATTTTGTTTCTTAATACCACCATCTTCAGTGTGTTTGCCCTCCTATATCCACCCCTCCCCTTTCTTTCCCATTTCCTTTTTTCCATTTTCCCTTCCCTTCCTTCTGCTAGTTCCCCCTTTTCTCCCCCTCCTTGTCTCCACCCCCCCTCCCCTTTTCCCCTTTTAATACTTGAAAGGTAAAATGTTTCTTACATTAACTGAGTGTGTGTGTAAATTAACTTTAAGCCAAGTCTGATGAGAGGAAGATTCAGGTGTTTCTCATCTCTTCCCTTCTTCCCCTCTATTAAAATAAGTCTTTTGTCCATCTTTATGTGATGATATTTATCCCATTCAATCCCCTCCATCTTCCCGTCTCCTTCCTGTCCCCCTTTGTGTGGAGGTAGTGTTTTTAAATCATTCTATCTACGTCACAGACAATCGTGATTATCCATCACTTCTGGCTAAGTATATTCTCTCTAATAGAGGTACAATTCTCTAGAATTATTAGAGTCTTTCTCCCAAATAGGAATATAGCCAGTTTCTTCCCATTGGATAGCAATCTCATGGATAAGTCATGAGTGTCCATCACTTCTTTCTAAGTATATTCTCTCTGATTGAATTACATTTCTCAAGATTTATGAGAATTTTTTTCAAATTCTGGGATATAGCTAGTTTCATCTTATTGGATAGCAGTTTTTTTTTCTTTTTTACCTCCCCACTGTTTTTAACCTTTTCACGTGTCTCTTGAACCTCCTGTTTAATGTCCAAATTTTCTATTTTGCTCTGGTGTTTTCATCAGGGATTGTTGGAAGTCTCTCATTTCATTATATGACCATCTTTTCCCCTGGAAGAGAAGGCTCAGTTTTTCTGGATACTGGATTTTTGACTTCCATTGCTCTTCTGAATATCTCATTCCATGTCCTTCAATCCTTTAATGTTGATTCCTCCAGAATCCTTACTATGGCTCCTTGGTATTTAAATTGTTTCTTTCTGGCTGCTGGCAGGATTTTCTCTTTTATCTGATAACTCTGGAATTTAGTCACAACATTCCTTGGTGTTTTCATTTTAGGATCTCTTTCCAGAAGGGATCAATGTACTCTTTCAAAAACTGTTTTGCCCTCTGGTTCCATGATATCAGGTCAATTTTCCATCACTAAATCCTGTAATATTAAGTCCAGGGTTTTTTTCTCTTCAATGTTTTCATGAAGGCCTATAATTCTCAGGTTGTCCCTCCTCAATCTATTCTTGAGGTCAATGTTTTTGCTGATGAAGGATTGTACATTTTCTTCTTTTTTTTTGACTTTTTTGGTTCTGTTCAATAGACACTTGCTGTCTCATAAAGTCATCAGTTTCCACAGATTTCATTGTTTCTTTTAATTTTTTTGCAAGACAATGGGGTTAAGGCCCAAGGTTACAAAGCTAAGTAAATTATTAAGTGTTTGAGGCCAGATTTGAACTCAGGTCCTCCTGACTCCAAGGCTGGCACTCTATTCACTCTGCCCCCTAGCTACCCCATTTTTTTTTAAAGAGAAGAATTTTCTTCATTTACTTTTTGCAACTCCTTTTCCAATTGATCAGTTCTAATTTTGTAAGTTTTCCATTTGACCAATTGAGGTGTGAGAGAATTGTTTTCTTGTTTCAATATGTTTATTTTCTCTCCCAAATTTTCCAATTGATTTTTAAACTCCTTCCTTATTTCTTCAAGGGAGTTTTTCTGTGCTGGAGAGCAGGTCATATTCTCCTCAGAGGTTCTAAGTGTCTCTGTGTTAGTGTCTTCCTTCCAAGAATTTTTCTATGAACCCTTCTTTGTGCTGGTCTTTCTTCAAAATCCTAAAACCTTGTGTTGGGGAGGGGCTGGTTCATAGAGGTTTGTCATTGGGATCCCTATAGGCTTTATTCATTGAGTATAATATCTCTAGGTGGCCAGTAGGGGGTGTTGGTTGCTCTCTCTGTGACCTTGATTGAGGCCCTCTCCCTTGACCAGGAGGGAGTAATTGAAGCTGTTGAATCCTTTTATCTTTGATCAGTGGTGGGCTATACCCTGGGGTATATCACTGTCCCTATTTATAACTGAAGTAATTCTGCTGCTGGGGTTTAGCCTGGGGTAGAAGGTGAGCTGTAATTGTGCTTGTTCTGGGAAGAGGCTTCAGCTGACTTCCTGCTGACCAGATGAGCCCAGGGATCATGTCTGCAGCTCTCCCATATCGGAACTCTCCCTCCAGCCCTGCCAGAAAGCTCCAGAGGGTCAGTGCCACAAACAATGCTCCTCAGTTGGATGTGCCCATGCTGAGCAGGCTCTAGCCCAGAGCTGATAAAGACAGTCTGGTTCTCAGGCCTTCAGGCTCCCAGGCTCCTGCTCTGCTGCTAATCAGGCTAATCTGAGGCTAATCCAGGCTCCCAGGCTGGTCCTATTCTCCTCGCAGAGTCTACCCTTTGCACCAGGACTCACCCAAGATCTTGGAAGACAAACCCTGAGGTCAATGTATTTCTCCTGGCTTCTCTTTCTGGGTTTTGTAGATCAGCCTTCTGTTAAGAGGTTTTTTCATATTATATATGAGGGAAGATCAGGAGACCTTTAGTACTGTGCCTGTCTTCTCTCCGCCATCTTGGCAGGAAGTCAGTATGAGTGAATCTTAAAGGACATCATGCTAAACCAAAAGATTTGGGCCATTTCTATCCAATATAAGCTCTTTGATACTGAAGTTGTTTTATTTTTGTCCTTGCATTACTAGGTCCCAGCACAATGCATGTAACATAATAAATACATGTAACAATAAATTAAGGTACTGGAGTCATGGGAAGAATGAGAACCAAAACAAAATTCTGATTCTGAAAATCCAAATAATAACGACAAGAAAGGATGATGCAGTGAATTGAATGCAGAACTCAAAGAAAAGAGACTTAAGCTTCTACCTTGTTTAAGATACTTCTTGGCTATTTGACTATGGGCAATTGATTTCCCTTCTCTGTATTTCCTTTATGGGGGTATCTCCCCATCAAGAATAGTACTTACTGGGGCAGCTAGGTGGCGCAGTGGATAGAGCACCAGCCTGGAGTCAGGAGTACCTGAGTTCAAATGTGACCACAGACATTTAAGAATTACCTAGCTTTGTGGTCTTGGGTAAGCCACTTTACCCCCATTGCCTTGTATAACCTAAAAAAATAAATCAAAATCAAAAAAAGAATAGTACCTACCTAGCAGAATTGTTGTGTGGATCAAATTAGCTAATAAATGCAAAGTAGTTTGCAACTCTTAAAATAGCTTATAAGTAAGATTTATTATAATTAGATATTATTATTGTTATTATAAATGTACATTGATTAATTGTTGATTTCCAATGATTTGAGGTATTGTTTCTGGGATAGAAAAATCCCCAGGAAATGACTTGTACAGTCTACAGTAATTTGGTTTTTAACCTTTTTTGTGTCATGGACTCCTTTAGCAGATGGAGAAAGCCTACTAATGTCTTCTCAAAAATAAAGTTTAAAAATGAATAAAATCAATTGCATTGCAAAGGAAACAAATTATAGATAAATATAGCTATAATATTTTAAAATGCACAATCTTAGACTTTGAAAAATTTTTCTTCAGACCTCTTGGGTATCTATGGACCTAAGAATAGTAAAAACTGCTTTAAGACTTCTCTGCTCTTGAAAGGTAGAAGTTGGAGGATTAGAGGAAGCACTTGAAGATTCTCAGGAGAACCATCTAAACCAATTTAATTATTTCTTAGGAAAAATAATACACTCATGTGAATTCTCTCAGGAAGACCATGAGCTGAAGGATATTAAGATGTAGAACAGAATTGGGACCTTCAAGAGGTCTATTTTGTGGGACAGAGACTTTAGTTTACTCAATGGACATCCCTTGACAAACAAGAGTTGGTCCTATGTTGTCTAAAACTCTATTAGATGGCACTTTTTTGAAGAATTATAACTCCCCATAAATTAAGGTACTGGAGTCATGGGAAGAATGAGAACCAAAACAAAATTCTGATTCTGAAAATCCAAATAATACAACAAGAAAGATGCATAATCATTTTTCTCCTTTCTGACTCAATAGCTGAACTAAGGAGGCACTTTTGGGCCAACTTCAGGCCATTCCAGGGATAGAATTCAAAAGTGGAAAGGATGCTGGGCTTTGGAGGACAGGAAATGTACATTGTATTTCTAACTGATTTTTTTTTTCTTTTTGAATTAATCTAGATCTCTGACTTTGTGAGTGGGAAATGAAGAACTCCCATTCTCTCTTTTTTAAGGTTTTTGTAAGGCAAATAGGGTTAAGTAGCTTGCCCAAGGTCACACAGCTAGGTGTCTGAGGCCAGATTTGAACCCAGGTACTCCTGACTCCAGGGCCAGTACTCTATCCACTGTGCCACCTAGCCACTGCCCCAAAATGCCCACTCTCAATGCTCCCTGGCATCTCTGCTGCAACTTGTAATTTTCATTACCTTGGGAATTGAGACACAGCTCCTTGGCCTTGATACTCAGTAGCTATATAATTATGAAACTGTCCCTTTCCTCCTTGTGCCACAGTTTAGACTTATATAAAATGGAAGTGATAATTCACAACCTAGTCTATGAGTTTATTGTGAGAAAAATGTTTCATAAACATATGAGCAGTGACCTAAAAGACTACTCTGTCCTCATATTCCTAGATATTGCAGTCAAACATCAAATAGAAAATGATCTCATGAGCAGATATTTATAAATATATGATTTTATATAAACTGATTGTAAATATTTCTTTGTGTTTTTCATTTGCTAATTTCCTTTCTCTGACTTTAGCCATAAAGGCAGGGTTTGTAGTCATGTATAATCAAGTTCATATGCTACATCTGACACATTATTTTTGGCTAAGCACTGAATCTCTTTAAACCTCATATTTCTATCTGTAATTATAGCTAATATCTATAAACACTTATCATGTACCAGGCATTATAATAGTCCTTGACTATTTACAATGACTCAATGAATTAGATGGTAATATTTCCATTTTATAGGTGAGGAAATTGAGACAAACAGCTAAATGACTTGTCCAGGATCAGATAGATAATAAGTATTTAAAGTTAAATTTGAACTCTGGTCTTCCTGAATACTGCCACTCTCACATTTTTGTTATGACACTCAAATGACCATATTGTTATAAAACACTTTGCAAAATCTAGATATTACAGCTATAATTAAGAGGAAAACCGTTCTTGAAAATCACAGATACAGATGCTAACATCTTTAGTTATCTGCCCTAGTGACACCCTGTAGAATCTGGGGAAATTTCCTTAGCCTCTGGTGAACATGGCAGATATATCCTATGAAGCCCCTTGATTTTGTTGTTTCAAAATGATTCCTTGCTTCTCTCTGTTTCTAAATTGCTTCAGTTGCCATTACATCATTCCCATAAAAGGAGATTGCTTCCATCTGTTGCTCTGTGGATTATGACTTTCTAACAGAGCATTTAACTAAGAGCAGTAGCTCTTCTTGGCTAAGTAGTATCACCTCCTAAAAACTAGGGACCTGTTCAGCAATTCAGTTGTTAAATCCTCTGGCATTAAGTCTTTGCTAAAGCAATCTTTAATCTTGTTATATTTAAGAAGTGGTTTAATTATCCAATACCATTATATGCCAAGGAATAACTCTCTGGTTTTTCCCTAAAATTGTCCTTCTATTAAAATTTAAGAAAGATTTGGTTTTGGTCCATTTCCATATAAATGCTCACATCTGCAAAGTGCCCTCTTTGGCAGCAAATTCAGAGGGGCAAGTAATAGAGAATAAATTATTCTCTCTTCCTTCATCATTACCTCAAAGGATATGGAAATATAGCTTTCAATCAAGGCAAGGTTATGCTATAGGAAAGTCATAACAAATTCTCACATTAAAAACTCTTGCCTCTTAATAAATCTGGGCCAGGCAAGTATCATTATTCTTATCTCATAAATTAAGAGTTTTTGTTGTTCAATTGTGTCTGACCCTGACCCATTTGGCTTTTCTTGAAAAAGACATTTAAGTATTTTGTCACATGCTTCTCCACCTCATTTTATAGATGAAGCAAAAGGGCTAAGTGACTTGCCAGAATTACACAGCTAGCAAGTATTTAAGTTCACATTTGAACTCAGATCTTCCAGAATCCAGGTCTGTGCTCCATCCATTCTACCACTTAACTAAGCTAATTCAATTGACTTACCCATAAGTATCCAAATTGTAACAATAAGAATTGCAATTGCAATTGAAATCTTCTGACTGATTATTCTTCTAATTATTCTTGCCATTATTTCACTTTGCTTTCTGATCATGCTGTCTTGTTGTCATTTAGCTCTGATTAACAAATGAATAAATGGAAGAAATAATGGAAGAAAAACATTTATTGGGTGATTTCTAGAGTACTAAGCACTGTGCCAAGTACTGGCTGTGCAAATGATGTGACCAGATATACATTAGGATGATTGGAAATGACTGACTGCAGTGTGAGATCTTGGCTTTTTGATGCTAGGCCTTTTTTAGGTCACAGTTGGACTGAGGCAATGCCTATCAATCACTAAGATTAGGTAAGAAAGAGATGAGGTAAAGAGACCAAGAATGACCACTTCCCAAAAGAAGAAATGAGACCCTCAGGGTATTTCAGTGATTAAAGTGGGTGAGAAAGAAAAATAATCAAGGAGCATCTTTTGCACAGTCCTCCCTCTCAGCCCCCCCCCCCCCCCCAAGTCATCTAGGAAGGGAAGACCCTCAGAGTTTCTGGTAAAAAAAAATAATGTTTGAATTCACTCTGAATCAATCAGGGTCCAATCAGTTACTAAGAATGGTACAATTTGATGACATAAACAAAATATAGGAAATCAGAATGCCTTCTGTTACACAGAATTTCTCATAATATTTAAAAAGTCAAACACAGAAGCTTTCATTTTTAAGACAAACTTATTTTAGGAGGAAATATGCTAAAAGTACTTTTCTTTCCATTTAACTCCAAGCCATTCTTTCCTTTAAAATAGAACAAAATAAATCCTGTACAAGGAATTCTTTTAAGTCATGAATTTTAACCAGAGCATCCTAAGAGAGTTGCAAACAGATTTACTACCAGCTGGTGTTGGGTTATATTTGGCATATGGAACTTAGATTTAGTTATCAACTTCAAAGTCCATAAATACTGGCCTAATAGCAGTGTTATTTGTACAAAGCACATGTTTGGGGAACTCCTCCAAGCAATCTCCAGGTGATAGAAACACAGGTTCTAATGTCAGCAATATTTGTGCTCTCATTTAGTTGCTGAGTTCTTTGGGGCAACAAGAGCTACTGGTCCATATAGTAGCTATCCTTTTCAGTTTTAAAAGAGGGACATAGATTAGATTGGAAGAATTTGCACTAGTTGAAATGTTGAAGAATTTCTCTGTCAGATATAGTATTACTACCAGGAGAATATGTGAACTGTGATTCCATATACGAAGGTTCATAAGGGATACAATTATATTAAAATTGATCAATTTAAAATAATTCACAGAATTCCCCACCTTTGTAGCCCTTTATAGAGAAGTGGATTTGCATATCAATAGGCATTCAAATAAAATGTGAATATATATATGTAAAATAGTTTTCATTATTTTTATGTATTGTTATGGAAAATGCAATCTATTTCTACTATATTTCATTTGCAACTTATTTTTAATAAATTTGCATATATTTGAAAAAGCTAATAAAATTCCTTTATTAGATAATTGATCTAATATTCAAATGTGAAATTTTGTAAATGTTTAGTTCCAAATTCAAAGAGCCTCTTACTGATTCTCCCCAGTTTATTCTAGAAATTTCTCTGAATCCTCCCTTTTTTGATATTTTATTCTGTTTTTACCAATTACAAGTTATAAAAGTTTTTCAACATTCATCCACATGGATATTTTAAATTATAAATTCTTCTATCACCATCCTTTCAGATGACTGTCCCCTCAATGGTGAACAGTCTGGTAAAAGTTATATGTGTGCCTTCATGCTTAACATGTTTGCAAATTAGTCATTTTGGGTATGAGATTTTAGGACTAAGGGAAATGAAAGAAAATCATGGGATAGGGAGGAAAAACATAAGAGTAGTTTTTTTCATTTTTTTTAAATTTTAGGCAATGGGGTTAAGTGACTTGCCCAAGGCCACACAGCTAGGTAATTATTAAGTGTCTGAGGCCACATTTGAACTAAGCAACACCTGACTCCAGGGCCAGTGCTCTATCCACTGCATCACCTAGCTGCCTCAAGAGTAGTTTTAAAAGGTAAACAGTATCCATTCAGTTTCTTTGGGAATAATGAATTGTTTTTTTTCTCCCTGGATGTGTATGGCATTGTCCATGGCAAGTCTCCCAGGCTTGTACTAGATCTCTGAACTGTTGAGAGGAGCTGCATGCATCATAATTGATCAACTCAGAAAGTTACTCTTAAAGTATACAATGTTGTCCTGGTTCTGCTCATTTCACTCAGAATCAGTTCATGTAATTCTTTCCTTACTTGTTTAAAATATTCAATCATTTATGGCTTCTTATAGAACAGTAGTACTCCACAACACTCAAACCACAATAGTTTCTTCAACCATTCCCCAACTGAAGGGCATTCCCTCAAATTCCAATTCTTTGCCACCACAAAAAGAACTGCTATATATTTTTTTTCACATATGAGACTTTTTCTATTTTTTATGATTTCTTTGGGATATAGGCCTAGTATTAGCAACCCTGGGTTGAAGAATAGGATCACTTTTATTGTTCCTGGGAATAGTTCCATATTGCTTTCTAGAATGTTTGTATTAGTTTACAACTTCACAACAGCACATTAATCTCCCAATCTTCCCAGAACCTCTACAACATTGATCACTTTCATTTTTTTTGTCATCTTAGCAAATGTAAAGGCATAAGGTGGTAACTCATAGTTATTTTAATTTAAATTTCTCTATAATGTATATATCTCTCTCTTCAAAATGATTTGGAGCATTTTTCCATATGATTATAAATAGCTTTAATTTCTTCATTTCAAAACTGCCTGCTCATATCCTTTGACAATTTATCAATTGGGTAATGACTTCTAACCTTAAATATTTGATTCAATTCTCTATATATTTTAGAAATGAGACTTCTATCAGAAACTGTAGATGTGAAAATTGTTTCCCAGCTTTTTTCTAATCTTGGCTGTATTGATTTTATTTGTGCAAAAACTTTTAAAATTTAATACAGTCAAAATAATTCATTTTGCCATTTTTAATGTACTCTTTTTCTTGTTTGGTCATACATTTCCTCCCTTTTCATAGATCTGACAGAGTATTTATTGATCTGATAATTACTTTCTGGTATCATTCTTTTTGTCTAAATCCTGAACCTATTTTGACCTTATGGTATGGGATTGTGGTCTATGCCTAATTTTGGCCATATTATCTTCCAGTTTTCCTAGCAGTGTTTTTTGAATAGTGAATTCTTATCCCAGAAGCCAGATTACTATAATCATTTATTACTGTTTCATTTGTCCTCTTCTAATCCATTGGTCCATTACTCTATTTCTTAATCAGTACCAGTGAGTTTAGATGACTGTTACTTTACACTATAGTTTTAGATCTGGTACAGTTAAACTAACTTCTTTTGCATTTTTTCCATCAATTGCCTTGATTTTTTATTGCTCCAGATGAATTTTGTTACTTTTTTTTCTAGTTCTGTAAAATAGTTCTTTGTTAGTTTTATTGGTATGGCACTGAATAAGTAATTTGTGTAGAATTGTCATTTTTATTATCTTAACTTGGCCTAAGCATGAGCAAATGATATTTTTCTAATTTTTTTAGATCTGAATTTATTTGTGTGAAAAGAATTTTGTTATAAAGTTTCTGGGTCTGTCTTGGGAGTTAGATTCTCAAGTATTTTAGATTGTCTGCAGTTACTTTAAATGGAATTTTCTTTCTAACTCTTGGTCTTGATGATAATGATTTTTGTGGGTTTATTTTTAACCTGTTACTTTATTGATGCTGTCAATTATTTCAAGTAGTTTTTTGAATTGATTGTCTCGTGTTTTTTAAGTATATCATGCTATCATCTATAAAGAGTGAAAATAATGCTTCCTCATTGCCAATTCTAATTCTTTCAATTATTTTTTTTCTTTTCTTATAGCTAAAGCTAACATTCCTAATATTATGTTGAATTGTACGATAATGGGCATCATTATTTCATCCCTGATCTTATTGGAAATGATTCTATTTTATCCCCATTACATATAATGTTTGCTGATGGTTTTAGATGGATACTGTTTATTATTTTAAGGTGCATTACAATTATTCCTATGCTCTCTAGTGTTTTAATAGGAGTGGATATTGTATTTAGTCAAAGGCTTTTTCAACATATCAAATGATTTCTATTGGTGTTTTTGATATGTTCATACATTTGAGTGTTTTCCTAATACTGGACCATGTCTACCTAACTGAAATAAATCCCACCCAATCATCTAGTGTTATTCTAGTGATAACAATGTAATCTCTTGGCTAAAATCTTTTTTTTTAGGATTTTTTTTTTGCAAGGCAAATGGGGTGAAGTGGCTTGCCCAAGGCCACACAGCTAGGTAATTATTAAGTGTCTCAGGCTTGGCTAAAATCTTATTAAAGATTTCTTTTTTTTCTTTCTTTTTTTTTAGGTTTTTGAAAGGAAAATAGGGTTAAGTGACTTGACCAAGGCCACACAGCTAGGTAATTATTAAGTGTTTGAGCCCAGCTACTCCTGACTCCAAGGCCGGTGCTTTATCCACTGTGCCACTTAGCCGCCCCATTATTAAAGATTTCTGCATCAATGTTCCTTAAGGTAATAGACCTATAATGTTTTTATCTCCTTTGTCACTCTTCTTGGTTAAGGTATCAGTATATAGAATTGAGATTACTTATTCTTTAAATATTTGATTGAATTCATTTGTAAATTCATCTCACCTAAAGACTTTTTCTTAGGGAGTTTGATGTTTCTTCAATTTCTTTTTCCTGAAATAGAGTCATTTCAGTTTTTCATTTCCTCTTCTATTAACCTGTTAGTAATTTGATATTCCTTTTCTTGTTTTGTATTCTGATTAACCAAAGGTTTATCTATTTTATAGATTCTTTCATAATACCAACTCTTAGTTTTGTTTATTAGATCAATGGTTTTCCTGCTTTCAATTGTTCTAATCACTTCTTTGATCTTGAGAATTTCTACTTTGATACTTAATTGGGAATCTTTAATTTTTTTTCTTTTTTCTAGATTTTTTTAGTTGTATGCCCAATTCATTTATCCCCTCTTTATTTTATTCATATAAATATTTAGAGATCTAAAATCTTCACCAAAACTATTTTGACTGTATTCCTTAAATTTTGGTGAAATGTCTCATTATTGTTATTTTCTTGAATGAAATGTTTGGTTATATCTATGTTTTGTTGTTTGATCCATTCATTCTTTAAAATTATATTATTTAATTTTCAGTTAATTTTTGGTTTCCCTTTCCATGGCCCTTTATTACATGAAATTTTTATTTCATCATGATCTAAAAAGCATGCATTTATTAAGCTTACCTTTCTGCATTGGATTGTAAGGTTTTTATGCCCTAATGCATGGTCAATTTTGGTATAGGTGCCATGTACTACAGAGAAAAAAGGTATATTCTTTTCTGTCCTCTTTCAGTTTTTTCCCAGAGGTGTATCATATCAACATTTTAAAAGATTTAATTTGCCTTTTAAAGTTCCTTCTTGTTTATTTTATTGTTATACTTATGTAATTCTTAAAGAGACAGGTGGAGGTCCCCCACTATTATCATTTTACTGTCTCCTTGCAATTTGTCCAGCTTCTCCTCTAAGGATTTGGATAACTTCATTGCTTATGGTGCCTTTTCAGAAGATGTAGTTTCCTTCTTTATCCCTTTTAATGAGACATATTTTTTGCATTTGCCTGATCTGAGATCAGTATTGCTACCCCTGATCTTTTTTAACTTCAGCTAAAGCATAATATTTTGCTCTAGCCTTTTACTTTTACTTTGTGTATATCTATCTGCTTCAAATGTGTTTTTTGTAAACAACATATTTTATGCTTCTGGCTTTTTTCTTTTTTTTAATTTAATATTTATTTATTCTCATTTGTACAAATAATGTTTTTGATACATTAATAAAATATTCTTGTTTAAGAGTAAACAAAATACCACCTCTCCTAAAAAAATATAGACTTGCTTGAGCGATAAAGTAAAGGGGAGAGAAAAAAATTAAAATTAAAATTAAAGAATAATAGTAATAATTGTAGGTATGGCCAGGTGTCACAGTGGATGGAGCACCAGCCCTGTAGCCAGAAGCACCTGAGTCCATATCCAGCCCCGTACACCCAACAATCACCCAGCTGTGTGACATGCAAACCACCCCAAACCCACTGCCCTGCAAAAAACCAAAAAGGAACAAAAAAAGACCCAAAATAATATAAAATAGTAATAATAGTAGGGGCAGTTGGGTGGCAGACAGAGCAATGGCCCTTGAGCCCAGAGCACCCGGGTCCAAATCCGGCCTCAGACACCCAATGGTCACCCTGCTATGTGGCCCCAGGAAGGACACCCAGCCCTATTATCCCTGCACCCTCCCCAATAATAATAATAATAAATGCGCTTCTGTCTGTGTTCCAACACCACCAACTCTGTGGCAGGTGGATCACATTCTTTATGATAAGTCCATCACAAAAGTTACTTCCATATTTTTCCACCATTGCCATTGCTGATCGGAACACCCTCCTTTGGTATTTCTCCACTACCATGTACTATATTTTCTCTCTCCTTTCACTCTGACTCTGCTGTAGGGTAGCTGAGTGGTACAACTGACAGATCCTTGGTCCTGGGGCCAAGAGGCCCCGAGCCCCCATACAACCCCTTAGGCCCAGCATCCACTTGGCCCTATGGTCCTGGACAGGCCTTCCAATCCCAGCCCCTTGCAAGCAGTAAAAAAGAAAATGTGTTATAACTGACCACTCTCTCCCCATGGTCCATCCTCTCCTCCATCACTCACATCCCCCCCTTCCCCCATCCCCCCCCCTCTCCTTCTTACTCCAGATGCCTATACCCCATTGAGTATATATGCTGTTTCCTCTCCTAACCACCTCTGATGAGAGTGAAGATTCCCTCATTCCCCCTTGCCTTCCTTCTTCCATATCATTGCAATAGCTCATTGTAATAAAGAAAAATCTTATTGTATGAAATATCTTAGCCTATTCCTCCTCTCCTTTTTCTTTCTCCCATAACATTTCCCTTTTATCTATTGACTCCATTTTTACACCACAATATATCTTCAAATTCAGTTTTCTCCTGTGCTTCATCTATAAAAGCTCTTTCTACATGCTCTGTTGATTGAGAAGGTTCATATGAGTATTATCAATGTCATTTTTCTATACAGGAATACATGCAGTACATCATCATTAAATCCCTCATATTTTTCCCCTCTCATCCAATCTCCATGCTTCACCTGAGTCCTGTATCTGAAGATCAAACCTTCTGTTCAGCTCTGGCCATTCCAAAAGGAACATTTGAAATTCCCCTGGTTCATTGAAAGTCCATCTTTTTTCCTTGGAAGAGGACATTCAGTTTTGCTGGGTAATTGATTCTTGGTTGCATTCTAAGCTCTTTTGTCTTCCAGTATATTATATTCCAAGTCCTATGAGCTTTTAATGTAGTTGCTGCTAAGTCCTGTGAGATACTGATTGCAGTTCCATGGTATTTGAATTGTGTCCCTCTGGCTGCTTGTGATAGTTTCTCTTTGACTTGGGAGTTCTGGAACTTGGCTATAATATTCCTGGGGGTTGGTGTTTTGGGATCTCTTTCTCCAGGAGATCAGTGGATTCTCTCCATTTCTATTTTGCCCTCTGCTTCTAGGATATCAGGGCAATTTTTCTGTAGTAATTCTTTGAAAATGATGTCAAGGCTCTTTTCCTGATCATGACTTTCAGGTATTCCCATAATTTTTAGATTATCTTTCCTAAATCTGTTTGCCATATCAGTTGGTTTTTTCAATGAGATGTTTCACATTTTCTTCTAATTTTTCATTCTTTTGGTTTTGAAGTATTGAGTCCTGATTTCTCATAAATTCCTCAATCTCCCTGAGTTCTATTATTTGTTTGAAGTATTTGTTTTCCTCAGGGACCTTTCTTATCTCTTTTTCCATCTGGCCAATTATGCTTTTTAAAGCATTCTTCTCCTCCATAACTTTTCGAACTGTTTTATCCATTTGACCTAAGCTGGTTTTTAGCATGCTATTTTCTTCAGCATTTTGCTTTTGGATTTCCTTGACTAAGCTGCTGACTTCATTTTCATGTTTTTCCTGCATCTCTCTCATTTCTTTTTCCCAGTTTTTCTTCTATCTCCCTCATTTGATTTTCAAAGTCTTTTTTTGAGCTCTGTCATAGCCTGAGCCCAATTTCTGTTTTTCTTGGGAGTCTTTAGCTGCAGGAGCTTGTGCTTCCTCATCTTCAGACTGAGTGTTTTGATCCTTCTTAGGCTCACAGGCAAAATATTTCTCAATGGTGTTCCTCTTGTTTCTCTGCTTGCTCATTTTCCCCAGCCTAAGCCTGTTTTGGGGGTGCTTCCTGAGCTTTTGGGACACCCCCACAAGGATCTCAGTGTGTGTGGCTCTGTCCTCCCTCCTTGTCTGTGAATGACCATAAGCGCCCCCCTCTGCCATGGGGCTGAGGTTGGGGGGCCCTGCTGTTCTAAGGGGAGGCCTAGACTGCGATCAGGATCTGAATGTGGTCAGAACTCAAGAGTCCTGTTCCAGGGACAGAGGACAGAGCTCTGCAGTCTCTCTCTTCACTCCCCTCCCTAGGTTCAATGGGCTCATGCCCTGGGGGCTCCTGCTTACTGCCTCTGCCTGCTTCTGTTTCCTGGATCTGTGCTGCCACAAGACCAAATTGCTCGCTGTGTGCCCTGAGGGCTGGGCTTCACAAGCTCTCTCTGTCAGAGGTCCCCCGCTGTTCCCCCAGGCTGTGCCCAGTGCTCCCTGGGGTGTAGCTCAGGAAACTCCCCCACTGCTGTGAGCCAGGCTCCCAGTGCCCTGGGGCTGCCTCCTGGAGGCTGAAGTTCCTTTGCTCTGGCGGGCCACCCCTCCAACCCCGGGGAGCAAAGCCTTTCTGCTCTTTTCCAGGTTATCTTGAGTAGGAGAACTGCCTCACTGGGTCCCTCTGTGGGTTATATCTCTTGAAAATTTAGTTAGAGTCCTTAGTTTACAAGTTTTATGAGTGAGCGCCTTAAGAGACATTTCTCTCTTGGCGTCATCTTGGCTCTGCCCCCATGCTTCTGGTTTTTAATTCATTCTGCTATCTGCTTTTGTTTTATGGAGAGTTAATTGCATTCACTGTTACAGTTAGAATGACTAATTCTTTATTTCTTTCCAAGTTATTTTTCCCCATTTATACTTTTTTTCTTTTCTTTCTCTTATTCTTCCTCACCAATGTGTTTAATTTTTTTTTAGCTTTAACTTTTATTTTTACCTTCCCCTTCCGTTTTATCAATCCTTTCTTTTCCACCCCCCCACTTCCCTTTTCAGTAGGATAAATTTTTAAACCCAATTGTGTATTTATTATATTCCTTCTAGGAGACAAATCTGTTGAGCATAGCATTAACTCAGTGTTTGTGCTCTCCCTTCTTTCCCTTTACTCTAATAGATCTTTGTGCCTCTTCACCTGGTATTATTTATCGAGTGTTGCCTGGTCTTCTCCTAGTATAGTTCTTCCTTTTATGTTTTTATTATTTTAACCCTGTCTTATACCTACAGCCCCCTTTGTCAATATTAACTCCTTTTATGTGTCCTGATAGAAGTACCATTTTCAAAGTTTGATTAATTGATTGATTGATAAACAACATTGCTTCATAATCATGAAGTATACTCCTCTCTTCTATCCCATTAGAAATGCACATCTCATGAATAATAAATCAAACCATCTAATAATTGATTTATACCACCCACTCTTTCAAGTATTTCTACTGACACATAGTCTTCATGAGCCAAAGTGTCATGCAAATCAAATCACTTCATGAACCATTTAGTCCTCACCTCCCCACAACCACAAATACACTCCCTCCAATTATTGCTAAATCACCAAGCAAAGCAAAATAGTTTCATGATTTTTAAATGTTCAGTCCCTCTAAGTACATTGTCCCCCTCAGTCTCCAGTACTCCAATTACAGCCCTACATCCCTCCCCAAAGTACTGAGTACATTCTTTTTTCACTATATATAAAACTTTTCTAAGTTTAGCTCCCATTTTAAGGTCACTTCATGACTTATTTATCAATAGAACCTCTAAGCATTCCCCTTTCCTCTGTCTAAGTACTCTGGACTATTTATTCTCCTCATAATCAACATCACTTCATGTCCCGTTTCTATCCATATCATCTAAGTTCAATTCCTTCAAATGTATTTAACCTTTAACTATTCTAATAGAAATATTTAAGAGTTACAAATGTTATCTTCCCTTGAAGGGATATATGTAGTTTTATGTAGTTGAGTAGTGTTTTAATTTCCCCTTTCCACTTATCTTTTTATACATCTCTTGAGTCTTGTACTTGAAGATTAAATTTTCTGTTACTTCAGGTCTTTTTATCAGAAAATTTTCTTTGAAAATTGCTCTTTTCCCCTGACAGAATATGCTGAATTTTAAAGGGTAGTTAATTCTTGGTTGAAATCCAAGGTCCTTTGTCCTATGAAATATAATATTCCAGGACCTATGATACTCTAATATTGAAGCTGAGAAACTCATGTAATTCTCACTGTACTTCCCTTGTATTTAAATTGCTTCTTTTTTTATTGCTTGACATAGATTTTCCTTTAGTTGAGAATTCTGGAATTTGGTTATGATAGTCCTTGGAGATTTTATTCTGGGGTCTCTTTCTGGATGAATTGTGAGTATTCTTTCAAGGATCATTTTGTCTTTTGAGCTAATATATTAGAACAGTTTTCCATAAAAATTTCCTGAAAGATATATTCCAGGCTCTTTTTTTTTCATATATTCAACCTGTAACTTTTTTGAGGGGGTTATGTTAATTTTTTTAAAATTTTGCAAGGCAATGGGGTTAAGTGACTTGCTCAAGGTCACAGAACTAATTATTAAGTGTCTGAGACTGAATTTGAACTCAGATCCTACTAACTCCAGGGCCAGTGCTCTATCCACTGAGCCACATAGCTGCCCCTCTAGCTTATTTTTTAATCTAGGTTTTCTAGTAAACCAATAATTAATAAATTATCTCCCCTAGATATATTTTCAAACTTATTTGTTTTTCCTAAAAAGTACTTTATATTTTCTTCAATTGCTTTAGCCTTTTGAGGTTGTTTGATGGAATCTTGGTGTCGCAGCATCATTAGTTTCCATTTGTCCAATTATAATGTTTAAATTTTATTTCCTTCTATTAACTTTTGTGTTTTCCTTTCCAGACAGTTAATTTTACTTTTTTATTCATATTTTATTTTTCAAATACATGTTATGAAAGTTTTTCAACATTCATATGCATGTGTATATTATTAAATTAAAAAAATTTCCTTCTACCCTATCTTCCTACTGTCCTCCCTTTAACAGTGAACAGTCAGGTTAATATTGTACATAAAAATTTGTTTTACATATGTTTACAAATTTGTCAATTTCTATATTCAGAATTAGGATTAAAGCAAATAATTAAGAGATATTTTATAAAAAGTAAATGTAGTCAGATGCTGAAAAATCTTTGATAAAAATAAAACATCAATTCCTATCAAAAACTTCTAGAAAATTTAGGAATAAATGGAGTTTTCCTTAAAATAATTAAAATAGGGGTGGCTAGGTGGCGTAGTGAATAAAGCACTGGCCTTGGAGTCAGGAGTTCCTGGGTTCAAATCCAGTCTCAGACACTAAATAATTACCTAGCTGTGTGGCCTTGGGCAAGCCACTTAACCCCACTTGCCTTGCAAAATCCTAAAAAAATAATTAAAATATCTAACCAAAACAATCAACATATATGCAATGGGAATAAACTCAGGGCATTTCAAATAAAATCAGAAGTGAAACAAGGATGCCCATTATTACCATTACTATTCAATATAGTATTAGAAATGCTATCTATAAAGAGAAGAAAAAGAAATTGAAAGAATCAGAATTGGCAATGAAGAGGCAAAACTTTCACTCTTTACAGATGATACTATGGTATGCCTACAGAAACTGAGAAAATCATCTTAAAAAAACTCCTTGAAAGAATTAACAAATTCAGTAAAGTAGCAGGATATAAAATAAGCCCACATAACTATAGGCAACAATAAATACTTGGTAGTGGCCGCTAGGTGGCGCAGTGAATAGAGTACCAGCCCTGGAGTCAGGAGTACCTGAGTTCGAATCCAGTCTCAGTCACTTAGTAATTTCCTAGCTGTGTGGCCTTGGGCAAGCCACTTAACCCCATTGCCTTGCAAAAAACAAAAATAAAAACAAAAACAAAAAACCCAAACCAAATAAATACTTGGTAATCTGCCACCCAAAACAAACCCTGAAACTGTATGAACACATTTATGAAACACTTCTCACCCAAATAGAGTGTGATCTAAATAATAGGAAAAATGTCAAATGCTCATGGTTAGGTCAAGCTAATGTAATAAAAAAGACAATTCTAGCCAAACTAAAGTACTTATTCAGTGCCATACCAATCAAACTACCAAATAACTACTTTACTGAGCTAGAAAAAAATAATAACAAAATTCATCTGGTGCAACAAAAGGTGAAGAATAGCAAAGGAAGTGATGAAAAATGTAAAAAAAATGTGGCCTAGCTCTACCAGATCTAAAATTATTCTGTAGAGTGGCCATCATCAAAACTGCCTGGTACTGGTGAAGAAATAGAGTAATGGATCAGTGGACTAGGATAAATTCAAAAGAAGTCAGAGTAAATGACTACAGCAATCTACTATTTGACAAACCCAAAGACATCAGTTTCTGGGACTGGTAGATCCACATCTCACAACCTCTACCAAAATAAGGTCAAAATGGGTACAGGATTTAAACATAAAGAGAGACACCATAGATAAATGAATACACCAAGAAATATTCTGTCTATCAGATCTATGAAAGTGGATAAATTTATGTAAATAAATTTACATTATAAACTGTAAAATTAATGATTTTGACTATATTAAATTAAAAAGATTTTGCACTAATAAAATCAGTGCTTCCAAAATAAGAAGGAAAGAGAAATCTGGGAAAGCATTTTTATAACTAGGAGATCTTATAAAGGTTTCATTTTTAAAAGATACAGAGAATTACATCAAATATATAAGGTCATGAGTTTGATCAATTGAAAAATGGTCAAGGAGAAGCTAGGTGACACAGTGGATAGAGCACCAGCCCTGAATTCAGGAGGACCTGAGTTCAAATCCAGCCTCATTTACTTAATAATTGCCTAGCTGTGTGACCTTGGCCAAGTCACATATTCTCATTGCCTTGCCAAAAAAAAAGAAAAAAAAAAGAAAAATGGTCACAGTATATGAATAGACATTTTTCAAATGAAGAAATTAAAGTTATAGATAATTATATGAAAAAATACTCCAAATCATTATTGATTAGAGAAATGCAAATTAAAACAACAATGATGTATGATCTCACACTTATCAGATTAGCTAAAATGAGAAAAGGTGAAAAGGATCAATGTTGGAGAGGTTGTGTGGGATTGGGGCATTGATGCATTGCTAGTGGAGTTGTGAGCAGATCCAGCCTTTCTGGAGAGCAATATGGAACTATGCCCAAAGAACAATAAAACCGTTCATATCCTTTGAACCAGCAATTCCAGTTCTAATTCTATATCAAAAAGGGAAAAGTTCTACATTCCAAAATATTTATAGAAACTCTTTTTGTAGTGGCAAAGAATTGTAATCCAAGGGGATGTCCATCAATTTGGGAATGGCTAAAATAGTTATGGTACATAAATACTATGGAATACTATTGTTCTATAAGAAACCATAAATGTTTGACTCTAGAAAACAACTCTAGAGAAGCATGGAATGATTTACGTGATCTAATGCTGAATGAAGGGAGTGAACCAACAGAACTATGTATGCATCAACACCAACATTGTTTTTCTTCCTCTGGATGGAAATAGCATTGTCCATAGCCAGTCCAATAGAGCTGTCCTAGCTCTCTGAACTGCTGAGTGCAGCTACAACCATGAAGGTCGATCATCTCACAGTTATTGTTAATGTGTACAGTGTTCTCTTGGTTCTGGTCCCTTCATTCAATATCAGATCCTGTTATTCATTCCAAGCTTCCCTAGAGTCTGACCACTTACATTTCTTGTAGAACAATAGTATTCCATAACATTCATATACTATAAATTGTTTAACATTCCCTCATAGAATATTGCTTGGTCTATTAATTCATCTATAGTATTGCTCTTTATGTCCAAATCTCTACCCATTTTGACCTCATTTTGGTATAGGGTGTGAGTTGTAAATCCATGCCTAGTTTTTGCCATATTATTTTTCAATTTTCCCACAAATTTTTGTCAAATAATGAGTTCTTATCACAGAAGTTGATGATTTTGGGTTTGTCAAATAGTAGATTGCTGTAGGCATTAACTTTGACAGGCAGTTTTGATGACCGCCATTCTATAGTGTAGTTTTGGATCTGGTAGAGCTAGGCAACCTTCTTTTACATTTTTTTCAATTGTGTTTCTTGTAAACAACATATTGTAGGATTCTGGCTATTAATCCAATCTGCTATCCACTTCTGTTTTATGGGATAGTTCATCTCATTCACATTTACAGTTAAGATTATCAATTCTTTATTGCCCTCCATGCTATCTTTCCCCATTTATATTTTTCTCTTTCCTTTCCTCTTATTCCTCCTCTGCAAAGTTTTAGTTCCATTCCCCTTTAACTTTTCTTTTACTATGTAACTTTCAGTTTATTTTCACTTACAGTATATTCTTCCCATTCCCCAGCCAACCTTTCCCTGGAGTAGGATAGATTTTTAATCCCAAGTGGGAATGTATCTTATTACCTGTCTGGGCCAAATCTATTGAAAAGAATTTACTCAGTGTTCATATCCTGCATTCTTTCCCTCTAAAATTATAAATCTTTGTGCCTCCTCACCTGGTGTTATTTATTACTCAAGTACTAGTAATAAGGTTTCATCAATTACAGCTTGATTAATTGATTGTTTGATAAGCTAAAAGTGTTATCAAATACCATAGCAGATTGATTGATTTATTGATTGACTATTTGATAAGCTGTATTGCCTCAAAGTCACTATGTACCCTCCCCTCTTCTGTCTCATTAGAAGTATTCTATTCAAAAGTCTTGAATTGCATCAAATTATAATCATTTTTTACCTTACCCCTTTTCAAGCATTCTCCAAGGGCACACAATCTTCATGAGACAAAGTATCATCTTTATGAACTATTTATATTCCTCTCTCAAACATAGGTTCTCCTGTACTTCAACCCAGCATACTTAACCTTTTGTCAAGTAAAGTATGGATTTACATACAACCCTGATTTAACTAACCATAAGAATGTCAACATACTTTAAGTACTGGGAGGTTCTGAACATCTTATTTTAAGACCTTCACAGTTGATTATAAGTTATGAGACACAGAGATTCAATATGCCCAACTTATGATGCACTCATCATAGAAAGTGCTCTGAGCACAGCAGAATTAAAGTGGGTCAAAGGAACTGAGACACTGATGTCATCTTGGACCCCTTAAATGGAGAGACAAGACCCAATCCTATCCATACTCTCTAAATCCAATCTCTTCAATCATATTTGATACTTTAATTATCCTAAGAGAGGTTTAATTCTCAAGAGTTAGAAGTGTTATATCTTCCCTTTTAGGGTTGTATACAATTTGATGGTCTTCACTAACATTTGTATCATTTTTGATTTTTCCTTCCCCTTTTTCATTTACCTTTTTATGCATCTCTGGAGTCTAGCATTTGGAGGCTGAATTCTATGTTCAGTTCTGGTCTTTGTATTAGGAAACACTGGAAGTCCTCTATTTCATTGAACATCCAATCTTTTCCCTTGACAGTATATGCTGAATTTTGCAGGGTAGAAAATTCTTGGTTGTTATCCCAGATCCTTTGCCTTCCAATTCATGGTATTCCAGGTCCTCAGGTCCTTCAGTGTTATGGTTGATAAATTCTGTGTGAGTTTGATTGTGTTTCTGTTGTATTTAAAATGTTTACTTTTTGCTACTTGCAGTATTTTCTCCTTTATATGAGAGTTGTGGAATTTAGCTATAATGGCCCTAGGAGTTTTTATCCTTGGATCTTGTTCAGTAGGAGTTCTGTATAATCTTTCAGTGCCTATATTGTCTTCTTTGACAGATTTAGATTTGGACAGTTTTCTTTGATATTTTCCTGCTTTGATGTCTTACAGGTTCTTTTTATTTTGATCTCAGCTTTCTAATAGTCTTATGATTCATAAATTATCTCTCCTGAATCTAAATTCCAGATCATTTATTTTTCCTAAAATTTACTTTATATTTTCTTCAATTTTTTAGTCTTTTTATTTTGTTTGACTGAATTTTGTAGTTTCACAGATTCATTGGTTTCTATTTCTTCAAAACTAATTTTTAAGTATTTATTTTCTTCAATTAACTTTTCTTTTTCCTTTTCTGGTTGATTATTTTTGCTTTTAAAGGGGGTGATTTGTTTGATCAATTTTTCATAATTTTTCTGCAGGAGTCTCATTTCTTTTTTCCATTTTTCTTCTTCCTCTCTTTCTTTATTAAATTCTTCTTTGAGCCTCTGAATTTGAGTCCAATTCAAAATTCTTTTGAGACTTCTTTACAACTAATTTTTCACTAATTTCTTCTTCTGACAAGGCATTGTTATCATCTTTATCTGCAAAGGAGACTTCTATAGTGAGTGCTCTTTTAGCTTTTTTTGCTCATCTTTATTGTTTTACTTCTGCTCCTGGGTTATAGGGAGTACAGATCCAAATTTTTTATTCTAGGGCTGGGGTATGATCCCTGCCTTCTTAGCCAAGATGTTGCCTATTCAGTCCAGGCCTTACAGAGATTTATTTCCTCCTTTATGTCCAGGTTCTGTCTATGCAAGGGGTTTGTTCCCAAACCAATCCTGTCTTTTGCCCAGGTGTTCCCAGGTTCAGACTTTGGTGTTTGGAACCTCCCTGAAGGCTTGGTTTCTAACTGCCCAGGACATGTTGTTGTTCAGCTGTCGGAACTTGGACTACCCTATGCCTTAAAATCTCCTTTTGGCTTTCCTGCTCTCCCAGCTGGCTTGGCTTTACTTTCTCTTTTTCACCCAAAGTGATAGAACTTCACTGAAGATCCTCCACAATGTATACTGTTGAAAACTTCTTTGGAACTTCACTTTGTCTTGGTGAGATCTGTAGCTTTAATGTCAGTACAAAGGTTTCATTTATCTTTGGTAGGGAAAAGATCCTGGAGCATGTTATGGAGTCAAGATGGTAGCATGAAGCTAGCATGCTCCCAGAGTCACCATCTATGCTCCTACAAATTTTACTTTTATATGATTTGCATTCCTATTCCAGTTGGATGATCTTATTTTCAATGAGTTCTTTTTATAATCATTTTTTTAGGAATTTTTTTGCAAGGCAATGGGGTTAAGTGACTTGCCCAAGGTCACACAATTAGATAATTATGTATCTGAGGCAGGGTTTGAACTCAGGTCCTCCTTATTCCAGGGCCAGTGCTCTATCCACTTCACCACCTAGCTGCCCCCTGAAATCAATTTTTCATAATTTTCTTGCATGAGTTTTTTCTTTTTTTCCATCTTCTTCTTCTGTTCTTCTTTCATTTTAATCTTTTTTAAGCTCTTCCATGAGTGTTTATATTAGAGTTTGATTTATAATTTTGTTCAAGAGTTCCCATGGAGCTCATTTGTTATTGCTTTCTTCTTTTTCTGAGATGGCATTTTTTCTTATCTCTATCTTAATACTAGCTTTCTTTAGTTAATGTTCTTTTTGTTTTCTTCTTTTTTTGATAGTTGAACTCTTCTTCTGTATTATAGGGAGTATAGGGAGTATAATCCTGCATTTTTGTGCTGGGACTACAGTCTGGAACCTGACTTATTGCATTCCAAGGAGTTGCTTATGCAGCCCAGTTATTGCTTTTGCAGAAGTTTGTTTCCTCCTTTATGTCCAGGCTTTGCCTATGCAGTGATTTTTTTCCCCTTTCCGGTTCTGTCTGTTGTCCTGTGTTTCCAGGGTTCAATTTTTGTCTGGGTTTGGGACTTTTCCTCCTTATCTGCTATCTAACTGCACTGGGACTTAGGTGACTGATTACTTGCTATGATCTCGGCTGCTGTCTAGCTGCCAGGACCTAGGGTATGTTGTGGCTAGAAGTTTCCCTACGAATTTCTTTCTCCCCTCCCCAGTTGGGCTCTACTTCCCCATTTTCCTCCAATGAGATAGACCTCCACTGAAGGTCCTCCATGTTGTTTACAGTTGATAACCTGTTTTGCTTTCTTTTTGGTGGGAGCTGACACTTTAATGTCTGGGTAGAGGCTTCATTTAATGTATGTAGGGAAAAGCTCTGGGCCCATGCTAGCTTCATGCTGCAATATTGACCCCCCTCCCCCAAGAAGGCCTCCTTGCTCCCTTTCTGAACAAAAGTCCTCTCCTTCTTGTTAATTTTCTTCAAATATTTGAAAATTGTCATGTACAAAGTCAAGTAAGATTATTTGAAAAGAACAAAGTTTAGACAACATATGATGAAATTTCTCCCAACAATTAGTTGTCCCAAGTGCTACTTGGAAGATATGAGTTGTCCTTTTATAGGAGATCCTCAGACAAAATCTGAGTCATTTGTTAGGAATACTGAAAAAAGGAATCTTGGCTATATGTTGAAATAGATAACTTCTGAAATTCCTTCCAATTTTCAGATTCAGTTAGCCTATGAAAAGATAGTAACTCATTTAATAATAAAACATTTTAAGAAGCAAAACTCTGATTTATCTAATTTACCATGGAATTTTTCTTATACATTGTATGAAATTTAATTAGCTTTACTGGTTTCATACCAGAATTCTCAAATTTCCTTGAGATTATATTGACACTGATTTCTCCCACTTCTCCCTCTCCCATTCCCCTGCAAATTTTGTCCAAAATTTCAAAATAGTAAGACTTGGGGGAGAAAGATAGATAGCATCATTTTATATATATTATATGTTTTCCCCTCCACTCTGGAGTGCTGTTCACTCTTCCATATTTCTCTCACTGATGGACTGTCTGATCACAAACTTCTTTCTAATAGTAGAACTGAAAAGTTTTTTCTGGAAAAAAGGGCCATCCCCTTTATTAGCCATTTGAAGATTAGAATAGTTCCTTTTTCTATCCCCTTGCCCTGAGCACTTACTATGTTCTCACTACCCAACTACTGCTACTTATCAGTTTAAGCCTGAGCCCTAGTAACTCTTGTCAGTAGTCATTAGTAAGTTTTAAGATACTTTTGAAGGAAAATCTAAAGATCTAAAGAGTTTATCTTAGAATATATTTAATTTAAGTATTGAAGGAGAAATATTAGAGAAATATTCATCTTCTATTTCCTGTAATAGTAAGGAAACTTTATCAGTACTGGTCTGGCATTCTGTTTGGACTTCTGAAAGCCCTCCCCATTGTTCAGCCTCTTCTGAAATGTAAATTCAGTGAGAGTGTATACCCAACCTTAGTCACTTCAGGTGTAAGCCTGATGTCACTCAAATCCAGCTATTAGTTACTCCTCCCTTTGGCTCTGCCTGGAACTGATGTTGAACTGGGTGCTTTAAAATTTCTCTCACCTCTCAGTCACACTGTTGATCTCTGCAGATTCTAGCTTGACTATGACTATGTAACTATATTCCTTTATGCTCTTCCCCACCCAGCTACACATGGTAGCTCCTGGTGCTGCCCTTCTTTTCTTGGATTCACTATCTCTACCAATAACTCACTTTCTTTACCTTGCTGCTTCCTTAAAAAACTCTATGAATTAGCTAGTTAGTTTTTGAAATATTTGTGAAGTAAAACTTGTGACTTTTTCTTGCACTCCTGGGCCAGAGAGATTTGTGATTTCTTCACCAACGAACAAATCCCAGAGGTCCTTGTAAGCTTCCTACCTGAGGTGCCTATTTCTTAGGCACCGCCTTGATCATAAGGATATTCAGGATTAATCAGAATCTTAAGAGCTCCCTCAAAGACAGCTGAAGAAATCTAGGTCAGCAGTGCTTTTATCACACACCTCTGCTTTCTTCCTAAAGGATATACCAAAAATCTGGATAGAAGAGGACACTGATAAGGCATAGTTCTGTCATCTATCTTTGACACTAAACAGTTTTATATTTTAATTGAAGGAAGGGGATGAATTAATGCTAGAAAATGGTTATTTGGTCTAGACTGAAGATATGCTCATCATAAGAGTATGTTGGGGAAGATGAGGCAGAAAACTTTTGTTAGGAAGACATTTATTATAGTAGAAATGAAATATACCATGATCTTAATATTAACCAGGTGGCCAAGTATTATCAAATGATACAATGAGGGCTATATAGTCGCAATTTAACTGTAACCCTGACATTGTCTACTTCTGTCCATAGAACACAGCTTATCATTTTCTATATCACAAGTAATCAAAAATGGAAAATTGTTCATTAGTTCAATAACAATTTTTTTAGAGGGTACATAATGTACTCAAGCTTAAAGAAGAGACTAGAGGGTACATTATGCCCACAAGTGGGAAGAGTTTGACATAAAAAAAGAGAAGACACAAACTGAACCATAGTAAAGATAAAGAAAAGATTGACTCCATCTTTGAGAACCTACAACAGATGATTTTTCATCAAGAGCATTTATCGCTTATCATAAAGTTCCCCTGAAGTGCAAATTCATCTCTATATGCTTTTTTATGTATGTTTTAGAATATAAGTCCAAGAACGATTGACTAGTTCATATTTAAGGATTTGAAACCTTTGAAAAATAGGATTTACAGTTACTTAATTCCAAATTTAAGAATGTGTCCAGCAAAAACAATAGATATTTTTGTTATGCTTTCAAGTTTACTAAGTTCTTTGACTTCTGTAGTACCAGTATACAAGAAACAAAATAGATGTCCATTGTTTGGGGAATAGTCAAACAAAGTGTTATTTCATTTTAGTCTTTGTATCTTCAAAGGTTGGTGTAGTGCCTTACAGGCTGTTTCTTGATAGGAGGTTCTTGATAAAGACTTATTAACTGATTGAATTAACTGGTTTGTAGGAATATGTTAAAATAGAATTGAGTCATAAGTAATGAATATGAAAAGAGAAGATTTGCAGAACTGATGCAAATTGAAATATTCAGAGCACTACATAAAATAGCTACAATAAGATTAAAGGAAACAGTAGTGAGAACAATTGAAACTAAATTCTTTGTAATTATAATTATAATTATATGTAATTATAATTACAAAGTTAGGACTCAATAAAGAGAAATGGCACTGCTTCTCCCTCATTTCTTTGAACAATTGAATCTTTAAAGAGGTGAAATAAAGATAATATATTGTCTGACTTGATTCCTTTATTAGTTTTGTTTAATTACTTTTTTTCTTTTTTCTTTCTTTGGTTATCCCCTTATTATTCTATTCTTTCTTATAGGAAGTTACTTTAATAGGAACCAACATGGAAAGAGTTAAGAAACACTGGAAATGAAAGTGATATAAAAAAATCATCATTACAAAAATTATTTTAAAAGAAAAATGTTGTTTGTAAAATTTTCTAATGCATTAATTTATTTGATCCTCTTGAGAACTCTTAATTATCATTCCCTTTATACAGATGAGGGATCTGTAGAAATTAAGTGCCTTTGCAATGATAACTAAGTCAATAAATTTATAGAGCTGAGTCTAGAACAAGTATTCTTGCCTCCCTATTTCAGTCCTATGATCTAACTTCTATTACTATTTCTTCTTTTTAAAAAACTATGCCTATGAATATATACAATAAAAAAGTACATTCTATTTTCTTGATTTATATTACACTTTTATAGTAAGTCTTCCAAGGTTTTCATATAATATTTGAGCAAAAAAAGGAAATGTTTTGAGTGTAGGGACCCTTTTCCCCTTAGTTTTTGTATTTACATCCTCAGAATAGCATCTGGTACTTAGCTGGCATGCAATACATTCTTAATTAACTGAATTAAAATGAATTTCAATAGTATTAAATGGTATATTTATAAGCTATAAGCACATGAGTTAGCTTGACTTTTTTTTTTTGCTTGTCTTTCTAATCACCTTATTTTCGTACTGGGAAATAAGCAAGAAACCACAATATTGGGGAGAATTGTGCATAAAGCAATTGTATATGTGTATGAAACCTTATGCCCACAAAAATTCCATAAAATTTAGCTATTATTAATCTATGCATCTATTTCTAAAGGGAAAAGTTGCAATTTTTTCTCTTCACTTATCCAAAAGGCTAGAATTTGGAATATTAATATTATATTAGAAAGTTCTCTTATTATTTATCAGATCTAATATTAAAAAGCAATCATTCAATTATTTGCTGTCATTTTTGTATAAATAAAATGATTGGTATGTTGAGGCTTGGACCCACATGACCAAGACTCATGAATATGTTAGAATGGACAGTTCAGTTGAATAAGTTATCCAAATCACTGCAATTCCATTCAAAATAACCTAAAGTTGCAGGTGGCTAGGTAGTGTAGTGGATAAAGCACCAGCTTTGGAGTCAGTAGTAACTGGGTTCAAATCTGGTCTCAGACACTTAATAATTACCTAGCTGTGTGGCCTTGGGCAAGCCACTTAACCCCATTTGCCTTGCAAAAAAAACCTAAGAAAAACCCCAAAATAACCTAAAGTTTAATTAAAAACCATTCCTTTCAAGTAAACTAATTACAGATCTGAACTTGGTTTGGATAAAATGTAAATAACAATCATTTATAGGATTTAGATTATTTGGAGGAAATCATTAATCAGTTTGTAACTCCTTAGAAGACACTGAATGAAAATGAGTGATGATTTACCTAAAATATATTAAGAAGGGTTGAGCCTTAGTTATTTTGTTTAAAATAGGAAGCTTATAGAGAATCCTCAAACCAAGTCATTGGGAAGGAACCATATATGGGTATCAGAATAAGACTTGTTCTCTCTTCCCACCCAGAGAATGATCTTCTGAATTTAAGATAGATAATTCAGAAATTTTTATGGGTGTCCTAAGAGTGCCTCTTGAATAGTAGTGTCTAGCAACAGTGTATGCATCAGGAGCCAAGGAAAAACTAGATACATTTAGTAAGGGCAGTTTTAGAAATCTTAAAGGAATCCCCTGGAACCTAAACTCTACCAAACATACCAAAATAAGTAGAGAATTGTAGCAAAAGGACTTCCAGATCCTTTGATTTATTCTCTTGTCACATATATTTTCTAAGCCTGAATATAATTTTCCTGGGATCCTGGTAATATTGATGGGTAATGTGTAACTGTCAAGATGGGGTCAGAGAAGATGTTTTATAACAGATGTTCATACTATACTAACTTAGCAAATGATTCTTTCTAAAAGATAATAAAGTCTGACTTACCAATTGGTATTAACTAATGATCAATGGAAGGAGATACCAATGGAGGTTCCAAGAGTATAGATTTAGAAAATACCCTCCTCAGCCCTTCAGGATTAAACCTATTGTTCCAAAAAAAAAAATGATAGTTGCCTTCTAACTACCCAATCTGTCAATCCAAGCAGAAATTCAGAGGATAAATTCAGAGCATATTATTAAATTTATCACTCCTTAAATATTATGTCCAATTTTAACCGATGTCTCATTTTATTTTGAATATTCTGAGACATCATTTTACTCTTATTTGGTCTCTTTGAGGTAAATGCAGTTCCATTGACAATAAAGAAAATGATTATTATAAGAAATGGATTTAACAGAGCTTGTATATCTAGAAACATAAAATCTGATGGAGATTAAGGTCTTTGCTGCATAAGCATCAAAAAATTAAATAAAATAGGAATTTTGATTTTTTAATAAATCAAGATTTTAGGAAAAGTTGCTAATATATTATTTGTAATAAACTTTAATTCCTCGAGGAAATCACTAACATCTGTAAGTATTAATAAGCAATTTATTAAAGAAAATGTCCTTAATTTTTCACCTATGAAATTAAATCAAATGTTATTCTGGATTTATGTAAACATATGCCAATTTCAGAGGTATAGTTCTGAATTAAATAATAAGCAAAAAAGAATATTGGAACTTTAAGAGAAAAAAAACAAGAAAAATTATGATACATTCTTAGTATGCCATTTTTTCCAATGACTCCATCAAAAGACTATATCAGTGAAAGATAATTGAGAATAAGTTTTTTATATTATTAAAAGTAAAAAGAGTAGCTTATTGTGAGAGAGAGAAAAAGAG
Source organism: Macrotis lagotis (assembly GCF_037893015.1). Classification (NCBI taxonomy): domain Eukaryota; kingdom Metazoa; phylum Chordata; class Mammalia; order Peramelemorphia; family Peramelidae; genus Macrotis; species Macrotis lagotis. The sequence goes on from NC_133665.1 coordinate 76,864,602, forward strand.
AGAGAAAGAGTTATGAAAATTCTTTTGTTTTACCTTTAATGATAAAGTTTGGTAGTTATCACAGAAGTATTATTGTTTCAAAGATATATCTTACATCAAAAGTGTCAAATTATTAGAAGTCTAAATTTGATATCTATTTCTTATCCATATAACAATTTTGAACTCATATGAATAGTTAGACCTATTTTATCAACCTGAATATTTCGGGTAAAATTTTTCTCCACAAGGCCATCAAGCAACATATAAATACATTAACAAAACTCACAATAATCCCATGACTCTCCCATTCAACAGTTATTTTCACCGTCAGACATAAATACATTTTCACAACATTGATTCCTTTGCACCTATGGTCCAGGGAATCAGTTCCTATGAAAATATGACCTGTCAGCTGTTTTAGCTGGTGATTAAACTGTCTTCCATTCCTCCTATCTCAGCAGGCACTGCTACAGAAGAGTTGGAAGTGAAGGTTATTGCTACCAAAATTTTTAATATTGGAAAAAAGTTCAAGATTTGAAATGGATAGAGATTTTGGTTATTATAAATGATGAAGAAGATAATTTCCAACTAAATTTGCTGTTTTCCTAACAATCTCAGTGACTTTACATATACTTTCAGTTAAAAGCTCCTCTGTATGTTGTCTCTACCTGTTCAGAAGTATGATCCTTGAGAGAAAGGATTGTTTTGCTTTTCAATTTATATCCTAAATTTTTAGCACAATGCTTAGCATGCAAGGAAATACTTAAAAATAAATACTTTTTTCATTAAACCATTCATTCACTGAATCATTCATTTACTCATCATGGAAATCATATATATTATAGTTATTATGCATGCATAATCTTACTAGACTCTAAATTACATGGAGATTGGGGCATATCTTTTATTGTTTTGAATTTGTACCAGCATTTAGCAAAGTGTTTTCTTCACACTGGGTAGTTAATCATCTTTTGGATAAGTGGATGCATAATGGAGTCTTTAAACTATTGAGAAACACTGATGAAAATTGTATACATTTTTATAATGCTGTAAAGTTTATAAAACACATCACTTGACAACCCATTGAATGACTCCAAAGCATTATTCACAATTTTCAGATGAGAAAACTAAGATTTAGGGAACATAACAGAGCTTTCATGGCCCCAAATTGAAAATTGCATCTTCTCATTCCAGTTATATTTCTCTGTCTGGTAATCCATACTATTTCTCAGACATTCCCATCCTTCAGAATGTAAATTTCTACATCTATTTCTCTGTAAGGATGGAAATTAATTTTGGTATTTTGGTGACTTGAAAACACATTGTAAGAAAACTAGCAGAAATCTATGCACATTATAATTATTGGCATATTCTTTTATATTTTTCCTACTTTTGTTTTCAAACAGGGATTTTGCAAATTATGCCTAGATTCTATTTTCCCCTTCCTGGCCAATTCCTTTTTTCAGCATTAACAACAGCTTTTCTTGATGTCAGAAATAGAAACAAATCATTTGCAGAGACAAAATATAATTTTCACCTGTTCAAAAACTGACTCTCCATGGTCTAAGATGGGAAAACATAATTACAGTGAATGCAATATTTTGCTTTCCTCTCAAGATCAAAGGAAAAACACACAACAAAACATACTATTTGGGGCAAGTTTTTATCAATAATCTTTTTAAAAATCTAATCTACCCACTGATATTTTTATATATGATCTAATGAAACAAAGATGAAAAATTGACAATGATATCCAGAAAATCATATGGATTAAGAACTTGATACCCTAAGGCTCCTGTATTGCAGTATTCCAATGATCCTTAAACTTGTAGCTATGAATGTTCCCTTCAAATATGAAGATCGTAATCCATCCATGCCTGTCAGCTCTTTGTTGCTTTCATATAAAAAATAACCTATGAACCAGTAAGGGATCCATTGAATATGCTACAAGCATCTTTCCTTATTGTTTTTACATTTCCAGGACACCAGTGGAATGACTAGGCTGTCTATCCATTGTGAAAATAATACTGCATTGCTTCAACTGCCCTATTGTTCCACTCACAATATCTCTGATTTACTGGACTATAAAATCTTTCTTCCGTCTTCAGTTCCATATATATATATATACTGTGTCTACCAGTATGATATAAGCTCTTTAAAGTCAGACATCTTCTTGTTTCTACATTTGTACAGCCAGGACTTGGCATAGCATTTAATACTCTAGTAATTACTCAATAAATGCTTTTAACCCATTGCTCTGGAGGAGAAAATGAGGCTAATGACTTTGCACAGCACCCCCTTATTTAAATCCAACTCATTTGCATGTCACAGCATCCACTCCCTGAAGACATAGTCTTTTTTTGAGAAGGAAGGATAAACAACAAATTGTACCCCTCCTATTCAGTAATATATGAATATGCAATTTTCTGATTTAAGAGCACATGCAATGAATTTATTATGTTTCTTTTTATGAGATGACTTACTGTTGGAAAATTATCAAAATAGATTGAATTGTTCTAATGTATATTTGTGTTTTTTAAAGAAAAAAAGGAAAATTCTCCCTGCCTTGTAATATGCTAAGATTCTTTAGAAAGTGAAAAATGTTCCGATTTTAGGCCTATATCCAGAAAAAAAATCATAAAAAATGGGGAAAGACACACATGTTGCAAAATATTCATAGCAGCAATTTTTATGGTGGCAAAGAATTGAAAACTGAGGGGATGCCCATCAATTGGGGAATGGTTAAGCAAGTTATGGTATATAAGTATTAAACCATAAATGGTCAGACTCTAGAGAAGCATAGAATGTATTACAGGATTTGGCATGAGTGATGGAAGCATAACCAAGATGACCATATATATACACATTAACAATAACATTGTGAGAGATGATCAGTTCTGATGGATGTAGTTTCTCTCAGTAGTACAGAGAACTAGGACAATCCTATTAGACCAGCTATGGAAAATTCTATCCACATTCAGAGGAAGAAAAACAAAACAAAACAAAGCCAAAAAACAAAATCTGATGAATCTGATGAATGCTACATTCACTTAAAAAAAATCTCTTATACATTTCTTTCAATTAATCCTTATTCATTAGAAAATGACTAATCTGTAAATATGTTTAACATAAATGTGTATGTACAAAATTAACCTGACTGGAAGGGAGAGTGGAAGGAAATTTTGTAATTTAAAAATACATGCAAACATATGAATGAATGTTGAAAAACTTTCATAACATGTATTTGGAAAAATAAAATATCAATTTAAAAAAGAAATTTTTAACTAATTTTGAAGAAAGTTTTTTTTAAAACTAATTAAAAGACTTCTGCCACAAAATAGTCCCTAAAATATTGCTTGGGATGTTTATTGATGAAAGTGACTCAAATATCTGTTTTATTAAACTTTTAACAATGAAAATTACTAGACTTTAAAAAATATTAATAGGACAAAAATGCATAGATTAATGCAGAAACAATGGCTAAAATTCAACTTTTACAATTTAAAGTTTGAATGACCTGTTATTTGGCATTTTGATTATTGAAATTTAATATTTCTCTAAAGTTGTTTAGATCCTGTCATGGCCAGATTCTACTGTTAAGATAAAATTATAAGTGTAATATTGTCAAAAGAAAATGTTATTTGAAGCAATATGCAAAAGAAATTAAAAGATAAATACAAATTTGCATCTACTGCCTATATATATGTATATATTTAATATTCTTTTTAGCTAACTTTCTGATGATCTCTCAGGCTTATATTGTAACTTGACTGATTTTCTTTAGAGGCCCATAACTTGTAGTTAGCTAAATATATTCAATTATCAAAACTAGGTCACAAACACAATTACTCTCTTTTTACTATAGAGAAAGGACTGGAATTTAAAGTGTTAGATCTCTATTACTTATGTAGAACTGTATAAGAAAGAAGCCATCCTAGAACTTCCTCAGTTCCAAGTTTCCTTACAAGAATTTATACAGATGCAGAAGAGAAAGCACTAGATGCAGATTCAGAAAGATCTGAGTTCAAATATAACCTCTGGCACTTTCAAGACTGAACCCTAAATATCTTAAAAGAAACTATTTTTTTAGGCTTGTAGTCAAGAACATATATTTGAAAAGCACTTTGCATACCTTAAAGCACTATTTAAATTCTTCTTTTCATCCTTCATTATTTATAATATTATATTCTGTACTTACTATGTATATCACCAGTCAAGATATCTAACCTCTTAGTATATCAGACTCTGAAAATTAATTATTAATGGGGCCATAAGTCTGAGATTTATTGTTCTTTTCTTCTTTTAGTCTTTGCAAGATATATTTTTGCTTCTTTTCTTTCTTACCTGCCCTAATCACTGAAAAACCTAGAGTTAGCATCCTAGCTTAATTTTTTTTAGGAGTGGTCATTCTTAGCCTCTTCCTCATAGTTCTCTCTTACCTAATCTCTCACCTTAATCACTGTGAATGTGCCTTGTCTTGGTAAAACTATGATCTGTGAAAGAATAGCTTTAAAAGGTCAAGGTCTCCCATTGCATCTATGGCCATCTCCAGTTGTTCTGATCAATATCTGATCACTGGACACAGATGGAGGAGAAAGTGAAACAAGTGATTTAGCATAGCAACTCCACACTTAAATCCAACTCAGTTGCATGTCATGGCATCACTTTTCTAATGTTATGGTCTTCTAGAATAAAAGGCAAACCTCAATCAATCAAACCTGTATTACTGAATATACCAATGAAATAAATTCAGTATCAAATTAAAAACACTTATTTTTAGATTAAATTTTTAGATTATTTTTAGATTAAAATTTTGTGATATTTATGTATTTCCATATCATTTTGGTAGTATCTTCTTCAATCACTTTTCATTTATTTTGTTTGTATCATGCATATATATGCTATGTGAATAGGGTGAATTATTTCAATGCAATGTAAGTTTCATGACAAGAAGGACAGTTTTCATTTCTATATTTCAGCTTTTTTTAGCACTATAGTTGGTATATCAATGATGATGTTTGTCTTTTGTTGTTTAAGAAGACCATGACAGCATGAAGATAATGTCCAACAAAAACACACGATTTGGATTTGGGTGAGGGGGTGCTGTGTTATGTTACCAGCCTCACTTTCTCCTCCAGAGTCATATCTGGGTCCAGATATGAATGAGGGCAACTGCAGATGACCATGAATGGCAAGCAATCAGGGTTAATTGACTTGTCCATGGTCACACTGATAGTAAGTGTCTAAGTCTAGATTTGAATTTCAATCCTCCTGACTCCAAGACCATTACTCTATCCATTGCACCACCTATTAGTAGATATTTAATAGCAATAATCATAATAATGTTGATAGTCGGAATGGTAGGTTTTGTTGTGGTTGTTACTATAATATCATTTATAAGCAGCAACTTCAGTTAGTATTTATAGGAATGATTTCCAAATCTTTACCTTTGACTTCAACTGGTTTCCCAAATTCTGTTGTCATATTTCTAAGATTCTGGGATTTCCATTATCATGACTCTCAGGTCTTAGTTATCTTTCAACTGAACTCTCACAATAGCTTCCTACTAGATGTTTCTGTCTTCAGACTCTTCTCTTTTCTCAAATGATCATGGAATTTCAGTCATAACAGTTTTCTTGCTCAAATACCCCCCACCACTATTGTCAGATTAAAGTAAACATTAGTTTTGAATTTGGATCTTTTGAACCTGTGATTCAAAGAAATCTATTTATTTTAATTTCCCACAACATTCCTTCTGGGACCCTCTGGAACCAAATTTGATTTCTTTTAATCTGTCAAACAAATTCCTTAGTTCCTGATTTTCTTGAGTCATTGTATCCCTCTATATGAAATAGTCTTCCCTGTCTTCTCTATCTTACATTGTTGCCCATCTTCACAGACAAGATCAAATTTCATGTGCTTCATGAACTTTTGCATGATCCTTGTTGTTGAAATAAATAGCTTTTGGGACCTGCAGGCAGGAAGACCTAAATTCAAATCCAGCCTTAGGCACTTAATACTTACTTAGCTGTGTGACCTCGGACAAGTCCCTTAACCTCATTGCCTTGTAAAAATTTAAAATAAAAAAAATATAGTTCATTTGTGTTCTCATAGTACTTGAATAGGTTCCTATTTTAACTTATATACTTTGCTCCCTACAACATATAAAATCTTAAAGACTATATTAAAAAATGTAGTAGGGTATTGTTGTATAACATCCATACTAATCCTGGAACATCACGTATTTTATATGTATTTATTTGAGTCCACCTCTAATCTCTATTTTGCAACCATAAGATTGTGAGGAAAACTATAATGAATAATTTTTGCTCTTTTGGGAATCTAACATAACAATCTACTTGCCTGTCTCTTAGATATTTATATTATTTTGTAGTTATTTGTATTTTTCAAATCATCACAACAGATTGCAACTACCTTAAGACCAAGGGTTTAATCTTTTTAACTTGTTGTATTTCAATCCAATCACATTTATTAAAATCTTGCTCTAAACGAGATAATATAACTTTACCAATAATTTTACAGGTACTAATCACAAAGAAAAGTCAAAATGGGGGGGGGGGAGAACCCAGCTGTTAACCTCATAAACTTGTTTCCTTAATTGAACATTGTTGGTACAATAAATATGTACTTAATTAAATTGGTTTTGTTTTATTCCCCAGAATTTATAAAATTAAGATTATCAATAATAAAAATAGCTCACATTTTTAGATTGCTTTACAAAACACTTTCTTACAACTATGTGAGACATTTCCTACAAATATTACCCTATCCATTTTAAAAATAAGAAAACTGAGACTTAGAAAGATGAAGTGAATCACTCAGGGTTTCACTATTAGGAGACAATATATTAATCACCAAGCATTTATAAACCACTTACTTTTTGCTTAAACTATATAACAAATGAAGGATGCAAAGAAAAAACAAAACAGTTTAGTCTCTGACCTCAAAGAGCTTATATTCTGCTCAGCACGCCTATTTTTAGTAGACATTTTAATGTTTGTTGAATTGAATTTCAAAGAAGATTTTGGGTTTGGATAGCGTTCCATCCCCTAAAACCAAATTTTTGAATTAGATTTTCTTCCATAAAGGAAGACACAATGTAATGAACAATCCAGAACTGATTTACCTAGTTACAGGGAATCTCACAATAATTCAGCTGAAAAATATAGATATTGTCCATTAGTATCCTCTCAGTTTCTTACTGTATCAAATCAAGAGAGAGAGAGAGAGAGAGAGAGAGAGAGAGAGAGAGAGAGATGCTTGCTTTTCTTTTTAAAGTGACAGATGACTTTCTGACTATTTGCTAGGATAAATATACTGAAGAGATTTTATTCATGCTGTTTTACAAAATTCCCCTTTTGAAAGATGTCTTTTTTTCTTTATTTTTCCTTTTTTCCTTCTCAAAATATGAAAGTAGTTCAAATGACACAAAATTATTACCTTTGCACCCAGGTACAACCTGGCATTATTTATCTTTGCAGTTTTCAGTCTCTTGCTGTATTAGCTCCATGCCCTGATGTCATGTATTTGACTAGCTGCCCACAAAATTCTCCTTTTGCTGTCTTCAACAATTTTTTTTCTTTTCCCCTTTGGGCTTCTTTGGTTAATAACACCCTCTAAGTACTTAATGTGGCATTATGATTTGTGGCAAAGAGGCAGAATGAACAGTGCTTGACCTCACATGGTCCTGTAGATCACTATTGATTTAAAGTGGCAGCCTAAATTCTGCACATTAGTCTGCAGCACAACATTTTTTAATATACCAATAAAACAGAATTACTCCAAAGGAAACAATTTTGTCAGAGGCTCTGAAAGCACTATATAGAATACAAATGGGAGAGTAGTTTTTTAAAGTTATGTTGCAAATACTTTTACAAGTCAGGCTGTGGATCACCGAAAAGCAAGATATCACCTAATATTTTATGGAAAAGCCAGGCCATTAACTGTCGCATCAGAAAAATATTCAAGGCTGTCAAATAAATCAGGATATTTTAAAAATCAATCAGAAATAAGAATCCTAGGATGAAATGAAGGACAACGAGGGGAGGGGCTCTTTCATTTCATAAGAAGTGCTCACCTTTGAAAGTGCCTAAGAGACACTGCATTGAGTTTGTTGAGCTAGTTCAGTTTTGCAAAACACAAATGTTGCCATGTTTATTATGAAACAACAACTTGCAGTAGTATAGGTCAGATTGTTACCTGCAACATAGAAACAATAAATGCAGTAATGTATACAAGAGAAAGGCAATGTCTTTGCCTGCAAGGGATAAATTTCTTTTTTTTTTGTCTCAAACATTGAGCTCAGTGAAGAACAGGTAGCAAGTACTTATTAAATACTGATTATTTGATTGATTATTACTGTTTCTTTCTTGGGAAAGCAAAAGAGTTTTAGAATTAAGTAGGAACCCCCAGACTACAAGAGTCTTAAGTAATTTTGTGAAAGAGTTATTTCTAGGACAGCTAGGTTGCACAATAGATAGAGCACTATACTTGGAATCAGGAGTATCTGAGTTCAAATGTGGCCTGAGACATTTAATAATTACCTAGCTCTGTGACCTTGGGCAAGTCACTTAACCCCACAGTCTTGCAAAAAAAAGTTATCTCTAAATTAGAGGTTCTTAACTTGAGTCCATAGACCTCAGAGGGATCAGAAGGAGTCCACAAACTTGTAAGGAAAATATTATTTATTTATTTTTCATAACCTTTGACCTCCTTTATAATTCTATGCATTTTAATTCATATATTTAAAAGTATGATTGTGAATAAGGCTTCAAAGATTTTGTCAGACTGCCCAGGGGCACCATGGCATTCACAAAATAAAAATTAAGAATTCATAATGGAAATTTTTTTATTTTTAATTTCCTTTTATTAACATTTATTTTTTAAAACAGTACCATTCCTTTTTCAACTTTTGATTAACTGAGAGCCTTTCTTTTGTTAATATTAACCTCACCTTACCAAAATCTGCCCCATGAGATGTAAAAATTTGCTTAAGCCTTTAAAATACTCCTTAGAAAGCATACCAGCGGAATATCAGTTTTCTCTTTCTCCTTTCAAAAATATAAGTCTTTCCCCTCAAACATTCTAATTATGAACCCTCCAAATGAAGTTTCATCTTTTTTATAAAATATTTATTTATTTTGAATTTTATAATTTTTCCCCTAATCTCACTCGCCCCCCCTCCCACAGAAGGCAGGTCTGTTAGTCTTTACATTGTTTCCATGGTATATATTGATCTAAATTGAATGTGATGAGAGAGAAATCATATCCTTGAGGAAGAAAAAATAAAGTATAAGAAATAGAAATTACATAATAAGATAATGTTTTTTTTTTTTAATTAAAGGTAATAGTCTTTGGTCTTTGTTCCAACTCCACAATTCTTTCTCTGGAAACAGATGGTATTCTCCATTGCAGATACCCCCAAATTGTCCCTGATTGTTACACTGATGGAATGAGCAAGTCCATTAAGGTTGATCATCACCCCCATATTGCTGTTAGGGTGTAAAATTTAATTTTTAACTTGTCTCAAATTACTATAAAATCTACTTAAGTTTGTTTATGTATGAGATTATGAATCTATTTAAATTTCTTCAAAATTTATGACAATGAAGGAAGCATCTAATTGCCTTTTCTTCAATATTTATGACAAGGGAAATGTACAAGATTGCAATATGTAAAATAATTATTTTTCTATCACTCATATAATTTTGCCTATAAGAAACCTTGCTAGAATTCTAAGACTGAACAGGGTCATTCTTTTCTGTGAGACCTGAACCTTTGCTTGGCATATAATAAAACCTAGGATTTTACCTCTATAATTACTGTTCTGTGCCACATGAACTCAAAGAGGAGGTATTTCTGCCCTTCTCTAAGTATAAGATGATAGTAATTTATTATATGGTAATAAAGCTGTGACTTATCTGAACTTTCTGACTTTAAGTCAGAGTGAAGTATAGCAGAGACTCAGTCATGGTGAACAGGAGGTATTTGTACAAGCAGAGGCTGAGGGCACTAGATGAAGTAGTTTTGACTCTGTTCCAGACAACTTCGCTTAGGAAGAGAAACTTACTTCTAGAGAGTAAATGCCTCTCTGAACAAAGACTCAGAAATATAGAAAAATGTTCTTACAAGAAAAATACACTAAAAGACATTTGGACTTAATTTGAATGGCCCAATTCAATGATTACACAAGTTGAGGTGGTTGTTTTATTTAAAAACCTGCAGAAGAAACTTTCATTTTTTGCAGTAAAAGAAAAATGATAAAATTTATCCAACCTTCTATGAAGAAAAGATATAACCCATAAATGAAGACTACAGGTAAAGTTGGAAGGAGAAAGAAACTTGATATTCTTAAACCGAATTGCTCCATGAACTCTCTTGCAGTAATCCTACACAACCTGTAAACGGCAGCTGTGTGAGACTAATAGTCAGGAATCGTTTCTGTGTCTCTGGAAGAGCTATCTTCATATCCAGGAAAATGTATTTCTTTTTTTGTCCTTCATTTTCAAAGAAGATCACAACCTCAAGGAAGTGATGTCAAGAGAAGAATGTGAATTGGCTTTGAGTGAGGGAGAGCTGGGCTAAGTCATCTACCTCACTTTCTTCTCCAGAGTCATCTGAGTTCAGTGGCCAGATAGGAATCAGGACAACTGGAGATGGACCTGGATGTGAGACAATCAGGCTGAACTGATTTGCCTAAGATCACAGAGCTATTAAGAATCAAGGCTGGATTAGGGCTCCTTTCCTCCTGAATCCAAGTCCAATTTTCTGTCCATTGTGCAATTCACTCAATAGAGACTCAATAAAATGTGAGACTAGAAGGGAGCAAAAACAAAAGAAGTAGGGAAACAACACTATCAGATAATACTTTTATCTCATCAGAATTGATTCACTTTCCTCTATGTGTACCTTTCCAATCCTGGAACCCTGGCTACATTGTGGTTCATGTGTATTTATTGAGAGTTCTCTATATGTATTCATTTCTTCATACACTCTCTACCTATATCCAGTCTTTCCATTGAAAGTATATTCATTAAAAAAAAATTTAAAAAATAAAGTATATTCATTTATGGAGGGTTTGTACTAAGTTTATGGGGGAAAGGCTTCATTGCTTCTTTTCTTACTATATATCTAAATATATTTTCCTTGTCCTCTGCCATATGAATAAAGGTAAATATATTAATGTAGGTTTGATAACTATGGTTTTGAGAGGTAGCATAACTTAAACTAAATGAATAAATATTTGCAATTAAAGGCAGGTTAGTTGGAGAGATTATTTTCATTGGCCATGTTTATCACAGATAAGTTTCTAAGTAAGAATTTTAATAAGTATATAAGTAATCCTTAAAACTCAACATGGCTTAGACTTTGAATACAATAATTTTGGATATATTAATATGACCTTTTTGAATGTAGTTCACTATAATTT